>NC_064630.1:832302134-832620676 GCF_023864275.1 Schistocerca cancellata
AATTTATTGGTAGTGTTCAGAAACACTGTTGTGATTCGAGCCAATGTACCGCACAACATCGTCAATAGTCATTCTGTTGTGTATTTGCATACAATCAATAAAGATGCCATGCAAACATCAACGAAAGCAGACATTGCAGTACCAGCCACAATGTACTTACATCTTTAGATAACAGAGACTTCTTTGCATACATCTTTGGTTATTGAAAAACGCCGGCCGGTGTGGCCGAGCGGTTCTAGGCGCTACAGTCTGGAACCGCGCGACCGCTACGGTCGCTGATTCGAATCCAGCCTCGGGCATGGATGTGTGTGGTGTCCTTAGGTTAGTGAGGTTTAAGTAGTTCTAAGTTCCTGGAGACTGATGACCTCAGATGTTAAGTCCCATAGTCCTCAGAGCCATTTAATATTGAAAAACACTGACACCGAAAGTGATCAAAGTAAACAATGTCAAGTACACAAAGAAAGAATCAACATAAGACTTCACACAGACCTACTCGTCTTATGCAGAAAAAAAATGATTTTTGTTAATTTCCAAACTTAATTTGTATCCTTTAGAAACTTTTGTCTACAATATCCTCGTTCAGAATCACTAATTTCCTACTTTCATTGTGTATTTGAGAGATTGCAGGGCACTCTCACTTCTGATTCGGTGGTATGCCGCTTCACGTTCTTACGGAATATGATCTTTTCTGCAATTTGACTTCATACATTATGATGAAATGGTGGGCAGTAGTTAATGGTCTTGTCTGTTTGCTCTAGGGAAGGAATAACAGTAAGCTTTACCTGCGTTCAAAGGAACAGGGTGCCGATTTAAATGACTGCAGTAAAAGCTGTGGCGATGGTGGATCCAACAGAGCGCGTTTCTTCTGTGGAACGTGAGGAGACATTTCCGGACGGACGGCCGAGTTCCGCTGTCTCTTTGTGAAAACAAACTTAATTGGCGCCGGACGGGAGGCAACGTGTCCAGGTATATAGACTAGCGCCGAGACGTTACCGCTGCACTGGCCCTGGATGGGCCCTTGTTAGGGAGGAAGCCGACAAAAGAACTGTGAACGTTCTGCGAATTTCTGTGTTACAGGGCCACTGGCGCACAGACGTCCAGATTCTGTTTCAAAACATATTTGTGAAAGTAAATACTTTTAGCGAGTTTAGCAAAAGACACGGCAAACGCGTGGGAAAGAGGCTGCGAAGCTGAATCTTTTTTCATTTTTCTCGCAATTAACTTTAAAGTCTCTGATTGGTCAAATCGGTGTTTGCAACCAAAGGCAGCTCTCCCAGCTAAGAATGCCGGACTCCAGGTCGTGATTGGCTTGTGCGAAAGTGGGGGGGGGTCTATAATGTAAAATGTGCTTTTGGTACCGAGCTGAGGAGGAAGCGAGCAGGAAGGAAGTAGTCACTCTTGTACTGGCGCTTCGCTAGAAAAGAACTGCAGGTCTCTACCTAAACGGTGAGACTTGTGTCCTTTGATAGTGTGCCACTTAGAGCCTGTGCCAGTCACCTTCTGAACTGTCAGAGGTACTGCTTATATCATCACGCTCACAACGACTGAAGTGTGGGTGTACTTCTATGTCTTGAGTTGGCTGTCTAAGCATTTGACAATTTCCATCATGCACAGTCGTGACACTGAATCAAATTGGCTTGGCAGACCAGCAAACGGGTCCACTTGCACAGTGGAATCCATTTGAGTTTCAGAGGCTCATAGTAAAGTACCTGCGTTCTGAATTAACCGAACGCGAGACCGCGTACTTACATTTTTCGAGAACGTGCCATTAGTAACAGATTGGCGCCGTCCACGACTTCAGTCGCCGTTCGCATCGTGGTGTGCCGCCTTGACCAACTGGAGGGTAAAGTATTCGTTGCTGCGGCGTAGGGCTTCAATATATGTTTCTCAGCACCCTGTTCTTTTGAACAATATTTTTCTTTCTTGAATGGTAGAGTACAGATGCTTGGTGATGGCATAGTTTCGTGCCATAACCCGGATTCACGTGTATGAAGTCAGATTGGTGTTCCGGTTAGTGTCGTGTGTAGATCCGCGGGTGATGACATTGTACACCATAGAGCCCATGTTAGTGAAAGCATTTGTTAAATAAAAAAATGTTAGTGTAATGTTTGTTTCGTCATTTTTGTTGTCCTGTAATGTTAATAATGACTAAATCTATTGTGATCACAACTTCTCCCTGAGTTTTGATTAACAGTTTTTTTTATTACAGTCTAGATTAGATACATAAGTAAAAGCTTTTAGTTTGGCGTCCCCTCCCAGAATCTCTTACTTTATCAACCAAGTTTTTTTTTGTGCCTGTAAGTTTTTACAGTGAAGATGGCGCTGATTGCTAGTTGCAGAACGGATTTTGCACGGCGTAACGTGCCATCGTCCTCAGGTTACTCCTGCTGAGTGTGATCCTGCATCCCGGACCAGTGGGTGAGATACGCACACCAGCGGCCTCCCCCCCATCGTGCCCGCGGCCCGGGTGGCGGGCCTCAGCCTGCGCCCCGCCTTCGCCCGGCTCGGTGTTCCGTTCCAGCAGCATTCGGAGAATTCTCAGTGCCGGATGAAAACCATTGTCCTTGTTGATGAGGTTCTCATGTAGCAGGATTTCGATAGCCTTCTTGTATACACAGTCCCAATAGCAGGTTCTGTACTTCAGGTTTCTAGACTTCCAGATCGTCTTTTACTGTCCCTAAAAGTGATTTGGTCTTTGCCGGCGAGCCTTACACACCCGATGGCCCCAAAAGTGTGTATTGTACACCGTGCGAGTGTGAGAAAGCATACATCGGACAAACCACTCGCATAACTGAAGAATGTTGCACGGGATCCCTATCAGGTAGAACTGGTGGTGGGAATAGAGAATATCCAACGAAGAGCGGCGCGTTTCGTCACGGGATCGTTTAGCTGGCGAGAGAGCGTTAGGAGATGCTAACAAACTCCACTGGTAGACGTTACAAGAGAGACGTGCATCACGGAGACATTTACTGCTGCAATTTTTGGACAGCACTTTTCTGGAGCACTCAGACAACATATTACTCCCCCCCCCCCCCCCCCCCCCCCCCCACACACCTCCCTCCCATACATCTCGCGTATTGACACCACGAGGATAAAATTCGAGAAATTAGAGCCAGTACAGATGCTTACCGACAATCATTCTTCGCACGCACTATTCACGAGTGCCCAACAGGATTGGATGGATCAGATAGTGGTACCGAAAGTACCATCCGCCACACACCATTAGGTGGCTCGCGGAGTACGATGTAGATGAACACAAGCGGCACACTGAGGTCCAGCAGCCCACCACAAGATCAGCAATTGCTGAATATTGCCCTGAAACCAAACACCAAACGGAATATGAAGACACAAAATTCTGCGAAACATCACTCACTATTGGGACTGTGTATAGAAGGGGCTCTCGAAATCTGACCACATGAGCATCTCGTCAACAAGGACAATGGATTTCAGCTTGCTCGAACGTGGTTTCCGGCACTGAAAATCCTCCGAATGCAGAGGAAACGGAGCACCGAGCACGGCGGAGGCGGACCGCCACCGGATGCCGACCGCCAGCTCCCACCACATCGCCCAAGTCAGTGGAGGGGCACACGAGCGCACCCACTGGTCCAGGAGTAGCCTCAGGGTCGTGGCACGTTCTGCAACGATCGTTCAGTTCGGCTGCATGCCCGAGAGACTTTCAAGCAATGTTTTCCTTAATAAATTGGCGTTTGTAACTTACACTTACACAGTAATTTGTCCTGTTAATTGTTGACTGTGTCTCGTATGTACGCTGACCATACATAAGGTACTGAACTTACCACTCTTCACGTCGATTCGTAAGAGGCACTCACCTAAAAAGAAAAAGAAAGAAAGAATTAATCTATCATGTGTCTCAACAAGCAAAGAACAAAAACTAGAATACCAGTCACGTGAAACATTAAGACATATTGAAAAAAAAGGTCAAGGTGTGGGCTTCTAATCCAGTTTCTGGTCTTTCGCGGACAATACTCCCTGAAAGTGATCTATCCGCTTTTTAAATTCCACAGAAATGCTACAGAAATGCCTTTGCCGGGCTAGCATCTTATGGAAAGGGTTCTGATCGTAATGTCTCAGTCGCAGCCTAAAGCGACGTATACAGAACAAATATTTTGCTCTACTGCGGTGTGCGCACTTTATGAAACTCTCTTACATCACCTTCATCTTTCGTGGTGTAAACAAGGCACATGAGTTAGCAAAGTATTTAACGTAACGTGAGTCCAACAACAAATGGTTCAAATGGCTCTGAGCCCTATGGGACTTAAGATCTGAGGTCATAAGTCCCCTAGAACTTAAACATAACTAACCTAAGGACATCACACACATCCATGCCCGAGGCAGGATTCGAACTTGTGACCGTAGCGGTCTCGCGGTTCCAAACTGTAGCGCCTAGAACCGCTCGGCTACCCTGGCCGGCAGTTCAGCAAAAGATGAATACGATTGTATAGGCAGCAGACGGGAGATAAAATACTGGCGGGACGGGTCGGAAGTCATAGCTGAGAAACTCAGTCGGTACAGCATTTGCCTACGAACGACAAAGGTCCCGAGTTCGAGTTTTGGTCCAGCATACAGTTTTAATCCACTGCAAAGTTTCAGGATAGATGTTGCACAACCAACACTCAAAAAAGGTCACTTGATGAAAATTCTCGAACGAAGAGGAATCATAAGGAGGAATCTTTTGATTGGTGTCACATTATTTTTAATACAAGCTCTATTCGTGTCCTTTCTTTGCGCCGTAGAATCGGAAGATTAACGTTATTCAGACGCAGCGATAAAAATAAATAGAAACATATTTCGATCAAGACTTTCACGAGAATCACAGAAGAACAAAAACCGGTTCCACATTTCTACGGAGGATATTTTATGTTACGTCATTTACGAAGAGTTGGCCTGTTGCAACCGGCTGCTGCGTTCCGTTATCATAGCCTGCTATGTTCAGCTTGGCGTACATCTCTAAAAGCTTTGGAAAACTGGCTACGCCAACGTAAGCACCATCTAACTGCTCGTGACGTCTGGGCCGTGCAATAGACGGAGATGCTGGCTCCGTAACAGATGGGTATCTTGCAAACGAGCTCTAAAAAGACAAGCGACAGAGCTGCCTTTTGAAATCGCTACAATAGCCCAACGGAGACGAATGCTCAGATGGTTGCTGTGGAAAAGGACACGGCCGATTTCCTTCATCAACCTTTGCTAACTCAGGCTTCTGCACGCGTCTGATGGTATCATCGTCGACAGTGTGAGGAGCGCTACTCATTAGGCGTGTTGCCTTGAGGGTCATGAGGCTTAGAATTCCTCAAAGCACAGCGGCAGTGCCAGTATTATGCACTTCCACTCTCCCACATACAAGGGAAGTACAGCAGGTGAAAGGCTAAAACTAGCAGAAGTGTCATTCGCACCTGAAGGAGGTTTGCCTATAAAACCCTGCGACTGCGCTGTGATGTAACTGCCGTTACGAGATTGTAATTGAATATCACGACTCGCAGCTGGTGAACTACCCGGTGCCGTCTGTATTTTTTCGCACTTGGATCAATTTACTGCCAGAAGATGTTTCACTCCTCAACGTATTCTGTACATTTGACATCTATTATGTCATAAATTCAGTCCTTATAACACTAGTTTGTATTAATACTTGATCGTAAACGAAGGGCTTATTTCAGTACTGGTACAAGTCTAGTTCAGTTCATTCTGAGATACAGAGTATCTCAGAATGAACATGTATACATAGTTGAATATTTCTGGTATCTCAACTGCAGATTTTTTTTATTACTTTATTGTTAGTTTAAAACCTGCACAACAGGCAGGCTGACAGCAGCACTCTACGCTGCTCTTCAGCCATAGAATACACAATGAGAAAAAACAGTAAGAATACACATAAGTTACAGAATGGTGGGCAATAAAACAGTAGACACATAAAGACAAACACGGAGCCGTTCACACTCGACGATAATCCACACTGCAAACTGTTGACACGACGCACAGACACTGAAGATGGCGATGGCACAGGTGAACGATGGAGTGCGACGGTGAACACTAAACACTAAACACGATGACACACACGAGACACTGATGGCGATGATCTCCGGCGCGCGAAAGTCCACGTAGCGTGTACGAGTCCGCGGACATGTCAAGAGAGGAGGAGGGGGGGTGGAAGAGAGAGGGGAGAGCAGAGATGCCATGGGCAGAGGAGATAGGGGGAAGGGAGGAAGGGGGAGGGGGAGGGAAAGCCCAGGGGAAGAGGGATGGAGGAAGGGGGATGGGGGGAAAAGGAGAGAGAAGGGAGGGAGGGTGCCTAAAGGAAAGGACACAGGAAGTGGGGGCGGAGGATCAAAGTTGATAGGAGGGGTAGATGGAGGGGAGGAGGACATCATCAGGGAGGGGGAGCTGGCGGAAGCCACCTTGGGAGAGGGTAAGGAGGGTGGAGAGATGGAGACCGGGTGGGATGTGGGAATACAGGCGCGGCAGTGGGCGGGGGTGGGAGAGGATGGGTGAGACAAGCGGGGGAGGAGGATCGAGTTTGCGGGAGGTGTACAGGATCCGTATCCTGCAGATTTTTCAGCGCTCTTTTAACTTTAGGACTCAGAATGAACGAAAACTATTGAAATAAGCCCTCCACATAATACTTATCAATGTAGTTTCTGAATACAGTTTTAGGAACAACAAAAATCCATATACAGGGAGGTCCATTGACCGTGACTACGCCAAATATCTCACGACATAAGCGTCAAACGAGAAAACTACAAATAACGAGCCTTGCTAGCTTGAAGGGGGAAACCAGATGCCGCTGTGGTTGGCCCGCTAGATGGCGCTGCCATAGGTCAAACGGATATCAACTGCGTTTTCTAAATAGGAACACCCATTTTTTATTACATATTCGTGTAGTACGTAAAGAAATATGGCCGGCCGGAGTGGCCTTGTGGTTCTAGGCCCTTCAGTCTGGAGCCGCGCTGCTGCTACGGTCGCAGGTTCGAATCCTGCCTCGGGCATGGATGTGTGTGATGTCCTTAGGTTAGTTAGGTTTAAGTAGTTCTAAGTTCTAGGGGGACTGATGACCTCAGATGTTAAATCCCATAGTGCTTTGAGTCATTTGATAGTATCTTTCTGACATCATTCCACATCTACGCTGCAAAATGGCTCTGAGCACTACGGGACTTAACATCTGAGGTCATCAGTCCCCTAGAATTTAGAACTACTTAAACCTAACTAACCTAAGGACATCACACACATCCATGCCCGAGGCAGGATTCGAACCTGCGACCGTAGCGATCACGCGGTTCGAGACTGAAGCGCCTAGAACCGCTCGGCCCACGAAGTGTTCAGCCACATGTGAAACGTCAACCACGATCTGCAACAAATGATGATGCCCAAGTAGGTGTTTTAGCTGCTTTAAGGTCTAATCCGCACATCAGTAGCAGACAAATTGCGCGAGAATTGGGAATCTCAAAAACGTAAGTGTTGAGAATGCTACATCAATATCGATTGCACCCTTACCATATTTCTATGCACCAGGAATTGCATGGCGACGACTTTGAACGTCGTGTACAGTTCTGCCACTGGGCACAATAGAAATTACGGGACGATGACAGATTTTTTGCACGCGTTCTATTTAGCGACGAAGCGTCATTCACCAACTGCAGTAACGTAAAACGGTAACGTCAACCGGCATAATATGCACTATTGGGCAACGGAAAATCCACGATGGGTGCGACAAATGGAACATCAGCGACCTTAGCGGGTTAATGTATGGTGCGGCATTATGGTCCCCATTTTATCGATGGCAATCTAAATGGTGCAATGTATACTGATTTCTTACGTAATGTTCTACCGGTGTTATTACAAGATGTTTCATTGCATGACAGAATGGCGATGTACTTCCAACATGATGGATGTCCGGCACATAGCTCGCGTGCTGTTGAATCGGTATTGAATGGCATGTTTCATGAAAGGTGGACTGGTCGTCGTAGCACCATACCATGGCCCGCACGTTCACCGGATATGACATCCCCGGATTTCTTTCTGTGAGGAAAGTTGAAGGATATTTACTATCGTGATCCACCGACAACGCCTGACAACATGCGTCAGCGCATTCTCAATGTATGTGTGAACATTACGGAAGGTGAACCACTCGCTGTTGAGAGGAATGTCGTTACTCATATTGCCAAATGCATTGAGGTTGACGGACATCATTTTGAGCATTTATCGCATTAATGTAGTATTTACAGGTAATCACGCTGTAACAGCATGCGTTCTCAGAAATGATAAGTTCACAAAGGTACATGTATGACATTGGAACAACCGAAATAAAATGTTCAAACGTACCTACATTTTGTATTTTAATTTAAAAAACCTATCTGTTACCAACCGTTCCTCTAAAATTGTGAGCCATATGTTTGTGACTATTACAGCGCCATCTATCACAAAGCGAAAAAAGTGGTCCAAATAAAACATTCATGTTTTTTTACGTACTACACGAATATGAAATTAAAAATGTGGGTTCCTATTTAAAAAATTGCAGTTGATATCCGTTTTACCTATGGCAGCGCCATCTAGCGGGCCAACCACAGCGCCATCTGGTAATTGGTTTCCCCCTTCAAGCTAGACGAGTTTGGTTCTTTGTAGTGTTTTCGTTTGACGCTTATTTGGTGAGATATCTGGCCCGGTAACTGATTGTCTTTTCCGAAGTGCTGCGAACGGACATCATACTGCCGCTGGGTGTGATTTTTATATCTCTTGCGAACAGAAACCAGACTGTCGCCATGTCTTTTAATTGTCTGTCTACTATGTCACCTGTCTGCTTCATGTGTATTTTATTCGCTTTGCCAACCCTTTGCTTTATGTTTTAACTTTCCACAATTTTCCGCCGTTTTCCAATTAAAGTCACCGTTTTAGCGCCTGCTTTTATTGTTTCTTATCTTCTTCTTATGTTTTAAGAAAGTCTGTAGGCTGCAGAGCAGCGTAATAAGCTGCTGCCAGCCCGCCCCCTTCGGGGGGAATCGAAATTCAATAAAGGAAAAAAAATGTATTTTATTAGTAATTATTCGATATTTAGGAACAGTTCTACTTTCGAACGTTATAGCTGAAATTAGGCCACGGACAAACATTACGAACGTGTGGAACACATTGCAAATTAACAGCTTCATTTCTACTTCGGCATGTTAATAGTGATATATGCTTACGTTTTACTAAAACTTTTATAAATAACGCGGGCAACTGTGGCTTGAGTATCAGGTGGAGCAATCTGTTCGTGGCTCACTGAGATTAGGGTTTGTGACAAGAGTCAGCGTTTTGACGAGGCGTTGCAGCAAAAGCTTCAAGTAATGGGTAGCAGAACCGTTTTTTATTTGCTTCTCTCGTCTACCAGGGTCAGAATTCATCGTCTTCCTCAGCTAACTACTCTGTATTTCTTTCGGCTTTACAAAGTGCCACTTCGCACATAATTTTGAAATACTGCATTAGCAGTTGCAATATTATAGCTAAAAAGTACTCGGGATTGCAAGTAGTTCGTTTGCAAAATGTGTTTAGGGCATGTTATATTATACTATCGATGTCTGCACGTTGACATATCAGAGGCTACAGAACCTCGTCGTGTAAAAGGGTATCAGATTCACAAGAGCCGTAAATGAGGTATTGTTTGGCAAAATGATAAACTTTTCCCTCAGTTGTATGTTAATGCAGTCGGTACTCAAAGAGTCTTATTTCTTAAATTAGAAGTTCTAATTTCTTGCCTTAATCGTCAGCGAAGGAAAGTGAATAAAACACAGCGGAATTGAACATTATGTATGCTTGGAAAAGACATAATGTGCACAAGCTACATCACTTTTTTTGGAAACCTTCTTTAGTGGTTGAATAGCAAAAGCCTAAGTAATAACTTTTTCAAGCTATGCACCGGCAGTACCAGCTTCTGTTCCACATATTTGCTACGTATTGTAACTGTACTCTGACTACCGCGCCTCCGCCAGTGCAAAGATATGATTTACGATCGCGCATGCAGAAGAGCGTTGCGCCAGCGCCAGATTTTTATAAGTAATTTTGATTTTTTTTCTTACTTTTGCGTAGGTGCTTGTTTTTAACAACTAGTTTATTACTCTCTTGTCTTCAAACGTTCAAGACGTGTATTTTTCGGCGCTGTGTTAAAGAATGATTTTAAGTGGAAATTAAAACTATATTACGAAACGAAGTCATTTCAGTAGTGATTCGCAATGGTTATCGCCAAATCTGGTGAGCACGATGTATGAGACAGGCGAAATACCCTCAGACTTCAAGAAGAATATAATAATTCCAATCCCAAAGAAAGCAGGTGTTGACAGATGTGAAAATTACCGAACTATCAGTTTAATAAGTCACAGCTGCAAAATACTAACGCGAATTCTTTACAGACGAATGGAAAAACTGGTAGAAGCCGACCTCGGGGAAGATCAGTTTGGATTCCGTAGAAATGTTGGAATACGTGAGGCAATACTGACCTTACGACTTATCTTAGAAGAAAGATTAAGAAAAGGCAAACCTACGTTTCTAGCATTTGTAGACTTAGAGAAAGCTTTTGACAATGTTAACTGGAATACTCTCTTTCAAATTCTGAAGGTGGCAGGGGTAAAATACAGGGAGCGAAAGGCTATTTACAGTTTGTACAGAAACCAGATGGCAGTTATAAGAGTCGAGGGGCATGAAAGGGAAGCAGTGGTTGGGAAAGGAGTAAGACAGGGTTGTAGCCTCTCCCCGATGTTATTCAATCTGTATATTGAGCAAGCAGTAAAAGAAACAAAAGAAAAATTCGGAGTAGGTATTAAAATTCATGGAGAATAAGTAAAAACTTTGAGGTTCGCCGATGACATTGTAATTCTGTCAGAGACAGCAAAGGACTTGGAAGAGCAGTTGAACGGAATGGACAGTGTCTTGAAAGGAGGATATAAGATGAACATCAACAAAAGCAAAACGAGGATAATGGAATGTAGTCAAATTAAGTCGGGTTATGCTGAGGGAATTAGATTAGGAAATGAGACACTTAAAGTAGTAAAGGAGTTTTGCTATTTAGGGAGTAAAATAACCGATGATGGTCGAAGTAGAGAGGATATAAAATGTAGACTGGCAATGGCAAGGAAAGCGTTTCTCAAGAAGAGGAATTTGTTAACATTGAGTATAGATTTAAGTGTCAGGAAGTCGTTTCTGAAAGTATTTGTATGTAGTGTAGCCATGTATGGAAGTGAAACATGGACGATAACTAGTTTGGACAAGAAGAGAATAGAAGCTTTCGAAATGTGGTGCTACAGAAGAATGCAGAAGATAAGGTGGGTAGATCACGTAACTAATGAGGAGGTATTGAATGGGATTGGGGAGAAGAGAAGTTTGTGGCACAACTTGACTAGAAGAAGGGATCGGTTGGTAGGACATGTTTTGAGGCATCAAGGGATCACAAATTTAGCATTGGAGGGCAGTGTGGAGGGTAAAAATCGTAGAGGGAGACCAAGAGATGAATACACTAAGCAGATTCAGAAGGATGTAGGTTGCAGTAGATACTGGGAGATGAAGAAGCTTGCACAGGATAGAGTAGCATGGAGAGCTGCATCAAACCAGTCTCAGGACTGAAGACCACAACAACAACAACATCGCCAAATTTATAAATTAATCCTGACAGTGACAACTTCAAGAAATTTTCATCAGACGGAGAACAAGAGGACCAGCGAACAATGAAAACAGGTCATCCTACAAGAAAATTAAGAAGTATTCCGGACGGAACCACGAAGACTATATTATAATAAATACTACGTTTCTGACAGAATTATAAGGTAAATTTCAAGTTATTTCTGATGCTATTTCCTTACAGTCTGCCATTCAGGGTCAAATTACAGCGCTATCTCAATCAGTAATACGAAGTCCGCCTTATCTGTAACTTATTATATCAAAATTCAAAACCCAATCAAATTTTCTATTTTGTATTTTCACGGCAGAACCCCGAGGAGAAGAAAGACTACAGTATCTGTGTTTAGGTGAAGGGAATTGGTTACTACGATTGGTACTAGTGTAACTAGTAAACCATACGCGTTATGCAGCGTCGATTCTTTGGAACTTCCGGACGTGAGCGCGCCTTTTTCTAGGATGAGCTGTTTTTACGCTCAACAACGTCCAAGCCTTACCGGCCACGCCAGTACGTGTTCGTTCGGGTTTCGCGCGGAGCACCTTTGTACCCGCGATTTTGTCAGAGAACGCACGTGTCACATATTTTCACATTTATTTAACATATTTCGCTCATATTTGTACACGTATTTCACCAATATCTGTATCGAATTTCGTCCTGCGTTTTTGTTTTAACGCAGATCGTTGTTTCTTACGTCATATCCCCTATAATGTGTCATATAATGACATAATATTGTAGGATCAATCAGTTGCATATGTAGAAACTATCTGCGAAATTTTCTGCGAATTGAGTCAGTAGCAAAGAAATAATGAATTGTAACGTCATGCATGACGCGGCAGTTTTTCAGGCATCTCAGTGTTCGTGAGTAGAGTCCTGCATGACCGAGTAAGCGAGCACAAAACACGTGGTGGGGCGAGCACACCATAACTGGACAGGCTGCCCACACTAGTCCTTGTGACCGAGCATAGAAACCGGGACCGAATACGTAGCACTCAACTTCAAACGCATTATCCGTGTGAGACTACAGCCAGTACGGTTTTCTCATTTGTTGTGTGTCTCTCTCCGAAATCATGCAGCGCGAGGAAGCCAGTGCAGTGAGACGTAAGATTGAAACCAATGTTTACACATTGGAGAAACGGGAAGGTCTAAAAAGCCAAGTATGGAGTACATTTCTGTTGGTTGTAGACGAAAACAGTGCGTCTACTGGGTACATTATTGTGTTTCCAGTCGCGAACCACTCATTTAAAGAAACACACTTGCAAGAAACCTCACAAAGATACAGCTCCTTCGGGGATACCGGCGGTAATAAAAAATAGTATTACAGCAAAGTGTGTTGCAATGTGTGCTAAAGTTATGAGACCTGTTAATGCTCTTTCTGGTGAAGGTTTCAGAGAACTAGGCCAAGAATTAGTTCATCTAGGTGCACATTGTGGACAAGTTAACGTGGCAGATGTCATGCGACATCCCTCTACTATAAGCAGACATGTCAAAGAACAAGCTGATGCAATACGAAACAGCATAATGCCTTCTGTTATTGCGGAAGTTATTAATAAAATATGTGCTGCGACAGTTGATATGTTGACTGATTTGTATAATAAGGTGCACTATTTGACGCTTACAACACATTCCAGTAACACAGATTGGTCTCTTGTGAACAATGTTTTATTTACAACAAAATTCCCGGACGTTAAGAAGACGGGAGTAAATATTGTGAAAGAAATTGAAGAGAGGATGGCTGATTGGGACGTTTCGCCGGACATGTTTCACAGTTTTGTTTTTGCCTCCGACCAGGGTGCCAAAGCAATAAAGACGTTGGAAAATCACGAAAGGATTCCTTGTGCTGCTCATTAAACACAGCACTTAGCAATACTTTCGATTAAGATGACTTCTTGTTAAATCATGCCCCGAACATCGCATCAACAATAAATACTGCAAAATGCATTGTAAGGTGCGTTAAGGAAAGTGGCCTCTGCTCGTCTTTGAAATCATCGTTGAAACAAGAGGTCTGCACACGCCGGAACAGTTTGCACACTATGCTGGAATCCTTACACACTCAGAATAACCAAGTTGCCGCTTTGCTGACGGCATTTACAGATTGAAAAATTGCAAATTTTCTGAGACGATTTAAACAGGCCACAGATTAATTGGAAGGCGAAAAAGAACCGACAGTCCAGTTAGTTCTTCTTTGATTTCACAAACTGCAACAAATTTGCATGTCAGTCGAGTAATTACTGCAGTTAAAAGCACTGTTTCATTATGATACGCGATACATTTATAATTAACTAGCGTAATTGATGTGTTCTAACAGATATGTATTTTTCGATAGGAGGTAGAAAAATCGAACCTTGACTTCCGTTTGTGAGAAGATTGTGATCACTACCAGACATAAAATTGCTACGTTTCTTTGGCCGTCTTTCCGTGATCCTATGAAATAAATAAAAAGCAGGAAATTCTTAGCAACGTGCGACAAATGTGTGCTACTTACGCAGGTACAACATTCAATCATTAACATAATCTTTTTGCATAGTTAGTGGATAGTGTATTACAGAGAAACGGGAATGTTATAATTCGTATAATATTTAATTAACGTAAAACACCTCGTTTTCACGGGAACGTTTCGATAATTTCCATATCAGTTCTGTATTATTTGTCTCTTTTGCTTATTGTCATAGATCCTTCTAATACAGTGTCATCACCACCCAGAAAGAGAGATCGTTTCAAGGAAATGAGGAACAACAGATCATCCGCAGCAGATGAAGTAGATCTCTACATTTTAATGCACCCCGGAGATGAGGACGACACCTTAAAGTGCTGGAGCAGACTACGAAACAGATCTGCCAGGCCTGGCTGCAGCACAAGCGCACCTAGTGAGAGATGCTTTAGTAAAGCCGGCATGTTACTAACAAATGGCAGCAGCCAATAAAATCCGGAACGCGTTAGTGATTTACTGTTGATCAACAATAGCTATAATTTTGTTTCTGTTGCAAACAAGTGAAAAGTATGACAAGTTACGTCTGTAAATGTTTAATGTTCTTTGAATGGTTTCTTTATGAAGATGGTTGTCTTCTAGATTAAAGGGACAGCACTTATTTAATGTTTCCTATTAATGAAAGGAAAAATATATCTTTTGTTTGGAAATGAGACTCATCGTCTATCCGCGATTGTACTGAAATGTCATTTTACTTTCCAAGTGCTTTATGAATTTAGCTGAGTCACGTACCCGTTCTTGGAAACGTTACTTTTCTATTAAAAGAGAGAGAGACAGAGATAAATACACTGTGTGTGTGTGTGTGTAAGAGAGAGAGAGAGAGAGAGGCGTTGTATTTGTACAGTAAAGTACAGTGCAGCGGGCCGGGGCGAGGCGAAGTGGGACGTCAGCGGTGGCCGGCCATGCTCGGCTATCCGCGTGTCCGGAATCCGGACAACAGACGTGGGGCGAGTACGTGACCGAGCCGAGTCGTATGGGGCCGGACACTGGGGGCTGCTGCCCCCCCCCCCCCCCCCCGTGTCAACAGGCGAGCCGTGACCGGTCAAACACGGAGCGTTGCGGCATCCTATTCGTGACGTCGCGGCTCCCGAGCGACGTGCCACACATTGGTACGGTTTTGCAGGCACATTTTGTGGTGTGTGTGCAAACTGTCTGCATAACGTGCCGCGAATGCAGTTTGCAAGTAAAAAAAAGGTGATGAATTAAAACGTGACGACTGTTGCGGAAGTTTTAGTGGGTAAACAGTGAAAATACAGTAAGCGATGTACTTTTTTTGGTTTTTATCACTTTTTAGGGGGTTGTCAGAGTGGAAAGGTTTCACAAAGGTTTAAAATTACGTGCAAAATTTGTTGCTAGTCACTAAGTTATCTCATTATTAATTACTGGACGAACAAACTGTGGGTACTGGCGCGTCGTGGGCTACATTTCTTTTTCAGGCCCGCTCTGAAATCCACAGACAGTTAGGTGGCTCATATCCCGCAGCGATTCTTTACAGGCAGTAAGCGACGTGTACCGTTACTGGTTGAAATCGATGCAGCGGTTTCGGAGGGCGCGTGCAACACACGTGCACACGTCCGTTTTCATAACATGTCCGAAAAGCAGCGCCATTGCTCGCCTGCACCGCCAGTGACAGTGGGCGCGTGCGCCCCAAGGATGGCGGAGTGCGGGGCCGCGCCGCGACAAAACACCGCCGGCCGTGATTTCCCTGCGGAGGGGGAGGGGGAGGGGCGTTCACCGCGCTTACTGCGCAGAGGATGGCGGGTGGCACACGGCTGCAAAAAGCAGGCCATCTCTCTAAACAGCGGACTACTGACCCTGATATAATACCTAAAAACGGCTCTATACTACTTGGTCGTATTCTTGGAACGGAAATTAAGGGGTGTGCATATTGTTCATCATCTTCTATTCTGACGTTCGCCTAGAAAATTATCCTTGATCTCTGATGTTTGCAACTATATAGGTGGAATGGAGAAGACGGTTGTGTTGCATTCCTACTATGACAGCTACCTGCCTCCCGCTCTCTCGATATTTTCGAAACCACACAGAGAGTCTAATTAACGAACCGCGTTGTAATATTCTTCTTCATCACTGAGACAAAGATTCAAATACCCTGCCAATTCCTCATGGACCATCTTCGGGACTGTGTAGATAACGATCTTCCGAGAAACTTCCTGGCAGATTAAAACTGTGTGCCGGACCGAGACTCGACATTGGAACGTTCGCCTTCCGCGAGCAAGTGCTCTACCATCTGAGCTACCCAAGCACGACTCACGCCCGGTACTCACAGCTTTACTTCTGCCAGTACCTCGTCTAATACCTCCCAAACTTTACAGAAGCTCTCCTGCGAACCAGGAAGGGCAAAGGTCCCGAGTTCGAGTCTCTGTCCGCCACACAGTTTTAATCTGCCAGGAAATTTCATATCAGCGCACACTCCGCTGCAGAGTGAAAATCTCATTCTGGAAACATCCCCCAGGCTGTGGCTAAGCTATGTCTCTGCAATATCCTTTCTCTCAAGAGTGCTACTTCTGCAAGGTTCGCAGGAGAGCTTCTGTAAAGTTTGGGAGGTAGGAGACGAGGTACTGGCAGAAGTAAAGCTGTGAGGACTGGGCGTGAGTCGTGGTTGGGTTCCTCAGGTGGTAGAGCACTTGCTCGCGAAAGGCAAAGGTCCCGAGTCCAAATCTCGGTCCGGCATACAGTTTTAATCTGTCAGGTAGTTTCATATCAGTGTACACTCCGCTGCAGATGCAATATCTCTTTTGGGATCTTACGAGAGTCCGATGGTATGACTGCAGTGTCATAGATTACACACTAACTTGCTCCATCTTGTGCGTGAAATGTATGGGACCCGCGAAATACTCTCAGACTTCAAGTAGAATATAGTAATTCAGAATACAAAGAAAGCACGTGCTGATAGGTGTGAAAATTACAGAACTGTCAGTGTAAAAATTCACGGTTGCAAAACACTAAAACGAATTCTTTACAGAAGAATGGAAAAACTGGTACAGGCCGACTTCGGTGAAGATCAGTTTGGATTCCGGAGAAATGTAGCAACACGCGAGGAGATACTGACCCTACGAATTCTCATATAAGGTAGTTTACGGAAACCCAAACCTACGTTTATAGCATTTGGAGACATGTTTGTATGTATCCGGATCGTGCTCCAGCTACTGCCGGGTCTGCGTGCTGACGAGTCCTCTCCATTTGGCTCGGCCCTCCCACCACTTTTCTTCCTCCACCTGCTGCCAGGTCACACCTCTCCTTTCCACAGATATTCTCACTGCCGTTTTTCGCCGCGTTCTTGGGCGCCCTCTAGGTCCTTTTCCATCCATCTTTAATTCTTCCAAAATTTTGTGAAGTCTCTGCCCACGCATCCTCTTAACATGCTCATTGTTGCTGCTCTATTAACTGCTCTGAGAAATTTCATTTCTCTTGATTGTAGTCTACTCCAGTCCCTTTCTGCCAATGTCCACGTTTCTCTTCCATAGCCGACAATAGGGAAGTACTCTTTTTCTTTTACTATGTCTCTCAGTGCCCTACCCATTCCCTCCATCACAACATTAAAAAGTGCAGGAGATGGAATACTTGCTTGTTTAGGTCCTTGTCTTATTTCGAAGTAATCAGAATTCTCCAGTGGTGTTCTAATTCTACAATTGTGTCCTCAGTACACTGTCTTTATTACATTCATGTATTCATCTACTATACCTATTTTCTTCATTTCCTCCCAGAGTCTTTCCCTGTTAACTGAGTCATATGCCTTTTGTATGTCTATAAAAACCATTGTCACCCTTTTGTTATACTCCCAACTTTTTTCCATCAGTTGACAGATCACGCCCTTTCCCCGTTCTACACGCAGACATCGTGCTCGCTGATGCTACACGCACCGTGCGTGTGTCTGACCGGTAGTCATTCCTTGCCTGGTGACGCTGCTGTAACCTGGACGGGTTTTTATCTGTAGTAGGTCGGCATTGTAATGTTCTGGCTGATCAGTGTAAAAAATAGTGCTGTTACTTGGACGCAGCTAATGATGTAAACAACTCAGTGTGACGCAGATTCTTCATACTGAACAAGAAGTGGGAGCTGTACATAGTTTCCAGCGTCTATTAGAGTGTGATTGTGAAGTTATCCGGACACGTTTAACAATGCTAGGGAAATAAAGTTAAATGTGGGGTGTTATTACCGGCCACAGGTTCCACCGTGACAGTTCTAGAATCATTCAAAGGGAGTCTACACTCTGTATCGCAGAAGTACCCGGATCGTGCTGTATTAGTCGGAGGCGACTTCAACCTACCTAGTATAGACTGGGATGTCTATGGATTCATTACAGGTGGTACAGACAAGCCGTCGTGTGAATTACTTTTGAACACATTATCCGAAAATTCTCTTGAGCAGCTAAATCGACAGCCAACGCGTAGTGGAAATATTTTAGATCTGGTAGCCACGAACAGACCAGACCTCGTCGACGGTGTCAGTGTTGAGACAGGGATTAGTGATCATGATGTTGTCATTACGACTATGCTTACGAAAGTTAAAAAGTCGGTCAAGAAGGCTAGGAGAGTATTCTTACTAGAAAGGGCAGATAAGCAGTTGTTAGCATCCCACTTAGTAAATGAATCGACTTCATTTACTTCCGGTACGATGGACGTGGAAGAATTATGGGCAAATTTTAAACACATTGTAAATCACGCATTGGAGAAGCATGTGCCGAAAAAGTGGGTTACGGACGGAAAAGACCCACCGTGGTTTAACAGCGCAATTCAGAGAATGCTCAAGAAGCAAAGGCAGTTGCACTCGCGGTACAAGAAAGATCGGGAGAATGAGGACAGGCAAAAGTTAGTAGAGATTCGTGCTGCTGTAAAAAAAGCGATGCGCGAAGCATAGAACCACTACCACCGTCATACCTTAGCAAAAAATCTTGCTGAAAACCAAAGGAAATTCTGGTGTTACGTAAAATCGGTAATAGGGTCGAAGGTTTCCATCCAGTCACTCACTGATCAGTCTGGCCTGGCAACGGAAGACAGCAAAAAGAAAGCTGAAATCTTAAATTTAGCATTTGAGAAATCTTTCACGCAGGAGGATCGTACAAACATACCGCCGTTTGAATCTCGTACAGATTCCCTCATGGATGACATAGTGATAGACATCCCTGGGGTTGTGAAGCAGCTGAATGGGTTGAAAATAAATAAATCGCCAGGTCCTGATGGGATTCCAGTTCAGTTTTAGAGAGTACTGCATTGGCTCCTTACTTAGCTTGCATTTATCGCGACTCTCTTGCCCAACGTAAAGTCCCGAGCGACTGGAAAAAAGCGCAGGTGACGCCTGTATATAAGAGGAGTAGAAGGACGGATCCTCAAAATTACAGACCAATACCCTTAACATCGGTTTGTTGCAGGATTCTCAAACATATTCTCTGTTCGAATATAATGAATTTCCTTGAGACACAGAAGTTGCTGTCTATGCATCAGCACGGCTTTAGAAAGCATCGCTCCTGCGAAACGGAACTCGCCCTTTTTTCACATGATATCTTGCGAATCATGGATGAAGGGTATTAGACGGATGCCATATTCCTTGACTTCCGGAAAGCGTTTGACTCTGTGGCCCACTGCAGACTCCTAACTAAGGTACGAGTATATGGGATTGGTTCCCAAGTATGTGAGTGGCTCGAAGACTTCTTAAGTAATAGAACCCAGTACGTTGCCCTCGATGGTGAGTGTTAATCGGAGGTGAGGGTATCATCTGGAGTGCCCCAGGGAAGTGTGGTAGGTCCGCTGTTGTTTTCTATCTACATAAATGACCTTTTGGATAGGGAGGATAGCAATGTGCGGCTATTTGCTGATGATGCTGTGGTGTACGGGAAGGTGTCGTCGTTGAGTGACTGTCGGAGGATACAACATGACTTGGACAGGATTTGTGATTTGTGTAAAGAATGGCAGCTAACTCTAAATATAGATAAATGTAAAGTAATGCAGATGAATAGGAAAAAGAAGTAGTGTAGCGCTTGACATAGTCACGTCGATTAAATATTTGGGTGTAACATTGCAGAGCGATATGAAGTGGGACAAGAATGTAATGGATGTTGTGGGCAAGGCGGATAGTCGTCTTCGGTTCATTGGTAGAATTTTGGGAAGATGTAGTTCATCTGTAAAGGAGACCACTTATAAAAAACTAATACGACCTATTCTTGAGTACTGCTCGGGCGTTTGGGATCCCTATCAGGTCGGATTGAGGAGGACATAGAAGCAATTCAGAGGCGGGCTGCTAGATTTGTTACTGGTAGGTTTGATCATCACGCGAGTGTTACGGAAATGCTTCAGGAACTCTGGTGGGAGTCTCTAGAGGAAAGGAGGGGTTCTTTTCGTGAATCGCTACTGAGGAAATTTAGAGAACCAGCATTTGAGGCTGACTGCAGTACAATTTTACTGCCGCTAAGTTACGTTTCGCGGAAAGTCCACAAAGATAAGATAAGAGAGATTAGGGCTCGTACAGAGGCATATAGGCAGTCATTTTCCCCTCGTTCTGTTTGGGAGTGGAACAGGGAGAGCAGATGCTAGTTGTGGTACGAGGTACCCTCCGCCACGAACCGTATGGTGGATTTCGGAGTATGTATGTAGATGTAGATATTTGACAGGGACTCTTATGTCCCCTCGGTTGGCCCCCTCCCGGCGTTTGCCGCTCCGACGGCCGCCTGCAGATCACCACAAGGAGCCAAGCCCGGCGTACCGCACTGTTTTCGCAACGGCGTGCGAGTGCAGTGCGACTTTTGCCGGCGCTCCCATATCAGTGAGGTGACGGCGTTTTCACTTTGCGCTGACTGCGGGAATGTGGGGTCGGAAGGTGCCGGGCGGGGGCGGTCGATGCGCGCCTGCGAGGACGCCTTCCCTGCGGAGCAGCCGGCGGAAACACCTGGGAGGCACTGCTTTCTTCGTACGACCAAAGAACTCGATGTCACGCCAGAAGAGTGCGGGGACTGGGGCGGAATTTGACGGCCCAGGCAAGCGGCACGTGTAACTCAGAACTAGATCGCTGTCTTGGGGGTAAAGCAGCCCCGCAGGTGCTTCTCCACATCTTGTAGTTAATCCACATGTTGCGTCTTCTCGCTTTGCTCTTTCGTGTCGGTTTGTCAAAGACGTACCACTTGTCTATGTCGATGAGGAGGCCACAGAAGTCAGCTGGTTGACCCTGACCCAGCTGTGTAATTTCCGCTGCTGACTCAGCCCAATGGCCCTGACCTGTGTCGTGATTCAAATGTCGCGTAAGGCGTTGTAAACTGACCCGAGACTCGTGTTCACTTTTTTCCGTTCGTGTCTCGTCGGCCTTAGACGCTAGTTTCACCAGTTCTGTTGCGATTTCCGGCTGAGATTTCTTTGATCACACTGCAAGCGTCTGAGCCAACTTACTACAGTGCCATACGGTGGTGCACATTTGCCGTACAGTTCTGCCAACCCAATGTCCAATGTTGTAGTGTCGTTGCCCTCCAGACCCAGAAATGAACTTCCGCTCAATACTGCTCTTCAGCAACGTGCTTCGCCATATTGTCACGTCTCTTCTAGCGGCGAACTACAGCCCTATGTACTAAGACTGCAGGTATGTACTCGCAAATAAAACAAAATTAATTATTTATTAATTATTTATTTTTATTTATTTATTTATTTATTTTTGAGGCGATAATCAAAATATTATGACTACTCATCTCACACGCTTTGGACAAACACGAGAAACAGTACCCGTAACACGATGTAGCACTTGACCCTCGTGCTAACAAAGCTACTCCTGGGTGATACGAGATGTTTGAACATGGGTCCCGTCGTCTCGAAACACAGCATCACTATTGATAGCCGGCCGCGGTGGTCTAGCGGTTCTGGCGCTGCAGTCCGGAACCGCGGGACTGCTACGGTCGCAGGTTCGAATCCTGCCTCGGGCATGAGTGTGTGTGATGTCCTTAGGTTAGTTAGGTTTAAGTAGTTCTAAGTTCTAGGGGACTTATGACCTAAGATGTTGAGTCCCATAGTGCTCAGAGCCATTTGAACTATTGATACAAATACTGTACCATCAGACGAACCTGCTGAGCCAAAATAGTCGCATAATCTTCGGTAGTAGCGTGACCTTGCAGAGTAACCATGGGTTCTATGCAATAACACTTTATGGTTGCCCAAATCATCACTAAACTCCCGTCATGTTCCATTCTTGGCACGTAAACTCCGCCAGAAGTTTGATACAGTGTACAGCAAGATACATCCGACCAAATGACACGCTTCTATTGCTCAGCAGTCCAGGTTTCACAACTTCGGCACCGCCTTCCTCTGTTAAAAGAAGGCCGCCCGCTGTGGGCGAGCGGTTCTAGGCGCATCAGTCCGGAACCGCTCTGCTGCTACGGTCGCAGGTTCGAATCCTGCCTCGGGCATGGGTGTGTGTCATGTCCTTAGGTTAATTAGGTTTAAGTAGTTCTAAGTTCTAGGGGACTGATGACCTCAGAAGCTAAGTCCCATTGTGCTCAAAGCCATTTGAACCATTTGAAGACAGCTTCAAAATATTTATTAGGAACGGTGTTGGAAATCCATTCCTTGTTAGCACATAAATATGTCATTCTCAAATGGAAATCTTCACACGAATGACTTTTCACAGGATAGCACCCCTAGGACACTCAGTCGTTCTTCTTTCATGGTGTTTCGCGGGAGTGTTTTAATTCTCTTGAGCATCAAAAAGCACCGCTCAGCTCCTAATGTCGAGACAGGCGTCGTTATTAGCAGTTTCAAAACTTTTAACAGTCTCGTTGAATGTGGCATGAAGTTCAGCTTCTAGAATCAGCAAAAGAAACGGAAACGGAACTGTGCCGGAAACTGCTCTCAAGCTAACGTGGAAGACTTGAAACTCAACCTTTTAATTTCCTTTTTCCAGAAATGTATATGAGTCTTTAATTTCAAGGTATTTGTGTGGAAAATTTGTGATGTATTTGTCAAACTGATTTACGTCAAAATAAGTTGGCTGCAATGTGGTGTCCAGTGAACTGAAAACGTAATTTTATTTGAGAAAGGATGGCAACGCACACTTTAAAGCATCTCTTTTTTTATGCCCATCAAAAATCCGTGGCTTCTTGGCAGGCATCGTTTCGTCATTTTGGAAACTAATGTCGTTAAGGATTGAGTAAATATCATCTCTTATGTTTTGCATTACCACTACAAAGTTCTGGGTGTCTTGTTTTGCTTTGGTTGGTTCGGCTGTCTTGTTCTGAAGCTGATTACAAAGTACTTCTGCATGAGGAATTACAGAAAAATGATAGAAAATGAATTCGTTATCTTGCAGTCTTTGTTTGTATGAAACAGATTTTTCAATAGTAGAAGAATGTTTTATGTTTTGTTTCAGTGACTTCCATAACAGCAATAGGATCTTCCCCGTTTTCAAAAACATCTTTTACCACTCCAGAATGGTAATTCCGTCTCGTGACTCACACACGGGAAGCTTTTTTGAATAATGCTATGCAACACTTTTGACCTTTGTGGCGAGTAAGAAAACAAAAAAAAAAAAAATACCTGAAAGATGATGCTGGGTTTGCGATCAACAGAGGCTGCCGTAGATATAATAAGTTTGAACCGATGCGCATAACAATGGATGGAGTTTTCATTTGGGTATTTGCCTTTAATTAGTTTCTGAACCGCGTTCGACTTGCCACTCGTAACGTTTTCACCGTCGTAGCTCTGGGCTATTAGTTGTGCTCGGTCATCGTCAATTAATGGTTCAATTTCTTTCAGAATGGTGTCACCTATAGTATGAGCATTCTGACTTCCTGGATTAACAGAGTTCCAAAAACTCTCAACAGGTTTCCCTCAACAATACCACGCAAAACAACAATCAATTCAAATTCGCAAGTCACATCCGCGATGATTACAAAATACTTGGCGACGTTTTATCTCTTTACGAATTGCATCGTGATACACTTCCAACATGCATTGCAGTAGTTCTTTCTGAACATTCTTAAGAATGCCTTTGAACACTGATGCATGACTGAGATGAACGTCAAGCTCTTTATCCTGTTCCGTGCTTACGGGAAACCCCCTTTATTTTGAGAGGCATCAGATTCATGTGGCCCATGAGAGCCAGTTTCAAAGCACCACAAAATGGTTCAAATGGCTCTGAGCACTATGGGACTTAACATCTGTGGTCATCAGCCCCTAGAACTTAGAACTACTTAAACCTAACTTACCCAAGGACATCGCACACATCCATGCCCGAGGCAGGAATCGAACCTTCGACCGTAGCGGTCACGCGGTTCCAGACTGAAGCGCCTAGAACCGCACGGCCACACCGGCCGGCCAAAGCACTACAGAACTGAATACAGTTTACAATTAAATTTGGCCGAGCGGTTAAAAGCGCTACAGTCTGGAACCGCACGACCGCTATGGTCGCAGGTTCGAATCCTGCTTCGGGCATGGATGTGTGTGATGTCCTTAGGTTAGTTAGGTTTAAGTAGTTCTAAGTTCTAGGGGACTTATGACCACAGCAGTTGAGTCCCATACTGCTCAGAGCCATTTGAATCATTTTGAACAATTAAATTCAATATATGTCTACTCTACTCTTTTGTACACGTTTGTTGTTGCTGTCAGTTGTTTGTCTATATTGCGAATCTAATTTCTGCTGAATGTTGGTTTTCGCTAGAAATGAAAGACTAGGCACATTATTCATGTGTCGCTTTGACATTTCATGTACTTTTATTTTAGACCATATATGCCAAATATCAGTTATTTCGCTCTTACCCCAATGAACATCTCCCACAAATAACACACAAGGAAAACAAAAAATAGCGTTGTTTTCTTCACAGCCATTAATCCATTTGTTCTTTGGTATATTTCTGGACTGAGATTTCGGCAGCGATTTTTTGTTTTCTGCTGCAGATTCAGATTCGGGAGTGGCCTACCTAGTGTTTTTATTTGAATTTTTTAACTGAGTCCTGTCGCTAAATGGCGTTTTAAATAACTTATTTACTTTGATCACATTTGCTGTTTTCACAGTCAACTGCATTTTTCCTTATAGATTCCACTGTTCACACAACTATATACGGTCAATTACCTGGCCTCTCAATAACTACAACATGTTTGTACAGAACTGTATTACACGAACATAACGAGTACGAACAGAAACATTACACTTTCGCTTGGAAAACAGATGATCAACCGGTGGTGAATACGTTAGGTTTTTTTGTCCTGTTCCTGTAGCCCACTGTTGTGAAATATACAAATATTGAAATAATGCCTCTTAGTTTCAAAATCTAAGGGCATAATTATATTCAAATTGTATATAACTATTAATAAAGATAATCAAGTTTATTATTTCTGTGTTCTATTTAATTAAACGTTAATTTGAGTTTAGGAATGCCTTAGCATTGACTCGCAGAATGATAATAGAACTGGGTTACAAGAAGTTTGCGCCCCAATGGATTCTAACATGCTTTCCGGATGGCAGATCGTGCTTCTATAGTTTTGCACTGTACTGCTCTCTGGCGGAAGCAACGTAAAGCTCTGAGCCAGACCAGCTGTGGCTCCTTTCGCGGAGTTACGAAGCCTGTGGAGACCGAAGGCCGAGCCTTTCACACAGCGCTTATGAGGACAGACGCTGCCAACCTGCAGTTGACTCCAAGCTTCAGAAAACCACCGCGAGAGTGGCGAAACGCGCCTTCTCAAATCAGAAAATACACACTCAAAACAATTTCCTACGCGCTACTCGCATAGAATTCTCTTTTTTTTTTCATGCAAGTGGTGCCACGGCACAGCGGCATTACCTCAGAAGCCGCCCCTGCTATTCTGATTGTGTGCTGTGACGTGGATGCCCCGGGACTTTTGTCCAGCAACAAGTAGCATGCACGCAGGATGGCAGCATTTTAGGCTGTATGCTCTAAGCTCGGATGTGTCGCGACGTCAATGCACCAAGGCTAGTTGAGTGTGGATGTGATTCTTTTCTGCATGCATGAAGTTACCAGCACGCAAACTAATCGAGGAAAATCACTTTAAAGACAACCAGGTCACTTAATAACAATAGAGGAATTGCTTTTTTTAAAATAATGACGGCCTACGACTGTGAAATGTCATACAAAGAACTGAGGAAACACGTCGCAAGATGACGGAAATCTCAGGCAGCCGTCGCCATTCGGCTGAGACTAACTTCGTTAAGTGTTGATGGTATATGGCTTCACTTTAGAGAAATAGTATCTGAGGCAATTCAGAGTATTATTCCAAATAAATAAATAAAGACATAGTGCTCATCCGCCATGGTATACAAAACAGGTAACAACACTGTTGCAGAAGCAACGAGAAAAGTGTGCCAAATATAAAAGAAGTCAAAGTCTTCAAGACTAACGAAGTTTTAAAAAATATTGAAATGTGTGTGAATTCCTGAGAGACCAAACTGCTGAGGCCATCAGTCCCTAGACTACTGAAACTAACCTATGCTAAGAAAAACACACACCAATGCCCGAGGAATGTCTCGTACCTCCGGCGGGAGGGCTGCGCAATCCGTGACATGGCGCCTCGAACCACGCGGCTAGACGATGTTTTACTGAAACACGAAACTCAGCACAGACTTCAAGCGGGATGCTTCTATCTTCCACAATGAAACTCTAGAAATCCGACAGAAAATCCAGAGAGATTCTTGTCGTATGGAAAGTACACCAGCGGCAGGCCACAATCAATACCTTTGCAGCGCAATACCATCTGTAATATTACCGATGACAGTGCCACTAAGGCGGTGTTATTGACCACATTTTTCACGAATTCCTTCACGAAAGAAGAAGAATTAAATATTTGAGAATTCGAATCGAGAACAGCTGCCAACATGAGCAGCTTAGAGGTAGATACCCTGGGAGTAGTGAAGCAACTTAAATCACTTAATAAATGGAAGTCTTCCGGTGCAGGTGGCATACCAGTTAGGTCCCTTTCTGAGTACGCTGACGCAACGGCTCCGTACTTAACAATCGCATACAACCGCTCGCTCGACGACTGATCCGTACCAAAAAACTGGAAAGTTCCACAGGTCACAACAATGCTCAAGAAAGGAAATAGGAATGATCCACTTAATAACAGGCGCATATCACTAAAGTCGATCAGAAGCAGGATTTTGGAACATACACCGAACCCGAACATTATGAATTACCTCAAATCAAACGGTCTAATGACACATAGTCAGCGTGGATTCAGAAAATATCGTTCTAGTCAAACAAAACTAGCTCTTTATTCGCACGAAGGGAATTTCAAATTGATTCCATATTTCTGGACTACCAGAAGGCTATTGACACCGTTCCTCGCAAGAGATTTCTTATAAAATTGAGTCTCTATGAAGTATTGCTTCAGTTGTGCAACTGGATCCGTGATTTCCTCTCAAAAAGATTACAGTTAGAACTAATCGACGGAAAATCATCGAGTAAAACATAAGTGACATTGTAGTGCTTCGAGAATTTCCGCGTAAATTCTAGAATCACTCGGCCTTCTACCGTCTCGAACACAGGATATTTTAAATATAAGTGTGAGAAAGCCTATCTACTGCGAATCGCCTGTCTGTGTGTGCAGATCCGAAGTGTGTAATAAAAAGACCGCAGACATGGCGGTCGAGCGGCACCGACAAGTGTTTGCCGGTCGCGCCATGGAAGCCGTAGTGAAACAACAAGGAGTGTTACGTATTCTGTGCTGTTTTATAACTTTCACTATTGTCGTGAAAAAAAAAGAACAGCTGAAATATTGTTAATTATTGTCCGTTTTGGACATCCAGAGGATAAGACGCGTGTTCAGATTCAGAATGAGAATGGCCTTGGGTTTTAAGCCAACCTTTTCTTATGTGTAAATGAGCTCCGTTTTTAGCCTTTGCATACGCGAAGAGACTTACTTGATAGTGTTTGTTTATGTGGAGAAAATAATACAGAAAGTCTTAGGTGTTCGTTTTCTCCACGCGCTGCTCGAGAGTGGAATGGTTGAGAAACAGTCTGAAGGTGGCTCGAAAAACCGTCTGGCAGGCACTTGTGTGTGAACTGCAGAGCGATGAGATATGAAGCAGTACCTGCGCTGACTCTAAATTCAACGTTCGTTCACCCTCCTCCTCCAAAACAGTCAACGTTACATGTAACAAAAGCAGTACATTTCCAAAAGTTGATGCCGCCAACCGAACAACGGAAAAAAAGCTAATCTGAGTGCTATAAATAACAATTACAGTGTCCATGTTGTCCACAGTACCCTTTTTTATCTTCTGTCAGAAAGCTTCTCGTGATTTCATCTAGAGACACGTCAGTAAGCAGTCAATGTTTTTCGCTTCTTTCCGTTCTGAAATAATACCATTTATACTGCGTCCAAATATTTTTATGATTACAAATAGATATGACTTGACACTCGAATGTACAGGAATGTATATACCACAGCATTCAGAATGAAGTACGTTACCAGTTACACACACACACACACACACACACACACACACACACACACATACACACACAAAATGGTTCAAATGGGTCTGAGCACTATGGGACTTAACATTTGTGGTCATCAGTCCCCTAGAACTTAGAACTACCTAAACCGAACTAACCTAAGGACATCACACACATCCATGCCCGAGGCAGGATTCGAACCTGCGACCGTAGCGGACACGCGGTTCCAGACTGAAGCGCCTAGAACCGCACGGCCACACCGGCCGGCCACACACACACACACACACACACACACACACACACACACACACACACACACACACACACACAGATCTAGTGGGAGTAGATCACTTTCGCCCTGTCCCCACGTCTCCCTAGAATACACCACTGTTCCTCTGCTAAAGCATATGTGGTGCCACTCCGTCTTATAAGATACGATTACGATGGGTTACATGTATCGTCATACATCATCTCATGCACAAATTCACCCAACCTGCATGCGGACTTTCCTGCGTATACAAGTCGCATACACATTTTATATATAGCTTTTACAGGATATACTGGAAAAGCCGCAGGAATTTCGCAGCCACAGTACCAGTAGTTTTCGCGCCGTGCCGCCGAGTTTGTTTACAAATGCCTATTTGATCTTGAGTGTTCTGTGGAATCCGTTGTTGTATTCGTTGAGTTTTATTGTATTGTTCGTTTAGTTGGTGGAAGTTCTAGTCTGATGCGTGAGTCTGTTTTCTGTAGTTATTTTTAATCAGTTTTTAGCAGTAATGACTTGTTGGACGAAGCAGAACACTCTTCATTTCATTAAAATGGTGTATTTAAATACATGTAGCTCCGGTGTGAAGTTCAATGACTACAGAGATTCCCAAAAAAAGATATGACAGATGGCATAACAAAGCAAAGCAATTTAATTGCTCTAGAAAAGAGTGGGGGAATAAGTGGCACAACATAAAGAGCGAGCTCAGTAGGGAAACAACTAAGATAAAAGGTATCGGAAGAACTGGCAGCAGTACTAGTAATGTGTAGCACCGCACTTGGTATGCATTTGGTAGCCAGACGTTCCTCACACACAACTACACTCCTCTTTCATGGAGGCACTCAGGAAGTAGAACCAGTAATTAAATTTATTACATTACTTTATAAATTACATACTTGCCGATGTTTCACATATTCACAATAATTGTTTTTGTTGTTGTGGTCTTCAGTCCTGTGACTGGTTTGATGCAGCTCTCCATGCTACTCTATCCTGTGCAAGCTTCTTCATCTCCCAGTACCTACTGCAACCTACATCCTTTTGAATCTGCTTAAGGTATTCATCTCTTGGTCTCCCCCTACGATTTTTACCCTCCACGCTGCCCTCCAATACTAAATTGGTGATCCCTTGATGCCTCAGAACATGTCCTACCAACCGATCCCTTCTTCTGGGCAAGTTGTGCCACAAACTTCTCTTCTCCCCAATCCTACTCAATACTTCCTCATTAGTTATGTGATCTACCCATCTAATCTTCAGCATTCTTCTGTAGCACCACATTTCGAAAGCTTCTATTCTCTTCTTGTCCAAACTATTTACCGTCCATGTTTCACTTCCATACATGGCTACACTCCATACAAATACTTTCAGAAATGACTTCCTGACACTTAAATCTATACTCGATGTTAACAAATTTCTCTTCTTCAGAAACGCTTTCCTTGCCATTGCCAGTCTACATTTTATATCCTCTCTACTTCGACCATCATCAGTTATTTTGCTCCCCAAATAGCAAAACTCCTTTACTACTTTAAGTGTCTCATTTCCTAATTTAATTCCCTCAGCATCACCCGACTTAATTCGACTACATTCCATTATCCTCGTTTTGCTTTTGTTGATGTTCATCTTATATCCTCCCTTCCAGACACCATTCATTCCATTCAACTGCTCTTCCAAGTCCTTTGCTGTCTCTGACAGAATTACAATGTCATCGGCGAACCTCAAAGTTTTTATTTCTTCTCTATGGATTTTAATACCTACTCCAAATTTTTCTTTTGTTTCCTTTACTGCTTGCTCAATACACAGATTGAATAACATCGGGGAGAGGCTACAACCCTGTCTTACTCCCTTCCCAACCACTGCTTCCCTTTCATGTCCCTCGACTCTTATAACTGCCTTCTGCTTTCTGTACAAATTGTAGATAGCCTTTCGCTCCTTGTATTTTACCCCTGCCACCTTTAGAATTTGAAAGAGAGTATTCCAGTCAACATTGTCAAAAGCTTTCTCTAAGTCTACAAATGCTAGAAACGTAGGTTTGCCTTTCCTTAATATTTCTTCTAAGATAAGTCGTAAGGTCAGTATTGCCTCACGTGTTCCAGTATTTCTACGGAATCCAAACTGATCTTCCCCGAGGTCGGCTTCTACTAGTTGTTCCATTCGTCTGTAAAGAATTCGTGTTAGTACTTTGCAGCTGTGGCTTATTAAACTGATTGTTCGGTAATTTTCACATCTGTCAACACCTGCTTTCTTTGGGATTGGAATTATTATATTATTCTTGAAGTCTGAGGGTATTTCGCCTGTTTCATACATCTTGCTCACCAGATGGTAGAGTTTTGTCAGGACTGGCTCTCCCAAGGCCGTCAGTAGTTCCAATGGAATGTTGTCTACTCCGGGGGCTTTGTTTCGACTCAGGTCTTTCAGTGCTCTGTCAAACTCTTCACGCAGTATCGTATCTCCCATTTCAACTTCATCTACATCCTCTTCAATTTCCATAATATTGTCCTCAAGTGCATCGCCCTTGTATAGACCCTCTATATACTCCTTCCACCTTTCTGCTTTCCCTTCTTTGCTTAGAACTGGGTTTCCATCTGAGCTCTTGATGTTCATACAAGTGGTTCTCTTCTCTCCAAAGGTCTCTTTAATTTTCCTGTAGGCAGTATCTATCTTACCCCTCGTGAGATAAGCCTCTACATCCTTACATTTGTCCTCTAGCCATGCCTGCTTAGCCATTTTGCACTTCCTGTCGATCTCATTTTTGAGACGTTTGTATTCCTTTTTGCCTGCTTCATTTACTGCATTTTTATATTTTCTCCTTTCATCAATTAAATTCAATATTTCTGCTGTTACCCAAGGATTTCTACTAGCCCTTGTCTTTTTACCTACTTGATCCTCTGCTGCCTTCACTACTTCATCCCTCAAAGCTTCCCATTCTTCTTCTACTGTATTTCTTTCCCCCATTCCTGTCAATTGTTCCCTTATGCTCTCCCTGTAACTCTGTACAACCTCTGGTTCTTTCAGTTTATCCAGGTCCCATCTCCTTAAATTCCCACCTTTTTGCAGTTTCTTCAGTTTTAATCTACAGTTCATAACCAATAGATTGTGGTCAGAGTCTACATCTGCCCCTGGGAATGTCTTATAATTTAAAACCTGGTTCCTAAATCTCTGTCTTACCATTATATAATCTATCTGATACCTTTTAGTATCTCCAGGGTTCTTCCATGTATACAACCTTCTATCATGATTCTTAAACCAAGTGTTAGCTATGATTAAGTTGTGCTCTGTGCAAAATTCTACCAGGCGGCTTCCTCTTTCATTTCTTACGCCCAATCCATATTCACCTACTACGTTTCCTTCTCTCCTTTTTCCTACACTCGAATTCCAGTCACCCATGACTATTAAATTTTCGTCTCCCTTCACTATCTGAATAATTTCTTTTATTTCATCATACATTCCTTCAATTTCTTCGTCCTCTGCAGAGCTTGTGGGCATATAAACTTGTACTACTGTAGTAGGTGTGGGCTTCGTATCTATCTTGGCCACAATAATGCGTTCACTATGCTGTTTGTAGTAGCTTATCCGCATTCCTATTTTCCTATTCATTTTTAAACCTACTCCTGCATTACCCCTATTTGACTTTGTGTTTATAACCCTGTAGTCACCTGACCAGAAGTCTTGTTCCTCCTGCCACCGAACCACTAATTCCCACTATATCTAACTTTAACCTATCCATTTCCCTTTTTAAATTTTCTAACCTACCTGCCCGATTAAGGGATCTGACATTCCACGCTGCGATCCGTAGAACGCCAGTTTTCTTTCTCCTGATAACGACATCCTCTTGAGCAGTCCCCGCCCGGAGATCCGAATGGGGGACTACTTTACCTCCGGAATATTTTACCCAAGAGGACGCCATCATCATTTAATCATACAGTAAAGCTGCATGACCTCGGGAAAAATTACGGCGGTAGTTTCCCCTTGCTTTCAGCCGTTCGCAGTACCAGCACAGCAAGGCCGTTTTGGTTATTGTTACAAGGCCAGATCAGTCAATCATCCAGACTGTTGCCCTTGCAACTACTGAAAAGGCTGCTGCCCCCCTTCAGGAACCAGACGTTTGTCTGGCCTCTCAACAGATACCCCTCCGTTGTGGTTGTACCTACGGTACGGCTATCTGTATCGCTGAGGCACGCAAGCCTCCCCACCAACGGCAAGGTCCATGGTTCATGGGGGAGGGGGGGGGGGGGGTCACAATAATTACATTACGTAAATAAATTGTTTTACGTAGTGCCATAGCATGGAGTCCTGAATACTGAAGAATAGTTCTGCATATTCTTTTCTGTTATCACTTCACTATGATGTTCTCCATCGGAGTAGGATTCTGACCTAGGTATTAAGTTCCTGTCATTCCCTTCTCTGTCGTATCTTCCTGGGGGGGGGGGGGAGGGGAGATATGTTTGATACATTCCTTTTTGAAGAAAATCATGTAAATACACACAAGCGACGGTCATAACTGTACCCTTTTGTGGATCAGCAGCATTTTTTTTCTCAAAACTCTGCAAACAGAGCGTTCCACGCCAAACGTATTTTCAGTAACCCTTCTTACTCTACGCAAGGGGTCGTGCTGTAGGGATTTTCTCTGCCTCGTGATGGCTTGGTGTTGTGTGCCGTCCTTAAGTTAGTTAGGTTTAAGTAGTTCTAAGTTCTAGGGGACTGATGACCATAGATGTTAAGTCCCATAGTGCTCAGAGCCATTTGAACCATCTACGCAAGGTATAATTATAAACACGTTGCCAACTATTTTTTTGATGCGGACCTGCAAATGGCCGAACGACATTTTCTTCCACCCCAAAGGCTTCGCCTCATACTAAAACATATGGCACAGGCCTGTTCCTACCAGAAAGTGCAACCGATGGTAATATTTGTAGAGTTTTGTTTTCAAACAAAGTGTAAAATGTGGTGTCATTAACTACACCATTATCGTAAATGGGCCCTTGTGTGCCAACAGCAGCATACATTATTTTACAATTAGCATCAGCAATTGGCAGCAAAACAATGCTGAAGGGCTGTTTGTAATTAAAATAAAATGTTTCACTATTGGGTGGTGCCAAAATGACAATGTGCCTCCCATCTATAGCTCCCAAACACCTTGAGAAATTTTATTTTTCTTCATAGCCATTGGCAGTTTCCAGCCATTCATTTTCATTCGCAGGAAGCTAGAAAGAAAATAGTTGTTTTAATTTCATTTACAATTGGACCCTCCCAACAAAAGCTTTCAAATACATTAAGATATCTCGAATATAATGTATAGCTCACTTCGCCTATATTTCTTAAAGCTCGACGAAGCCCCGCACCCAGAAGGAGAAAATATTTTTATTTGGAGGACCACGTGGTGCATGACCTTACTTTCGATATGTCTCCACAAGAAGTTGAGGAAAGCGAAACAACTCCTCCTAACGGCGAAGAGCACAAAGAATTTGCAGTTGCAAGTGGCACTGCATGTGCGAGTTCAAGCAAATGTGGTAATTTAAATAGTCAGAAAACAAGTGGAGCAAGACAGTAGGCAATGTTTTATAAAAACATTAAAGGAAGTGGGAGAGAATTTAGCAAACAGGCAATCGACCCAGTTTTACCCATGTAGGTGAAATAGTTGTCAGCAAATTAAGATATTCGTTTGGTCAAGTTCGAAAATGTAATTTATGATTATTTGTGAAAGGTAAATAATTCGACTATTGTACTGAAGGAAAGTAATGTATAAGAATGAATAACATAAAATACAAATTAATATTGTCAGATATGTTCTTTATTACTGGCTGAAACAAGCCAATTACTCCACAGCACTAAGGAGTATCTCATTTTTAGCAAATTTTGGGAAATTTATTTCCTTTGCAGAGCTTGTGAATTATAATTAGAAAATTATGTTACTTTTCTCCTCATCGATAATGTTAACAGCTTTGCAGAAAAGAAAAGATAATTGTTGTAGCTGAAAAATTGCTTTTATCATCAGATATTTCAGTTTCATGCAAACAATATTGATCATATACATGCAAATCAAGATGAAATTTAATGATGGTTTTAGAGTTCTCAATTAGTGAAAGTATTTTTGGTTATATACCAAAAGAAAATGTAATAGCTCAGACTATAAAATATCAAAAAGAACAGTAAGTGCTCATTGTCGGTATAAACAATAAAAATTACAAAACAGATTTTTTTTTCTCAAATAATATTCTATACCTCTGCTCTGCGCAAAAATGAGGACGAAATTATAGGGCAAGGTATATCTGGTAGCGTCACAACAATGAGTAAGAATAGTTTAAAGAACTTCATAGTATATTGTATTGTTACTATATTATATGTCCTTACAACTATGGAATTGTACTAACTTCCATCCTACCTTCACTTCTTGGGCTAAAATTTGTACAGTGGCCTTACGTATTGAGCTTTTTGATATCTTATGCAAGTACATTAAAGTTGGAAAGGAATCCCACTGCCAATGGATCCTCTAGTGGAATCGCTTCCTGAATGTTTAGTAGTAATAGTAGCAGCTTTCTTCAAACTTATATCTCTTTTTACATGCCAAAGTATTTACAAGTTTAGACCAATTTAAAACAAGGTAATTCGTAGACACATGTATTCACAGACTTCTAGTAAGGGACAATTATTCGATTTACTCCTGGTATACAATACAATTTTTTTAACAAATAACTTATTAAATAATGTAATGCCACACTGTTCACTCTTATCTCGATATCAGTCACTGCACACACTATACGCACATTGTTTCATAACGCTTCACTCACTACACACACACACACACACACACACACAAACACACACACACACACACATACACACACACACTGGTGATCTCTGGGCCATTTTCTGTACCGCAACTTCCCATTTGCTACCCTGAAAAACTGAGTCAGCATCCCTCCATAATGAGTGAGATGTTGAGCTCAGAAAGTGGAAGAGTTGTTAGTATTGTGTTTTGCATGGTTTGGGGGTAAGTATTTCTAGAAAGGAAAAAAGAAGGAAACAACTGTAAAGTGAAGGTGTTTATTTTTCTTGGTAAATGTAAGTTGAGTCTATCTCTTGTTGCATGGTCATGGACAGAGCTGTTTGTGCAGTAATTACAAATGTTGTTTTTGATATGTACAATTGGCTGGTGAATGTACTGATATGGGACGGTTCAAATCCCCGGTGATTTGAACAGATGTTTACAATGAGCTCGACTAGTATTTTTGGGTATTTTTCTTTTGGCTCTTTTTTGGAGTTTGATAACTGTGTTCATATTTCGTGCCTTTGTTCCCCAAAACAGAATGTCGTAGCTAATAATTGAGTGTACATACGAGTAATATGTAACTAAAAGACACTGCATGTTACACACTGATGATAAAATTCTAAGGGCATAACATGCTGATGACATTCTGTTTGCAAGTACCTTTGTGTGTTCACACCACTTCAACTGAGAATCAATATTTATTCCTAGAAATTTTGCATTCTATAGGGGTGCCACCTACATTTTAATTTAACACTGCCTTTTTTAAACGAATTTTGCACTATCAAGAAAACTTGAATACAATTTTTTGTGTTTATGTCACGCAAAATTTCGGGTTATGTCACGATTATCGGGACTTCAACTAAGTAACAAGTTATTTCAGGAACAAGCTCTTCTGGGACGCTAATATTCAGTTGTGTGACAAGAACGGACACTACAGCAAGCATACAAAACAAGGAAAACTTAAATTTAACACTATTTCCTCTTAAATAAGTTCTTTTGGCGGACGAAGAAAATATCTTTAATCTCAATTGGCGGCCATATTTGTGTTTTCTCTGAACATAAGGGAAGCCACAAGAAATAGCAAACTACCGAAATCCTCCATGCTCATGCCCACGTCATTTTTTAAATGAGCACCATTCCCGACCGTTGATTCTCGAACGAGCACTGATTTAGCTCAATGTGCAGCCCATTTGCGAAGGAGTTCTCGTCGCCACCATCTCCGCTTCTGACTTTCTTTCCTTTCTTCACCTAAAAGGGCAGACGCACTAGCACATAAAAGTATGAAGTCTTTCACATAGGTCTGGGAAGCCATCGCCAATTCCAGACAGTGTAAACGTATCTTTATATCTACAAATCCTCTCTACTGATTACCCTATCTGTAAGTATTGGGACAGGGGGGACCCAAGTGCAGTCTGCGTTGTTGCCAGCTGTATCCAATTTTGCAGCGATGACATCATTCAAGATGGTGGCGTGTAGACTTGGCAACAGTGCATGACGTCATCCAAGATGGTTGCTGTAATGTTATCCAAGACGGCGGATTTTGGTGGGAAAGTGCCACACCTCCCTCCCCCAGAAAAATGGCGTGAAGTTCAAATTCCAACAGGATAAAGCATCACACCACCGTTATCTCGACTAAGCTAAGAAAATCACGAGAAGATAGGACACTTGGGCTACCCACAATAACCTATGAACTGGTGCCAAGGGTGAATTTGTGTGGTAAACAAAGGTCACTTGGCGTTTCGCTACCAACCTAAGAAAATTGCCGGAAAGAAAGCACACTTGTACTAACCTCAGTCACCCGACTGCCACCTCGAAGAACATAATGGCGTGTAGTTCAAATTCCAATACGATAATACATCACACCACTGTTATCTCTACTAAGCTAAGAAAATAGTGGGAAGATAGCCCACTTGGGCTACTTCCAGTAACCTAAGCCACCCGACCACCACTTCCTCCTATGAACTCGCACCAAGTTTGAATTTTGGCGGTAAACAAAGGTCACCTGGCGTTTCGCTACCAACCTAAGAAAATTGCGTTAAAGGAAGTACACTTGTACTAACCTCAGTCACCTGACTGCCACCTCCTCCAGAAAAGAAGTTCAAAATCCAACAGGATAATGCATCACACCACACTTATCTCTACTATGCTAAGAAAATCGTGCAAACATAGCTCACTTGCCCTACCTCCACTAACCTAAGTCACCTGACCGCCACTTCCTCCTATGAACTGGTGCCGAGTTTGAATTTTGGCGGTAAACAAAGGTCACTTGGGGTTTCACTACCAACCTAAGAAAACTGCCGGAAAGAAAGCACACTTGTACTAACCTCAATCACCCGACCGCCACCTCCCCCAGAAAAACGGCAGGAATTTCAAATTCCAACATAATAATGCATCACACCACCGTTCTCTCTACTAAGCCAATAAATAGTGGGAAGATAGAACTAATGATTGCCGCACGGGATTAGCCGAGCGGTCTAGGGCGCTGCAGTCATGGACTGTGCGGCTGATCCCGGTGTAGTTCGAGGCCTCCCTCGGGCATGGGTGTGTGTGTTTGTCCTTAGGATAATTTAGATTAGATAGTGTGTAAGCTTACGGACTGATGACGTTAGCAGTTAAGTCTCATAAGATTTCACACACATTTGAACATTTTGAACTAATGATTTGTATGAAGAGAGTGCGAGAACGTTGAAAAACTTGCTTGACGCGTATACGCTGCAGCTTACGTAGTGTTTGTAGGCCAATTTGAGCTAGCATATTGAGGTACGAAGTTGAGACGAACAGTTTGATATGGGACACTTGTGGTCTATCAAGTCGGGAAACTACCTCAAATTGGCCTACAAAAATTGCTTACGGAATCAGGTGTGGCTTGCCGAATGTTTTATACCATCCAGCACTGTTACAGGACCTCCACTATAATAAAACATTTAATTACTCACTGAAGAAGAGGAGGAATTTTGCAACCATTGTAGGGCATCTACAAAATACTAATTATTCCTCTACATCTCAACAGTAAGTACCGAAGTCATTGCTAAAACAAACAAAAGCAAATTCATGGATTACTGTGGGCATAGTGTGTTGGCGTTATTCTGTTGTAAACACACGCACGGTACAGTTACCCCATTTAATGTGTTGGCTTCCCCACAGGGGTACCCACCCCCTACCTCCACCAACACCGGAGGTGGCTGCGGTGCCGACATTGATGTTGAATCTAATACAGGAAGATTCACTTTGGTAGATCAATACCCAACATCATCCAAGAATTATTGCACAGATGGGTCCACCTAGACTTTATGGGTCCACCCAGACTTTGGGTAGGTAGCTTATAAAAGCACATTAAGGGATTTGCTCGTCTGTCAGAGACCCATACTGGGTTGCATTAATACATGTGGAATATCATTATCGTGCACACTATCTTAAATGTATGACCTACAACCAAACTGCCCAGCCGACTGCTATAAGTGGAAAACGTCACATGAAAGGCTTACGGTCCTCAGCTACTGTTTCTTAACGGTTACTGAGAGGCCTCTGGACATTGCTATAGCTTGGAGAGAGGTATTTATTGATCATTAATTCGACTGACATGCAGATCGTAGTTTCCCTCGATTTTCTCAACACGCGTAGGATGGTTTCCAACGGGTACATAGAGTCAATGAAATGGCTCTCCCCCGGGGCTGGTGGGAGATGTGTTGGATGACCGAAGTATGGTCATTCTCTCAGGGCTGTCTGCTGACTCATGGTGTCTGCGTCAGCGACCATGCCCTTAGTCAGGAACGCAAACAGTGGCACAGCATTTCGTCATGAACATGGTGGTGATTTTACTGTTGTCAGTTATGTGCAGCCAGTTTTTGCCAGCAGTCATTGTGATTGCGTTGTTCGCAATTTGAATCCACGTGATAGTAGGCTAACTGTAACTAAGTCCTTGAAGAATTGGTCTATCGCCACAGGATGCGTGAACTCTGCACCTGTCTGAGATCGTATTTTAAGAGTTTATTTTTGCTGCACAGCAGCCAGTGCACGGCAGTGCAGTGGTTCGGATGGTAGAGATGTGTATATATTGCAAGAGTTACATGTCGTTTTATTCTGCCTGGGAGTCCTGTCAAAACTCGGTCACAGTCAGTCTTCTTGCTGGATTGTATTTACGTGTCTTAAAACATCGCCACAAACCAATAATATCACAGGTATTTTCCATAATATCGTTTTCTGGTAGCTCAGGAGTAATCTTTCAGCTTTCCACCATTACAACACATACACATGCGATGTCACTCATTATTAATGCACAGATAAGTTTTTGTAGCAATATTTAAAAACAGTACTACAATGTGCTAGCTGTGCAGCGTGTGTCTTTGGAATTCTATGGATCAGTCGAAATTATGTCAATATGCTAGTCATGCTGGGATTTTCCTGTAGTTAGTAGACGACACGTTTTAGTAATGTCACATGTCTTCTGGGAGTGCTGTCCGGCTGAAAAAACGGGTCGCCCTCGCATAAGCGCAAGTTTCAATAGCGTGATGGTTATCTAGAGAGAGGAGGTTAGTGCTTTGACCTTAAACTGTTAGCAACGCTTATCTGCAAAGGCGTCAGAGAGTTACGACTAGTTTACTGAGATGGAAATTTCCGTCCCTAAATACCAGATTTTCCTATCAGTACAAAATTGTTAAGGCTTTCGTGGCCAGTTGTTGACAAACTGCCTATTTGCATCTGTCTCGGGTTCTTCGGCTGACGTTCATCTGATGATTTTACTGACGTTTCGCCAGCACGAGTGGCTGGCATTGTCAAAGCTTCACCCTCCATTGCCGGTGGTGCACTGGAGGCGAGCTCGCGGCCGCAGACTATATGTACCTGGCGCGCCAACGTCCGAGGGCTTCACCGAGCTCATTTCCGGTGCGGCTCTCCTCTTGCTACCTGCGACGGTCGTTCGCTGCAGTACGGGAAGCCAGGATCCGTTTACCTTAAGGCTTTCCTCTTTCTTGTTGAAGCCCTGCTTCTCTAAACAAGCGGGTGTGATAGTGCTTCTCTACAGCCAGAACTTCCGTGTCGGAGAATTTTATGACATGGTCGGCCTCACCCAGCGCGTGCTCTGCCACGGCCGGTTTCTCCACCTGCCCCAACCTGCAATGTCACTTATGTTCTTTGATTCTGGTGTTGATTGATAGTCCAGTCATTCCGACGTAAACTTTTGAGGTGCTTTATTACCATGGGCGGAGATTCCACCTCCCCGTTGCAAAGATAGGGGTAAATTAAAACCACACCGATGAAATGTCGCCCATGCTACAGTGGAACGTGAATGGGTTCAGTACTCATGTGGAGGAACTGAAACTCCTTATACAGCCACTCCCCTTGTGCTTGTGTTTACAAGAAACACAGTTTAAAGATGCGGTCGTCCCTGTGCTACAGGGCTATGCGCCACACAGCAAGGATGACCTATCGGGGGAGGTGTCGCACTGTTTGTTAAAAATGCACACCACTCCTTTGCTCTACCCCTGGATTTTGACCTGAAAGCAATTGCAGTTGAAATTCACGTCCATCAGAGGATTACAATTTGCTTGCTGTACTTACTTCCGCTAGATGCAGTAGCCTCTCATGCTCTCACACGCCTTCTGGAACAACTCCCCTGACCATATCTTCTTCTGGGACACATCAATGCCCATCATATCTTGTGGGTTGGGTCGGGTCGGGTTTTGAGGAACCTCATGACGTGTCACGAGCTGTTTATAATCAACACAGGTACTCCACTCATTTCTGTAGTACTAACTAGGTCATTCTCAGCCAACGACTCCTCTTTCTGCTCTCCCGCCCCCGCAGACTCTGTTCAGTTGGAGGTCACTGACGACCTCCATTCCAGAGACCACCTCCTACTCTGCATTCAGCTACTGAAGAGAGCAGGGCTAACTGGACGCTGTTCAGACAGCTAGCTGTGTTCGAATATCGCGAAAAAGTCCAGCGATGGGTGGACCACATGACACGAGTGTCAAAGTCCTCAACTCATCTGAGGAGGCGACCTGTACCCTGGTGGACATATGAGTGCCATTCAACAATCCGGGACAGGCGTGAATGTATCTGACATTTTAAATGCTGACTTATAGCAGACAACCTCAGGACTTTATGAGTCACGAGGGCCAAGGCTCAACGCCTTGAGAGTAAGAAAAGCTCATGGCATGCGTTCCTGGATTCACATTTATGGAATACACACATGTAAAGATAAGAGGACAAACAGATTAAGCTGACACGTATGATAACATGTTGAAAATTACGGTACATATGTGAATCAATTTATTTAAATCAATATTTAGTACAAAACAACGAATCATAAGAACATGGAAAAACCCAGCAAAACTTACAGAACTGTTTCATGGTAATATAATTATTATTTCTTATTTTTTCCTTTATTTGGCAAGGAGCCAATTTTAGTTTGTAGAAGAAGACATTTTAAATCACCAGAAGATAACTTGTCATCTATCTGAAGACGGATATCACTTGTTATACAAACGTGGCACTATTCTTTTAGTTACGGCAAAGGGGAAAAATACAAGACAAAAAAGAAAATTTCTGTTTCACAACCATCCAGGAGAAGACTATTCTGTGAACAAAGGCAGGGTATTGTTTGAAATTTAACAGCTCCTGTCTCTACCATTACAAATACCAACATCCTTTGTTTATATCCAAGACTAATGTAACTTTCAAAAAGAATGATGAATATTTGAGAACTAACCAGCCAGATGGGAACCCAGTTCTAAGCAAAGAAGGCAAAGCAGAAAGGTGGAAGCAGTATATAGAGGGTCTATACAAGGGCGATGCACTTGAGGACAATATTATGGAAATGGAAGAGGATGTAGATGAAGATGAAATGGGAGATACGATACTGCGAGAAGAGTTTGACAGAGCACTGAAAGACCTCAGTCGAAACAAGGCCCCCGGAGTTGACAACATTCCATTGGAACTACTGACGGCCTTGGGAGAGCCAGTCCTGACAAAACTCTACCATCTGGTGAGCAAGATGTATGAAACAGGCGAAATACCGTCAGACTTCAAGAAGAATATCAAATTCTAAAGGCGGCAGGGGTAAAATACAGGGAGGGAAAGGCTATTTACAATTTGTATAGAAACCAGATGGCAGTTATAAGAGTCGAGGGGCATGAAAGGGAAGCAGTGGTTGGGAAGGGAGTAAGACAGGGTTGTAGCCTCTCCCCGATGCTATTCAATCTGTATATTGATCAAGCAGTAAAGGAAACAAAAGAAGAATTCGGAGTAGGTATTAAAATCCATGGAGAAGAAATAAAAACGTTGAGGTTTGCCAATGACATTGTAATTCTGTCAGAGACAGCAAAGGACTTGGAAGAGCAGTTGAACGGAATGGATGGTGTCTTGAAGGGAGGATATAAGATGAACATCAACAAAAGCAAAACGAGGATAATGGAATGTAGTCGAATTAAGTCGGGTGATGTTGAGGGTATTAGATTAGGAAATGAGACACTTAAAGTAGTAAAGGAGTTTTGCTATTTGGGGAGCAAAATAACTGATGATGGTCGAAGTAGAGAGGACATAAAATGTAGACTGGCAATGGCAAGGAAAGCGTTTCTGAAGAAGAGAAATTTGTTAACATCGAGTATAGATTTAAGTGCCAGGAAGTCATTTCTGAAAGTATTTGTATGGAGTGTAGCCATGTATGGAAGTGAAACATGGACGGTAAATAGTTTGGACAAGAAGAGAATAGAAGCTTTCGAAATGTGGTGCTACAGAAGAATGCTGAACATTAGATGGGTAGATCACATAACTAACGAGGAGATATTGAATAGGATTGGGGAGAAGAGAAGTTTGTGGCACAACTTGACCAGAAGAAGGGATCGGTTGGAAGGACATGTTCTGAGACATCAAGGGATCACCAATTTAGTATTGGAGGGTAGCGTGGAGGGTAAAAATCGTAGGGGGACACCAAGAGATGAATACACTAAGCAGATTCAGAAGGATGTAGGTTGCAGTAGGTACTGGGAGATGAAGAAGCTTGCACAGGATAGAGTAGCATGGAGAGCTGCATCAAACCAGTCTCAGGACTGAAGACCACAACAACAACAACAACAACCAGCCAATTGTGGTTTAGTGCATTGGTGTAAGAAATATTAAAGATTGTAAAAGGCTATTTCATAAGATCTATGTTTTTCCATCTGCGTACAAGTGATCAATTTATCCTGTGATTCAGTGATGGAAATGGAACAATTTACTACAAGGGAAGAAATTCTTCACTTGGATACAGTGCAAAAAATAATTTTGGCGAAGAAGGCTTTGAAACCGATGACCCCACTTGTTGGACGATGTCGACCGTCGGATGTCATTATTCGATCAGGTTTTCGGCTTAGGGAACCACACGTGACGAACTGTTTTCCCCTCGCCTGTCTGTCGTTTCTGCTCTGTTTGGTTACTTCAGACCATGGCGTCATATTGCAGCTTGTAACTCCGGCGTATCTACCACCCAGACCAACAAAGATGGGTTCAAGGTTAATCTAGACGTCCAGCTGTTCAAACCGGAGGAAATGACGGTAAAGGTGGTGGGCGAGAGCACGGTGGTAGAGGCAAAACATGAAGAGCGTCAAGATGAGCACGGTTACATATCGCGCCACATGCAGCGTCACTATTTGCTGCCGAAGGACGTAGTGACTTAACAGGTGCAAACGCAACTGGCATCGGACGGTGTCCTCACAATCACGGCACCAAAGAAGGCAGAGGACGGTGAGCGAGCTGTACAAGTTGTGCAGTTACCAACCAGCAACAGCAGGGTGGAGAGGAAATGGAGCAGTGAATAATCCATTGCTTATTTACAACCGAAGTTTTGTATTGATTGATTATTTATTTGTATTGTCATTGTTCGTTCGTACAAGAAATTCAACACTTCATATTTCTGCTTTCTATCATGAAAGCCTGCGTTTGATGATTTTTGAATCACTTTCATTTTCTGTAAGTGTAAAACAATGTTTCATACACAGCTGTTTGAAGAATGCATTTTTTGTACTGTTGTAGTGATGCATAATTCTTACATTGTAAGACTGGTAGTATTTGTATTGATGTTCAATAAACACTTTGTACGGAAGAAGCGAGCGAGATAATAACTACGAAACAGTCGCGAGTGGTGTTCGAAGGCAAGATTTAACATTGCGGGTTGCATAAAACGACAGCGGAGGGGCTGCTCGATCACCCTTTATAGATGCTGTACAAGTATAGAAAGGGGAAACGTTGTCAGTAAACATCTCTAACAGTTCCTGACCGCTTTACTTTAGATTTTTGAACGCCAGTCTAGTAGACTTCAGTCAAATATACGCTACATATTTTTTTAAGAACAATGTACACATCTTCTATTAATATTGACTCACAGAAAGAAAATACTGCGCTTTGCTTTGAGAATGTGAGGTTTGCTGTGGTGAGTTTTAATTACGAGGCAGGGCATTTAAACCATGACATAAATTGTTTATCTCATATATACTCATGCTCATAAATTAAGGATAATGCTGATACATGGTGAAACAACCCCCTGGTGGGCGGTTTGTGGGTTTAAACCACCTCGGGGTATGACCGTGCGGTGCATTTGGCCTGCGGTCGTCGCACGGTGGCGCTGGCAGCAGTCCACATACGTAGACGTGTGTTGGTGCCTGTCAGAGTACCGCGCAGCGAGTAAGTGTGCAGACGTTTTCAGACGTGCTAATGGTGACTGTGTGTTGAAAATGCCTCAAAGAACACATATTGATGACGTTATGAGGGGTAGAATACTAGGGCCCTTCGTGTGCCACAAAGTGTAATCTCAAGATTATGGCAATGATTCCAGCAGACAGGAAACGTGTCCAGGCGATAAAACAGCACAAGAAGACCGATATCTCACCATCAGTGCCCGCAGACGGCCACGGAGTTTTGCAGGTAGCCTTGCTCGAGACCTTACCGCAGCCACCGGAACAGTTGTCTCCAGACACACCGTCTACAGACGACTGAACAGACATGGTTTATTCGCCCAGATACCTGCAAGGTGCATTCCACTGACCCCTGCTCACAGGAGAGCCTGTAAAGCCTGGTGTCAAGGACACAGTACATGGTCGTTGGAACTGTGGTCTCAGGTTATGTTCACGGACGAGGCCAGGTATAGTCTGAACAGTGATCCTTTCCGGGTTTTCATCTGGCATGAACCAGGAAGCAGGTACCAACCCCTTAATGTTCTTGAAAGGGAAAAGGGAGGTCGAGATTTGATGGTGTGGGTGGGATTATGACTGGTGCACGTACACCCCTGCATTTCTTTGACAGAGGAACTGTAGCAGGACAGGTGTATCGGGACGTCATTTTGCACCAGTATGTCCTCCTTTTCAGGAGTGCAGTGGGTCCCACCTCCTGATGGATGATAACGCACAGCCCCATCAGGCTATCGTGGAAGAGCACCTTGAAACAGCAGATATCAGGCGAATAGAGTGGCCTGCCTGTTCTTCAGACCTAAACCCCCTCGAGCACGTCTGGGATGCTCGCGGTCGACGTATCGCTGCACGTCTTCAAACCTCTAGGACACTTCAGGAGCTCTGACAGGCACTGGTGCAGTGCAAGAATGGGACGCACGGTTATCGACAGTTATAATTCCAAGACACTGAGCTTTCAAGAACTTTCAAGTTTTTTTCTCGTGCGTGATGCGGATTCTGACGAATTGTTTCTCCCGTACTGTAAGAAATTATTAGGATTAAGTGCATATGCACGTGATAGATCTCGTATTGGATCGTGCAGCTGTTACCTAGCTGGAGTAGAGATAGGTTTGGCATGGTTGTATTAAAGTGGAGAGCATGTAGTTGTTTGCGTGGACACTAGAGCTTGAACTTTTATCCTCTTTCGCATTCCGGATATTCGTGAAAAAATTATCAGCAACATGTTTGTTATACCTGCTGCACTGAGTGTTAGCAGTGTGGTTTCCCAGTACAGTTGTCGGACCTGAGAATATTTGCTAATGTTAGAAGCAGTGCCGACTATTTCAAATTTCAGACTGATTTACTTAAAAGGATTTTTTTCCTAATTAGAACAATGGGTAGGTCAGGAGTAAAGTTATGAAAGCAGGTCATGAATCGTATCTTCACAGCTCACTCCGTAATAGCATTGCTCGTGAAACACAAGCTTATGACTTCGAGTCCTGGTCTGACTTACCACAGTTTGGATCTGCTAGAAACTTATTTTAACCTTGCCACACGAACAATGCGAGGTTGATGGACCCTACACTTTTTTTTTTTTTTTCCAGGAGTGGCAGTGCTAAGGACAAAAGTACCGACAAAGGTTTCCTGAACTGATGAGTGGTTTGAAACGTCCCGTAATTGGGCACGCCACACACCTCGGCAAGAGCGTACTGATTCACGCGTCAAAGCACTGTGTGTCATACATCGCGATGGTAGACAAGGAACGTCTCAACTGCAGCACGTTTTTGTTCATTTCTAACGAAGCGTGTTGCTGTACATTCGGAAGTTTAAAGAAGGCTGTAGCACGGTTTTCAGTGTTGTCACTTAACAAAAAGCTGCAAAACTTTGCTCAAATCTGTCGCAATTTCAGACCGATGCCCTTGCACTCTGTTAAAGCTGCAGTACTGTTCCAGCGTTCCAGTACGCTTTTAACAGCATCTCAGGTTCTTAATGGGAAATGAGCGTTGGCGCGGGGCGACGTCACGGCGTGCACGCAGGGTGTGTGTGTGTGTGGCCATGCCGTAGCAGCGAGAGCGGCCGGGAGGTGCGGGGCAGGCCGCCAGCAGACCCGGAAACAAAAGAGGACCGCCGGGGCTCTCGCCCGGGAGCGTAGCTGCGCTGCGCTGCGCTGCTCTCTGGAGTTCCGGAGGCGGCAGTTGCTGCGGCGTGCGCCAGGTGGCGGGCCCGTCGGCTGCCCGAGTACTTCAAACTCGGGGAGCTGCGAACAGCAGCGTAAGGCAGCGAGCGCAACCGGATCTGCGATTTTTCCGAACTGGAGAAAAAACTTGGTCGTGGAACCCCGTCCCCTCGAGCATTTCAGATACAGGATTAAAATAAATGAACCTCAAAATCATATACTGGTTGAGGTGAAAGTCTCGCTTCTGCTAACGATATTGCAGTAATTTCTGAGGACAACACGGACCAAAAGGTAACGACAGAAGTACTCCCTGAAATCGCAGATGAAACCGCATATGAGAAAGGAAATACATTGAACATAAACACAACAGAGAAAAATATATACAAATACAAGAAGGTAACATCAAAAGAGTTAGTAAGTTAAGTACTTGGGAGAATGGATACTATCAAATGGGTTGGATAACACCACAAGTAGGGGAAGATCGAAGAAAATGGAATTACTATACAAGCTCACCCAAAACCGATATAATAAAAGATCAGTATCATTCCAACACTACACAATAATAATTAAACCGAGAGCACTTTGAGGATCTGAATGCCTAACACGGAACAAAAGAAGTGAACAAGAGCAACTGGATAAGAAAAAAAAAAAAGAAAATACTGAGAAAAATTTTAGGGCCACAAAATGACAAATATAATTATTGGACGAAGAGGAAAAATGAAGATCTGCACAGAAACATCACAGACGGGAAAGAGGCGATTAAAGTTTTACTGTCGTATTTACAGAATTAATGACAATAGATTAACGAAGAACATTTTTTTTTATCATTTTCAAGTTAGAAAACTCTGCGGAATGGCCGGAAAAGACAAGAAACGACTTGAGAGAACTTAACGTCGCAGAAGACACCTTACACAACAGGAAAAGATTTAGGTTACTGGTCAGTACTGCAAAATTTCCTGTCCAACAACGGAATTCACAGCCTAGGATGGTGATTTAAAACGAACAGAGGCAGGCTATCGGCCGACGCATGAAGAAGTTCTGGAAAGATAAAAAAAAAAGATTGTACCTTTATCTTTGATTCTAAGTGATCTATAATTAGTCAAATCCCATAATTAACACACACACACACACACACACACATATATATATATATATATATATATATATATATATATATATATATATATACTGGCTGGGACTTTTATGCTGCGGAGAGTAAGAACCCATCACCAGATCCGCACTCTTTATTGAAAAGGAAGAGAAGGAAACGTAGTAGGTAAATACGGAAGGGGGGCAATAAATAAAAGAGGAAGCCGCCTGGAAGAATTTCGCACAGAGCATAACTTAATCATAGCTCACACTTGGTTCGAGAATCATAAAAGAAAATTGTATACATGGAAGAAGCCTAGAGATACTGATAGGTTTCAGATAGATCATATAATGGTAAGACAGAGATTTAAGAACTAGGATTTAAATTGTAAGACATATCCAGGGGCAGATGTGGACTCTGACCACAATCTATTGGTTATGAACTGTAGATTAAAACTGAAGAAACTGCAAAAAGGTGGAAATCTAAGGAGATGGGATCTGGAGTTTGTACAAAGTTTCAGGGAGAGCATAGGGGAACAGCTGACAAGAATGTGGGAAAGAAATACAGTAGAAGAAGAATGGGTAGCTGTGATGGATGAAGTACTGAAAACAGCAGAGGATGAAGTAGGTAGAAACACGAGGGCTAGTAGAATCCTTGCATGACAGAAGAAATTTTGAATTTAACTGATGAAAGAAGAAAATATAAAAATGCAGTAAATGAAGCGGACAAAAAGGAATACAAACGTCTCAAAAATGAGATCGACAGGAAGTGCAAAATGGCTAAGCAGGGATGGCTAGAGGACAAATGTAAGGATGTAGAGGCTTATCTCATGAGGGGTAAGATAGATACTGCCTACAGGAAAATTAAAGAGACCTTTGGAGAAAAGAGAACCACTTGTATGAATATCAAGAGTTCACATGGAAACTCAGTTCTAAGAATAGAAGGAAAAGCAGATAGGTGGAAGGTGTATATAGAGGGTCTATACAAGGGCGATGTACTTGAGGACAATATTATGGAAATGGAAGAGGATGTAGATGAAGATGAAATGGGAGATACGATACTGCGTGAAGAGTTTGACAGAGCACTGAAAGACCTACGTCGAAAGAAGGCCCTGGGAGTAGACAACATTCCATTAGAACTGCTGATAGCCTTGGGAAAGGCATTCCAGACAAAACTCTACCATCTGGTGAGCAAAATGTATGGACAGGCGAAACACCCTCAGACTTCAAGAAGAATATAATAATTCCAATCCCAAAGAAAACAGGTGTTGACAGATGTGAAAATTACCGAACTATCAGTTTAATAAGTCACGGCTGCAAAATACTAACGCGAATTCTTTACAGACGAATGGAAAAACTGGTAGAAGCCGACCTCGGGGAAGATCAGTTGGATTCCGTAGAAATGTCAGAGCACGTGAGTGCAATACTGACCCTACGACTCATCTTAGAAGCTAGATTAAGGAAAGCCAAACCTACGTTTATAGCAATTGTAGACTTAGAGAAAGCTTTTGACAATGTTGACTGGAACACTCTCTTTCAAATTCTGAAGGTGGCAGCGGTGAAATACAGGGAGCGAAAGGCTATTTACAATTTGTACAGAAACCAGATGGCAATTATAAGAGTCAAGGGGCATGAAAGGGAAGCAGTGGTTGGGAAGGGACTGAGACAGGGTTGTAGTCTGTCCCCGAATGTTATTCAATCTGTATATTGAGCAAGCAGTAAAGAAAACAATAGAAAAAGACGGAGTAGGCATTAAAATCCAGGTAGGAGAAATAAAAACTTTGAGGTTCGCCGATGACATTGTAATTCTGTCAGAGACAGAAAAGGACTTGGAAGTGCAGTTGAACGGAATGGACAATGTCTTGAAAGGAGGGTATAAGATGAACATTAACAAAAGCAAAAGAGGATAATGGAATGTAGCCGAATTAAATCGCGTGTTGCTGAGGGAATTAAATTAGGAAATGAAACACTTAAAGTAGTAAAGGATTTTTGCTATTTGGGGAGCAAAATAACTAATGATGGTCGAATTAGAGAGGATATAAAATGTAGACTGGCAATGGCAAGGAAAGCGTTTCTGAAGAAGAGAAATTTGTTAACATCGAGAATAGATTTAAGTGTCAGGAAGTCGTTTCTGAAAGTATTTGTATGGAGTGTAGCCATGTATGGAAGTGAAACATGAACGATAAATAGTTTGGACAAGAAGAGAATAGAAGCTGTCGAAATGTGGTGCTACAGAAGAATGATGAAGATTAGATGGGTAGATCACATAACTAATGAGGAGGTATTGAATAGGATTGGGGAGGAGTTTGTTGCACAACTTGACTAGAAGAAGGGATCGGTTTGTAGGACACGTTCTGAGGCATCAAGGGATCACCAATTTAGTAAAGGAGTTCAGCGTGGAGGGTAAAAATCGTAGAGGGAGGCCTAGAGATGTATACACTAAGGAGATTACGTACTGGGAGATGAAGCAGCTTGCACAGGATAGAATAGCGTGGAGAGCTGCATCAAACCAGTCTCAGGACTGAAGAACACAACAACAACAACATTACATATTAGCTAATAACTTCCTCTTTAGTGCGACATAAAATTAAATATAGGAAGCATACAAACAACAGACAAGAAAACAATATTTAGGCCCCAGCTTCTTTTTGTCTCTAATCTTGTTACAGTTTTATACAGCGTGCTTTTCCTTCTGTGAAACTATCTATCAGTTCATCAGAGTTCGTCCTCATAGGCAGTATTATTTTCAATGGCTAGGATCGCAAGGTCAGATAGACATTCCTGCAGTTTTTAGGACTTGAATTGGCGACACGCTGTGAGACCGTTTTAAGCAGGTGAATGGTGTCCCTCTGGGCAGTATTTTGTGAGTTACCCTTCTTTCCATAAGAAAGAGGAGTGCTATACAATGTTCGTTATTTGTGGACAATTTTGCTCTTTTCTGTTCTTGCTCCAGTGTTGTATCAGCGACTCGTCAGTTACAACTTACTTTTTTTCCTGGTAAGTGTAGGTGTGTAAACTTTAGTCTCGTCGCATTATTAATTTACCTTCCATGTGAGGACGACCATTCTACACTTTGGAGACTCAGTGAGGTTTCTGGGGCTCATTTTTGAGTCAAAGCTATCGTGTTTATCACACCGGAGATACCTGAAGGCCTCAGCCCTGCAGGCACTGAACATCACTGAGTGCCTCTGCCACGGGACTCGGGGGGCAGACTGGGCACCTCGCTGTTGAGGTACAGGGACATGGCGTAGATGGGAAAACGACTGGCTGGAAGTCAGATCTGCCGAGATATCTGTTACCCTCGAATGCAGATTTAACTGTGACAGCGTTTGTGCTTAAGGGGAGACATAAGGCCGTTTTTATTCCTTTTCTCCCAATGCTGTTTCAACCTTTGAACAGGTACACTTTACAAAAGAACTGTAAGTGTTGAAAGAGGGAAATTTTTACTGAATGTATATAACACGTATGCCAGCATTAACGAGTAAAATGAACAGAATACCTCTAATGGATTTGAAGAAACATTTTTTACTGTTTCACTAATAAAATTTCACATTTTTAATACATTAATTATTATAAAAATATTTCTGTTGGGTTATCAATTTCCTTGTGGTAACTTTTTATCATCCTGAGTACAAACTGACCGAGTTTTATATTTCTAACCAAGTTAGTTCAGAAAATGATGATATCTGAAAGTGAAGTCAAAAAATGTTGTTTTGAGAAAAATCAATTTTAATTTAGTTTTGCAATCTTAGTATAGTTATTGATGAGAATTATTTACCACTAATATTTTACTGCACTATACTCAGCATCATCTGAATCATACTGATCTTTTCTTCTATTGGTCCCTCTTCTTTTCTGTCTAGCTTCTTTTGTGAATGTTAAATTAGTAATTTCCGATTTGCAGATTCTCTCTTTATCTATTTTCACCAAGGATTTTGCAATATTTAGACAGATTTTATGTCCAATATTTCAAAAATATCCAGTTTTCTTGTTACACGGTCACTGAAGTATAAAATAGCATCATAAAACATAAAATAGCACCATAACGACCAAATTTTTGCGTTGTAATCTGAACACATACAGCTTCTGGTAACCAGCTCCAAGTGACAGAGTTCACACTTTCATTTACATTTTGCGTTTTCCCATTGAGACATCTCTTCAACAAAGTACCTTTACAAAGACTTCTGAATATATATTTAATTTCATTCATTATTGCTGCAAGTAAAGAATGTTTGTGGTGACATGTTGCACTTCTCCTGTACTTGCATCAATTGTCAGGATCATTTACGCAAAGACAGTGCTGAGGATTTTCATTTATGAAAAGATTATGGAAACAGATAGCCCATTCAGCTCTTTTCATATTTTCTACATTTTTTCTTACGACCAAGCCACAATAATTCTGTAATCTGTCTGTTTCAACATTTTTCACGCGGCCTTTACCATCTACCTCCTTACCATCTTCCAGTACTATTTTCTACTCTTCCTTTAATAATCCTCTCAACCTGAACGCCATTCTCTTCCGAACATGCCCAATGCATTCTAATTCAGAAATTGTGACATTAGGACCATAGGGTTGTTCTGCACATATCCGGTCATACATCCCTAAATACTGTGTGTGTCTGAGATCCCTGTTTACCCCTGAACGATTAAAACTATTCGGAACTCCTGCTACTTCCATCCCGCCACTAGGACCAACTTAATTCATCTGACGGTTATGTTGATCCTCTTACTCAGTTTACCTGCGTTAAATTTTAAAGTATTTGCTGAGAATCTGTACATCAATTACATTTCCTATATCAAATGACGTGGCTGTCACGACAACATTTAGTGAAGTGTGCCCATTTTTCGGCCAGCTGCCATCAAAACATGCATTAATATCATCCCTTTCACTGTTATCATTTTCCTTGAGTGCTTCTTCAGCTGCTTCCTTCATAGAGATGTAACAAACATCAGCAATAGCGGTTCCAATAATTTTGTTGCAAGTCAAAAATTTTGCAGGTGGATTGCGAATGTAAACTAACCCACATAAGAGTTCGCCTGCCTCGATCCCTTTACCAATAGATCTGAGACCATAAACTACCGTTGTGTTATTCTCACACAAATTATTATATTTGCCATTTCTGATGTCATTGTTGTAGGAACTGCACCGCATTTTGTACAAATCAGCGTCAGGTTTAAGACAGTACTTTTGCGAAGCCACTGATTCTTTCCCAAGGATACGTCACCACCACATATTTTGCACACAGTATTTTTGGATATGAAATCCCAAATCATGCTAAGGTTCATCAAAATATTTCCAAACGCGTATTCATCTCCACAAACTGACTGACTCCTAGAAGATACTGCAGTTTCTTTCTTGAGGTGCCGATTATCATTCTTGATTAGTCCGACCCACTAACCTCATTTACCTTTACGTATGTATTTCCTCTGAATTTTAATTTATACAAGAATTGGTTTATTCGCGACATTTTTATGAAAACGTGTGAAACCAGAGAAAACGTAAATCGACACACTTCACTCGCATCGAACTTCACAAAGTACAACCAACAGCTCTCGAAAAGAATAACAAACAGTATCGTAGCGATGAGTATCGATAGCAGATACAGGATAGTAAACCTAGACACGAAAAACAGTGGAAGCAGGAAGTAATGTACAAGGAATAAATGGAACCTGTGCATTATCTCTGCATGGTGCAAAAAAGAAGGCGCGGCATTTAAATGCCAGATCGCAGACAGTGTCAGGAAACGCATCATTACTCACGAAAAAATTGTCGTATTTATATGAAACAAAAACTGTTTTACGCAGGAAATAGCGGGTATTTCAATTACGCGTAAATCTAACACTTGATTTCTTCAACCCGTTTGCCTTCCGTCTCCCCTTAAGGTACGAGTCTGGAGTGTAGCTCTGTGTAAAAGCAGAACGTGGACGACAAACAATCCATACAAGAAGAGAATACTGAGTAAAAGTGAGGAGAAATTAAAACTGCCCCACAACTTGACTTAATGAAATGATCGGTTGATAGGGGACATCAACGATCAGCATTGATTTAGTATTGGATGGAAGTCTGGGGAGGTGAATATTCTAGAGGGACACCATTAGAGTAACGCAGGTTGCAATAGTTACTCGGAGCACAAGAGCCTTACACAGGAGTGTGGAGGACTGTATCAAACCAGTCTTCGGAGTGAAGACCACGACAACAACTGTATCTGATGACTTCCGACCAATACTGCAAACAATCTTGCCAGCCCGCTCGGTTAGTTTTGCGGTCTAACGCACGGCTTCCCGAATTGGTAAGGAGCGCCTCGTTTCCGGCACGAATCCGCCCGGCGGACTTCTGTCGGGGTCCGGTGAGCCGGCCAGTCTGTGGCGAAGGCGAAGGCGGGCTGGTTCTCCTTATTCCGCCTCAGCTACACTACGTCGGCGATTGCTGCGCAAACAAGGTCTCCACGTACGCCGACTCTACCACGCAAACGTAGGGGTTACACTCGTCTGGTGGGTCCACCTGGGGCCGAACCGCAAAAGAGTGGTTCGGTGTGGGGCGGCGGAGGGATGAAGTGGACTGCGGTAGTCGTCGTGGGGTTGTGGACCACTGCGGCTGCGCCGGGGATGGAACCTCTCCGTCGTTTCTAGGCCCACAGTTAATACACAATACAAATACAATACAACTGATCGTGTCGCCTGTTTGTGCACAGTGCGTGACATTTACTAACGTACAGTGTCTGCTGCCTATCCCTGTGGCGACAGTGCATCATTTCCAGGTCTTACAGCATTTCGCTACAGTGAAACTTGTGGCAAATCAAAACTATGCGCTGGGCCGTGAGTTTGGCGAAGTTTGGAAGGCAGGAGATGAAATACTCGCGGAGATAAAGCCGTTGGGGCTAGTCGTGCATCATGCCTGGGTATCTCGTTCTGTGATATCATTGCCTGCGAAAGGCAAGTTTCTAGGTTCGAGTCCCGCACCAGCATCAGTTTTAATCCTGTCAGGAAGACAGAGAAAGCTCCGTACATCATGGGCAAACAGTGCGAGCTGATATTCACAATAACTGTCATTACTTAATCCCTGTTTCTTTTATAGATTTTCGTTGTCCAGAAACATCACAATACTGGAATAATGAAATAAGCTTCCAGATTCTACAACGGACAGACATCAACTATTTGATACTGTCACTATTTGCATTTTCCCGCCAACACTTCTAGAAGATGGGAACGACATTTGCTTTTTAGCTATCGCTTGCTAGCACCAGTTGTTCAAGCTACATATGGTAAACCGCTGCTGAAAGGGACATTATTCTCGATAATTGTAGTAGAATCTCTGAGTTATCTAAGTATGCCGAAAGTACACAGACCAGAGGTCCTCCTGACATTTACTGCAGGTGCTACAGGGTCTTCCACCCTTGCACTGCTGTGAATGGAATGCAGGGCCGATGACTACCGAGCTGCCTTATATGTGAGAAACGGGAAATCAATTCTGTAGTGGAATTTGCGGAATAAGTATGTGGAAGAGGGTGTAGACATGTGGGTATATCCTTGCTCCACAAAATCAAAAATGACACGGTGGTGCCTGAAATAACCGTCTGGGCTTAAAAAAAAAAACGAATACTCTGCGAATTAATTGAAAATATAACATCCTCAATTTCGCTTTTTTAATTTTCTAAAGGAAACAATTAACTACTGACTTAACACTACATTAGACATTCTTCCAGCAACATTTTAGACACTCCAGAATGAGATATTCACTCTGCAGCGGAGTGTGCGCTGATATGAAACTTCCTGGCAGATTAAAACTGTGTGCCGGACCGAGACTCCAACTCGGGAACTTTGCCTTTCCCGGGCAAGTGCTCTACCATCTGAGCTACCCAAGCACGACTCACGCCCCGTCCTCACAGCTTTACTTCTGCCAGTACCTCGTCTCCTACCTTCCAAACTTTACAGAAGCTCTCCTGCGAAACTTGCAGAACTAGCACTCCTGAAAGAAATGATATTGCGGAAACATGGATTAGCCACAGCGGTCCGGCACGCAGTTTTAATCTGCCAGGAAGTTTCATTATAGACACTGCAGCTAATAGTAATAACTTCCTAAGCGACTTTATAAGTGCAATAGCTCTGGCACGAATATGTGTAAGCCATTGCAAGATAAATACAAAGCAATAACTGATTGACTCATTTCATTATTCTCTTGTTTCTCCACGACAATAGCAGGCTGTCGATTTTGGGACTGCATTATTGCTTGCCTTCACTGAGCTTCTCCCACATTCTCTGTGGGTTACATGAAAAAAATTTTCGCAAGCCTCATCAGTAAAAGGTTTTACTCCACCTATCGTCCATCTCCCATCTTTCAGCAAATGTTAGAAATTAAAATTTTCCTGGCTTTATACACTAGTGTCCACAACTTAAGAAGGAAAGTAAGTTTGATTTGTTGTGTCACTGCCGTATGACATAGCTCGATGAAACTCAGACCATATGTAAAAAGAAGTGCTAGAGTTTAGTACAGAAGGGAACTGAGAGAAATGCACAATGGGGCAAACAATAATGACACTTTTATTCAATCAAAGTGAATAATTGCACTGAAGCCACTGCATTTCGCGATGATGGGCTGGACATTACAAAAGGCGGGACACGGTTGTTAGCTGGTTGTGTGACTGCCACGGGCGGCAGCGCAGGCTCTGCAACGCGCCTACCACGCCGGCCACAAGGTCAGTGAGGAGTTGTTGGGGCGGGGCGATCCATCACTCCACCTGCGCCGTTGACGACTGCTAGGTGGTCGCTGGTACACGTGGACGACCGCTCAACACATCCCACGTATGCCCGATACCATTTAACTCGGGGGAACAGTGAGGCCAGTCCATTCGCCAGATATTCTCTCCTTCCAGGAGCTCCTCAAGCTGCGCAGCTGAATGCGGCTGTGCGTGGTTAGCCATACCAGAGGGTGTAGCGCGTTCAGAGATTTGAAAATCAGTACGTCCATCTACATTGTACTTTCCCACACCGTAACACCTCAACCTGTTGGACAACGTCCCTGAGTGCATTACGCGTTCCCACCTCTCCCCATATAATTGTGCGCCCAGCAGTGTCCAGCATGATCCTTTTTGTAGTCCAGCTGTTACGGTTTATTTATTTAATCGTATGGCGATTTTATACAATATACAGTTGATATAAGGGAAATGATTTTATACAATATACATATGATATAAGACAAGATTAAGCCTTAAAGTCCGTGTTTTTCAACCAAGCTGGGTGTGAGAGTGTACAAGTCATCGGGAATTCCAGGGTACGAATGAAGTGGACAGCGTTGGACTAAATGTTCAATTGTCTGCTCTTCTTGATTAAATTGACACATTGGCGAACTGATCCAGCCCCATTTGTATCTGAAGAGGCTACAACAACCATGTCCAGTTCTTAATCTTTTGAGGCGGCACCAAAGTTTCCTCAGTAGGTCAAAACCTTTTGGCTTCTTTGTGGGTTCAAGGTGATGGGCTCTTGTTCCCAATGTTTTTGTTGACCATTCGTGCTTCCAGCTATCACTTAGATCAAAACCATCCGCGATGAGTTGTCCTGCAGTAATACTTGCTGGTCTTCTTGATCGCAGTCGTTGCTGTGGCGCATGATGATGTGGGGAGCCGTAATTTTGCATTAGCTCAGCGACCTCCAAATTTTTGAACACGGTACAGACATCTGTCAACGTCACTGTGACACGGTACTGCTTCCCCGTATGCATCTTTTCAGGGGTGCATTTCGCCCTGACTACATTTTCAGGAATGACGATGCATGACCGCAACGAACAGCTCATGTGGAGGAGCGCATGGAACGAGTGGATATTCCGAGAATGGACTGGCCTGTCCGCTCCCCCGCCTTAAATCCCGTCGATCACGACTGGGATCCACTGGGGACAGGTACTGCATGAAACGACGACTACCAAACAGCTGTCAGCCGAGCTCATTCAGGAATGGAACGTCCAACCTGGACAACGCCTTACGAACCTTGTCGTCAACATCGGAGCACGTTGCAGAGCACGCAAGGAAGTTTGTGTTGGTACACACCCTATGAAGAACTGCGTCCCACTTTTTGCAGTGTCCAGAGGTGTTTATTTAAGGGTGATTATTGTCTTCGATGTAATTATTGTCACTGCATTACGTTCTACACTATACTGCTGCTATTCTTTCCACATATCGCTCAAGTTTCATCGAGCTTTGTTATTTGGCAGTGACACATCGTGCTGATGCTACTTTCGGCTTTAAGGTTTGAAAACCAGTGTACTGGAAACTGATATTTCATCAGGGAGTAAACAATTGTATGTAACAGGACACTTAAAATCTGCAATGTCTGCTGGAAATGCCAAGGACCAGGCAGACATCACCCAGGTCAACACACGTATTCAGAGACTATATTGTTGTAAATATCGCATGGTTTGTTTGTTTCAGTCAGTTCCCTTATTGTAGACTAGCCCGATGTCTTGCCTCTACCAAGTAACAGGAAAGTACTAGAGGAGGTAATCAATAATTGAAAACTATTATGGCAGCGCGATGCGGTCGTTGCAGGAACACACAAAACAGCAAATTAAAAGCTTAACTTTTTTTTTTTTGCCTTTAACGAAGCCTTCTCTCACACTGGCAAGTCACCAGTAGAGTGGCTGTTGTGCACGGTGACATAACACGGACTGTGAGCACAGGGAGGGAGCTGTCGACTGTCTCCCGTCCACGTGGTTCTCTTATTTCGAGAGAATGGTGCTGAGAGTCTCGAGATGAAACAATGTGAACAATATTAGTAATAATAATAATATTGATTGATTGGCGACTCCATGTTGTCTTGTGCACTACGACCAGGTAACAGGTATACTTGAAAAAAGAGACAGCATTGGTCGTATATTTTTACTATCGCAAAATCGATTTTCTGTCACTGAGTGACCATCTTCAGTGCTATATTGTATAACTTAAATTAGGATGCACTGTTGTCACTAAGCTTTACGGCAATCACATAGTCTATGTGATTGCCGTAAAGCTTAGTGACAACAGTGCATCCTAATTTAAGTTATACAATATAGCACTGAAGATGGTCACTCAGTGACAGAAAATCGATTTTGCGATAGTAAAAATATACGACCAATGCTGTCTCTTTTTTCAAGAATAATACTGATGGTCAGTTACACAGATCTGCATGAATTATGCCCTTTTACATAACTCAATGCTGGATGCTTAGGATCTGTGCGTCTAGTGACAAAATACTGAAAGCAGCACAGTGAACTTATTTGTCGTATTTACTGTTATAATAATAATAATAATAATAATAATAATGCTAACAGAGATATGCAATCTAAATAAACGTTTTACGTTGAAGGGTCAGCTAGCAAGTAAATAAGAGAGAAGTGCAAGTGAACATTGGTGCACCTCACATTTCGGAATTCTCTGTGCTGTATGGGAACTGAAAACAAACCAGAGATTAAAATTAAACTTTGTTTGCTCTCTCAATGAGCGAAAACATTGCACAGCGCTTATCTAGTGGCACGGTGCTCGGATAAAATACGGATTATCTGTTGCCACTCAGGAGTGTATGTAAACACGGATGCACAGCACTTTTGCTCGAAAAACTGTTTTCGAGAAGGGGCTGCGCAGTACTTCGCCTCTGAGCAGCCCTTAGCCTGGTGCACAGCATTTGTTTTCCCTAGATATTAAGATCACTTTTTCCCATAATATAACACTTGCAGCAACAAATCGCGAAAGAGCGGGGACGTATAATTTTACTATGGCATAATTACTCTGTTCTTGCATAAAGTCGTTCTGTTAAAAGACGGCGAGACGAAACGCAGTAGCTTTTTGAGCGGTGACTACATCACTGCCGGCCGGCCGGTGTGGGCGAACGGTTCTGGGAGCTGCAGTCCGGAAACGCGCGACCGCTACGGTCGCAGGTTCGAATCCTGCCTCGGGGATGGATGTGTGTGATGTCCTTAGGTTCACAAACTATAGTGGCAGATGTTACAAGAGAGGCGTTGTGCATCACGCAGATGTTTACTACTGAATTTTCGAGTGAGCATTTTCCGGGAAGAGTCGGGCACTATACAACTTCCTCTCACATACATCTCACGAACTGACTTCAACGAGAAAATCTGAGAAATTAGAAGTAATAAAGAGGTTTACCGACAATCATTCCACCCAAGCACCATGAATGACTGGGAAATCAGCTAGTGCTACCAGAAGTATTCTCCGCCCCTTACCGTTACGTCGGTTGCAGATTATGACGTAGAGGTAGATGTTAATGATTTCTAGGGGGCTGATGACCTCAGAAGTTAAGTCCCATAGTGCTGAGAGCCATTTGAACCATTTTTCCATCACTGCCGTCAGTCACAGACGCATGACGTCAGTCACCACAAGTGGTCAGTATTGGAACAAGGGCGGCATGAGTACAAAGTACCGTTATCCAAGATGGCGACGATGACGTCAATCGACACGGCAACGATAACGTCAATCAAGATCGCAGATTTTGGCGGGAAAGTGTCACGCCCCCCTCCCCCTCCCCCCATAAAATTGGCGCGAAGTTCAAATTCCAGCAGGATAATGCACCACACCCCAGCAAAGAAAATGGCGGGAAAAAAGTACTTGTCTTTATTATTTAACCAATTTCAAGCAGGTGTGTTCTCCACTGGGTCTGGACTCCAACTGGCTTAGTTCATATCGTCGGCACCAGAAGAAACCACCGCGATGTCAGGTGATGATGCAAGTAGCGTTATTCGAGATGGCCGTATCCAGTGTCTTCACCACGACCTCCAGAGCCAAAGTGGCTTAGTTCATATCGATGACACCAGAGGAAGCTCTCCTGACATCAGATCATGACGCAAGCACCGGTATTCAAGTTGACGGCACCCAGTGTATTCACCACGAGCTCCAGAGCCCAACTGACTTAGATCATATCATGGCCACCAGAGGGCGCATCCGTGAAGTCGGCTGATGACACCAGATCGTCTGCTCTCTCTCTCATGCGCGTTACAACTGGACACGCGCCGTGTCAGCGACCGCTTGCATCACAGCCTCAAGCCCGCACCTTTTAACTCGCGCTGGGCGTAGTCTTCTGTAAATACGCTAACGAATTTAAGTGAATGCAAGTGACACCAACATCGCACATCTAACCTATCAATTACCTAAGTACTTAATTCCATTTCAAATTTAATCATATTCAATATTCAATATTCAATGATCAAATTAGGAGTTCCACATTTTTCCCATTATCAGCACAGTGTTCATTCATAACCTAGCACCCTACACCCCTAGAATGCTGCACTCCAATTGGCTACTGCATTAGTCACATTACTCGACTTCATAGAACCCAGGAATCAGTTTTCATCAGTGCCAAACCCACCTTGACTTCGCATCAAATAGTTAGTCTCCACCATGATCCTCAACCCAGCAAGTGCCCCCTTACCGACCCATGTTGGCGGGCTCACGTGTACTGACGTGCACCAGCGAGCAGTAACGTGCAGTAACCTGTACTAACGTGCACAGTGCATGACATCATCCAAGATGGCGGGAAAACAGATCTGAACACAAGTCTTTATCTTGCAGGTGGTGTCTCCACTACGATGTTTACTGTCCAACTGGCATTGTACACATTACTGCCGTCAGATCGTACTGTCATCCCTCCTATGACCTAATCCCAGATGGTGGTCTGTAGGGGAGAGAATTATGCTACAATTACTCAGGCTGCGCTAGCCTATTTACTTTTGAACATTTTATTTAGAGATCGAATATATTTATCACACTGAGGCAAAACACTCTCCATATTATACTTGCGCTCACAATACACAGTCTGCAGACACGCAAAAAACTCCTAATTTACGCAAATTATTTAATTACAGACATTCACACTCTTCCTAAATAATTCAGCACAGTTATGTCTAGACAAGCTCAGTACTTGTAAACTCTCCAAATAACTCGTAGCACTGCCTACACACCTGCTCGCAAAATAATTCAATCAATGCCCGCAAGCACCCTCCACCAACTCCAGTCCGGTAGAGCACACAGGCAGCCCCAACGAAGTGGCGCATCCGTCAGCTGTCAAACCACGTACAGGCCCCTGCCTGGGTCCCGCAAGCGGCGACATCTCATTCGTACTTCATTTCTGAGAAATTCCTATCCAAATACGTGTTCACCTAGACACACATGCTGACGTGATCGGACGGGAGCGCAGCCGCGAGCTGCCCCCGAACGCAGGCGGAAGTTGCGTCTAGACAGTTTCACTTATAACCACGTCACAGAAGTCCAAAGCGCAGCCCCATACTCTAGACACCTAAGGCCAGCATTGTCGTTACCGCGGATGGCAGAATAGCGCAGCCCGTTTCCATCCAATGGAACATATGTGACGTGTTCAGCTGTGCGTACCCGCCACAGCATGCCTCACGCCACGTCTCCCGGCGAAACGCCTGCATCCCGGCTCACCATGTAACAACATTCCCAATGTTATTCTTACGTCACATGGCTTTGTAAAAAGAAAAAAAAAATAATAGCCAACTCCACCTCTCTGGAATTGTATATTCTCCCAGAAATAGTTAACTCTAGCTTTCTATATGTCCCAACTTGTATGCAAGGAAATTCCTACTCTAACAGAACCTCCTTACGAAAATAACATGGAATGCACTCATCCCAGCGCTCCTAACGTCTTTCCACTACAGATTTCAACATACGCAAACGTTTACTCCGCTATGTACAGACCCCTATATCCCAGCAGAAATCGAGCATTCTGATTTGCTCTTATCGAATTTACACACCGAATTACTTATGCCGCCGGTATCGAAACACCACCCACGTATTCGTTCTGGTGCTTTCAGCCATTATATTACACAGATCGCTAAATTGCGTTCACATTTAGACCCGCAAAATTGTCTCCACATTATCAAATACATACCAGACTCACAAGCCAGGAACATATTTACCAATGTAACTACAATTAAATATTACTATTGCTGCTACAGTCTGACAACAATCTCTCCTCTTGATGACTGTATTTATAGCGAATATAATTACTTAAAATTTCTTATTCATACACTCGTCATTATCAATCTGCTCAAGCTATATGTGCATCATGATAGGACACAGTCATTCTCTCTAGTCATGCCATAACATAAACCATACTAACTTTACAATGCAATATATAGACATTTTATACAATGTAATCCACACTAACTTTACAATACAATGTATACACATATTAGACAAACAGTGCAGATATCTCTTATATCTGTACAGCACCCGAAAAAATTATCATAGACCTACACTCACACCCACTATATGTTATGACGCTCCCCAGTCCTAGCGAAGCACCATCAGCCTTTTCTTTCTTTCTACAGATGCAGCATTCAGATGTAACAAACTACTTTACATTGAACAGCGCTTCGCACTGACAACTAAACCTCGCAAAGTGACACACATATCGTCAAATACGTAAACACACCTACTCATTTACACTCTCCTTCCACTGCGGCCAGGAGCTTGAATGTTAGTGAGTGAAACCGATCTCCAAGTCAGCAATATATCACCACATACCGTATCGATCTAGTAAACATGCAATTCATATCCTACGCCTTACAAAATTACCCATTTTACATCTGAATCGAAGCCACTCTCAGAACTGATGTACAAAGAGACACTCGGTTCCCCCTCAGTAAAAACATGCTGCTCTTTCATGTCCAGACCCGCCTGCTTGCATGCGTTTCTACAGATATCTCCAGACATTGGGATTACACGAAAATACCTATTTTCACAATAATATTATATGGTTTTCACTGTAATTCTCGATATCAAGCACACAGCAGTAGCCTACCGACCGCTAGCGCATCATAATTCCAAAGATATACACTGGAAATTATTTCCTTACAAACCCGAAACTTCACCAACGTGCAGCATTTTGTAAACCAGTAAATCACCCATATAATTCACGAGCCAACTAACGTCTTTCCCACACATCACAATCGATCTTACCTCAACTAAATAAATGAGCCAAATGTGCAGAAGCAATCAACCCAACAATTTACACGGGAGGCACAACACTCCACTGCAAATACACAATCTTCTCAAATTTCCACTTGATCACGAAAGCTGCCCAACACATGCTAAGTATTAGTTCGCCATTCAGTCGTGTAGAGGACTGCAAAGTTAACTCTTGTACACTACGTGGGATAGAATAACACTCTAACAGGCCTCTACGTCCGGAAGAATGCTGCCATTAACGGCGAACGTGATTCAATACCACCACAGACTTTGCTTACACCAAACATTCTAGAAAACTGGCCACATATATCTTCTATCATTATACTTACAATTAAATGTTATGATCGCGGTCTCAATTGAATGGCATTTGGCAATGAGCAAACTGTCCCAAACACAGTCCCACTGAGCACTGTTGCTCTGAAAATGGAAATACATGTACCTTCCTTACGACTGGACATACTCTTCCCTTTGCCATCACAGTACTCCAAGTCAAATCCATACCCACCTTACGACTGGACATGGCTTCGTAAAGAAAAAAAAAAAGAAAAAGAAAGCCAACTCGAATTCTATGGGAATCGTATATTCTCCCGGAATTTACACAAAAAAATTTACAGAATTTACACAAAAACAAACCTCATGCTCAAATTCGAACATATATTCGAACGCATCCAGCACTAATACTATGTATAATACTTCATAAATAACTGTTTACCTACGATAATAAATAATACTGACCAAAAATCAACGATCTGTGTGCATGTCTCTTACGTTCTTCCTGCGATTCCTACCACCCTGTCATAGACGTAATCGACCAGATGTTAAAGAAAAAACACGATCGCAACAACTACTGCATGTTACTGTCACAAGCGGTCTTTCTTCTACAGGTGCGCACAAGTATCCATGTTAAATGCTATAAACTCTTTACAAAACGAGGTACGACGTTACCTCCGAATGAGGCCGTGTTTTCCTGACAAATATTGTGACGGTGGTCGTACGAATACGTATTATCAGCCAACGATGCAACCTCGTCAAAAAATCAATGAACTTTGAAGGTAATTCTGCTAAGGAACGTGGTATGTAAGAGGTACGACGTTACCTCTGAATGAGGCCGTGTTTTCCTGACAAATACTGTGAAGTCGAAGTAGATACTCCGTGCGAATTGGTATGGGTGGAGGTTATACTTAAGAGCCGAACTAAGTTAATAATTGGATCCTTCTACCGACCTCCAGACTCCGATGATATAGTTGCTGAACAGTTCAGAGAAAATTTGAGTCTCGTAACAAATAAATACCCCACTCATACGGTTATAGTTGGTGGGGACTTCAACCTTCCCTCGATATGTTGGCAAAACTACTTGTTCAAAACCGGTGGTAGGCAGAAAACATCTTCCGAGATTGTCCTAAATGCTTTCTCCGAAAATTATTTCGAGCAGTTAGTCCACGAACCCACGCGAATTGTAAATGGTTGCGAAAACACACTTGACCTCTTAGCCACAAACAATCCAGAGCTGATAGAGAGCATCATGACTGATACAGGGATTAGTGATCACAAGGTCGTTGTAGCGAGGCTCAATACCGTTTCTTCCAAATCCACCAGAAACAAACGCAAAATAATTTTATTTAAAAAAGCGGATAAAGTGTCACTAGAAGCCTTCCTAAGAGACAATCTCCATTCCTTCCGAACTGACTATGCAAATGTAGACGAGATGTGGCTCAAATTCAAAGATATAGTAGCAACAGCAATTGAAAGATTCATACCTCATAAATCGGTAAGAGATGGAACTGATCCCCCGTGCTACACAAAACAGGTCCGAACGCTGTTGCAGAGGCAACGGAAAAAGCATGCTAAGTTCAGAAGAACGCGAAATCCCGAAGATTGGCTAAAATTTACAGACGCGCGAAATTTGGCACGGACTTCAATGCGAGATGCCTTTAATAGGTTCCACAACGAAACATTGCCTCGAAATTTGGTAGAAAATCCGAAGAAATTCTGGTCGTATGTGAAGTACACAAGCGGCAAGACGCAGTCAATACCTTCGCTGCGCAGTGCCGATAGTACTGTTACCGACGACTGTGCCGCTAAAGCGAAGTTATTGAACGCAGTTTTCCGAAATTCCTTCACCAGGGAAGACGAATGGGATATTCCAGAATTTGAAACACGAACAGCTGCTAGCATGAGTTTCTTAGAAGTAGATACCTTAGGGGTTGCGAAACAACTCAAATCGCTTGATACGGGCAAGTCTTCAGGTCCAGATTGAATACCGATTAGGTTCCTTTCAGATTACGCTGATACAATAGCTCCCTACTTAGCAATCATATACAACCGCTCGCTCACCGATAGATCTGTACCTACAGATTGGAAAATTGCGCAGGTCGCACCAGTGTTCAAGAAGGGTATTAGGAGTAATCCATCGAACTACAGACCTATATCATTGACGTCGGTTTGCAGTAGGGTTTTGGAGCATATACTCTATTCAAACATTATGAATCACCTCGAAGGGAACGATCTATTGATACGTAATCAGCATGGTTTCAGAAAACATCGTTCTTGTGCAACGCAGTTAGCTCTTTATTCGCACGAAGCAATGGCCGCTATCGACAGGGGATCTCAAGTTGATTCCGTATTTCTAGATTTCCGGAAAGCTTTTGACACCGTTCCTTACAAGCAACTTCTAATCAAGCTGTGGGGCCTATGGGGTATCGTCTCAGTTGTGCGACTGGATTCGTGATTTCCTGTCAGGAAGGTCGCACTTCGTAGTAATAGACGGCAAATCATCGAGTAAAACTGAAGTGATATCAGGTGTTCCCCAGGGAAGCGTCCTGGGACCTCTGCTGTTCCTGATCTATATAAATGACCTGGGTGACAATTTGAGCAGTTCTCTTAGGTTGTTCGCAGATGATGCTGTAATTTACCGTCTAGTAAGGTCATTCGAAGACCAGTATCAGTTGCAAAGCGATTTAGGAAAGATTGCTGTATGGTGTGGCAGGTGGCAGTTGACGCTAAATAACGAAAAGTGTGAGGTGATCCACATGAGTTCCAAAAGAAATCCGTTGGAATTCAATTACTCGATAAATAGTACAATTCTCAAGGCTGTCAATTCAACTAAGTACCTGGGTGTTAAAATTACGAACAACTTCAGTTGGAAGACCACATAGATAATATTGTGGGGAAGGCGAGCCAAAGATTGCGTTTCATTGGCAGGACACTTAGAAGATGCAACAAGTCCACTAAAGAGACAGCTTACACAACACTCGTTCGTCCTCTGTTAGAATATTGCTGCGCGGTGTGGGATCCTTACCAGGTGGGATTGACGGAGGACATCGAAAGGGTGCAAAAAAGGGCAGCTCGTTTTGTATTATCACGTAATAGGGGAGAGAGCGTGTCAGATATGATACGCAAGTTGGGATGGAAGTCATTAAAGCAAAGACGTTTTTCGTCGCGGCGAGATCTATTTACGAAATTTCAGTCACCAACATTCTCTTCCGAATGCGAAAATATTTTGTTGAGCCCAACCTACATAGGTAGGAATGATCATCAAAATAAAATAAGAGAAATCAGAGCTCGAACAGAAAGGTTAGGTGTTCGTTTTTCCCGCGTGCTGTTCGGGAGTGGAATGGTAGAGAGATAGTATGATTGTGGTTCGATGAACCCTCCGCCAAGCACTTAAATGTGAATTGCAGAGTGGTCATGTAGATGTAGATGTAGAGGTATTTGCAAATCCCTCACATCGCCCCAACTAGAAATTTCTTTAGTATTTGCAAGAAGTTCTGCCTCGAGACCATATCACAGGTTCCACGATATATCCACCGAGTTATAGGCGATTGTTCATTGAGAAGGAGCACAAACGGTAGTAGTAGTAGTGGATGATGTGCCGATTGAGGTCCTAAGGAGAAAACTGTACACTAGCTTCCCAGATCTCTAGTGTTACGCTATAAATTACAACCTGGTTTTAGACACATCCTAAACAACTTGCAGTCCCAAACATTTCTACAGCTTTCCACAAGTGTTCGTTCCAGTTTAAGTCGGAACTGAGCAGAAGTTGGAGAAAGACATATACACCATTTTTGCAACCCGTGCAGAAACAGAACGACGTGAGTTACTGCAACAGAATCGTGTTTTGAGCATTCGGAGAAAATCCACCTCATGTGGTACGTCCATAAACTAGATACAAGTACTACAGATACCTGTCTATTCAAATCAATCAGCCCAACATGATGTCATCGTTATTCTCTACCCTCCCAACATAGAAAAATTACGCACTATAAAAGCTCATACGATTTACAAGTCATCTACGCATCGATGCGGATGCAATGACGAATATCTGTAGCGGACTTCCAGTGCGGAGAAACAGGTTGCACAATACTTCCCCAGAATAGCGCAGAGTGCAGCCATCCAAGCATTCCTAATGGCGTTCGCATTCTCTCACCTCAAACTGCTACTGCTACTGCAGATGCCTATGTGGACACGATCCTATTAAATATATGCAGGCAATGCAGAGACCACTTTCCACATCTACATCTACATCCACACTCCGCAAGCCACCTGACGGTGTGTGGCGGAGGGTACCCTGAGTACCTCTATCGGTTCTCCCTTCTATTCCAGTCTCGTATTGTTCGTGGAAAGAAGGATTGTCGGTATGCTTCTGTGTAGGCTCTAATCGCTCTGATTTTATCCTCATGGTCTCTTCGCGAGATATACGTAGGAGGGAGCAATATACTGCTTGACTCTTCGGTGAAGGCATGTTCCCGAAACTTTAACAAAAGCACGTACCGAGCTACTGAGCGTCTCTCCTGCAAAGTCTTCCACTGGAGTTTATCTATCATCTCCTTAACGCTTTCGCGATTACTAAATGATCCTGTAACGAAGCGCTCTGCTCTCCGTTGGATCTTCTCTATCTCTTCTATCAACCCTATCTGGTACGGATCCCACACTGCTGAGCAGTATTCAAGCAGTGGGCGAACAAGCGTACTGTAACCTACTTCCTTTGTTTTCGGATTGCATTTCCTTAGGATTCTTCCAATGAATCTGCTTTACTGACGATCAACTTTATATGATCATTCCATTTTAAATCACTCCTAATGCGCACTCCCAGATAATTTATGGAATTAACTGCTTCCAGTTACTGACCTGCTATATTGTAGCTAAATGATAAGCGATCTATCTTTCTACGTATTCGCAACACATTACACCTGTCTACATTGAGATTGAATTGCCATTCCCTGCACCATGCGTCAATTCGCTGCAGATCCTCCTGCATTTCAGTACAATTTTCCACTGTTACAACCTCTCGATACAGCACAGCATCACCTATACTCTAGGGGAATGATCGTATGAGATGCTCCCTCTTGCCCTGTTTAGTTGTATCAAACACTGTTTTCTAACACGCATCTGTACAATGCCAAACATTTCTCTTTTTGTTCTGTCACGACTTCCAAGCCTGTGTCAGGTTCCAGACTGTCATTAAGATGCTGTGATCCATGGCCTCTCACAGAAGACTAGACATCGCACGGTGTAAATCATATTCTTATGGCCGATAGCGTAGCATTGGATGATTTTAAAAAGAAGAGAATTACTAGATAAGGAAATTAGAACAGTTTGACTGCGTTGTGGAGAGCTTCCAAACTACCGTCCAAAAGGGATTCACGACCTCTACATTGAAACTCATATATCACAGTGACGGAATAGATGACGGCTCCGTGTTCAATTTCTGGTGATTCCACATTTTGCACCCATGCACGCGATCACTGTTTCACTCGCCTTCCACCAGTATGTGTGGGTACTTCATATTGCAAGTGTCTGCGCCTGCCACGGCATCTTGACTTATTCGCCAGTATGTTGAGCAAGTCGGTCGTTGTGGTATTCTTATGATGCCCCCTGTCATATTGTTGCACAGTTTATTTTATTTTTGTGGCGCTGTTGGTCTTCCCCTTTTTTTAAAAAAAGAAAGAAAGAAAATAGGAGGGGGATAAATGCCGATAACGACTTGAAAGAGGAAAACTCAGTGTTTTTAAATGAAAAAAATCAAAGGTGCCATATAGGACTAGCTCCGAGTTTGTGTTATTCTTGTCTGAGTGCCAAGTGTAATTTGGGTCAACAAAGAGCGCGGATCAAATCTTGGTCAGACTACGGAAAATTTCAGTTTGCTTTTGATCCGCCTTCACCTCTCGAAGATATGTGGTATCGCTGGGAACGACATGTGATTTGGGATCTAAGTTAATTTTATAAGTCCCCTACCCCAGATGGATATCTGGGGTAGATGACGTACAGGTAGAAGTTGTGTACAACTGAAAAGCTTGCAGCAGGCCATTGCCTCACACAAAATTGTTACTGTTATACTGCCGACATTCAGTCGGCAATGAAAATTACTAAGAGGACACGCTAAGCACTAGGCTATTGGCCGTAGACACATCCATAACACAGAGCGACACTTTTCCTGTGAACTCCTTACAGTTTTCCGGCATAATGGTAATTTTTTTTATTGATTACTAAGATGTGACTATCTCCGTTGTGACGATGCGGAAACTCGACCATCTCCTAGGATTACATAGTATATCAGATACGACTCGATGAACGCCACAGTAAGAGGAAAACTCTTGGAAAAATACATCTACATCTACATGATTACTCTGCAATTCACATTTAAGTGCTTGGCAGAGGGTTCATCGAACCACAATCATACTATCACTCTACCATTCCACTCCCGAACAGCGCGCGGGAAGAAGGAACACCGAAACCTTTCTGTTCGAGCTCTGATTTCTCTTATTTTATTTTGATGATCATTCCTACCTATGTAGGTTGGGCTCAACAAAATATTTTCGCATTTGGAAGAGAAAGTTTCGTAAATAGATCTCGCCGCGACGAAAAACGTCTTTGCTTTAATAACTTGATGATTAAGGATTGCTTTACGTGAAGAAAGATTTATCTTGCTACAATATTATAGCTGAATCTGAAGTTTAAAACTCTTCCCTTTCAACATGTTTTCATAGGATAATCTTGAAATTCCAACACAGACAACTGCGACACGATAAGATGTCTTTCCCACTGCGTGTTTGTCCGGCCACCCACGATGGTGGTAAACGTTGCCAGACCAGTCTAATTCGGATCGCAAGTGCTGGAGCACCATTCAAATATATGTTATGCAGCCATATAGAGGCGACTCCTTTCGTATTACATTTTCTTACATCCTAATATCAGCGCAGCCAGCTTGCGCTAGCAACTCCTGATCTGCCTTATACTTCAATTTATGTTACCCGAAGTTATTTGTGATTCATTAGAAGAATAGCCCAAACCCACTTCGAGTAAGCTGAAGAAATGATACCTTTTTGTGCACTTAAGCCACTTGTCATCAGCCTGGGTTTCTCGAGGTGACTATAATTTCCGTGTCTGCACTGTAGATAACTGTGTTAGAACGGCCTAAATGCGACCAGAATCGTTCCACTACCCAGCAGCACACACGAGCCCATATTATTGTTGTGTCTGAGTATCTGTTCGTTGAAGATATCTGCTTTGACCACAAGGAGTACTACAGCAGTGATCTGACACAGAATCTAGAATGATCACGACAGCACTCGTCTGACGTGCCCTCAGCCGCTCAGCATTCAGTTGTTGGGCACGGGCTTGGCGACCAGGGGACTTCTGAGCTGGAGACTGGTAAGCGCCGCCAGTCCCCTATCACTTTAAGCTCTGGGCATGCTTCAGCAACCATCGTGCAGCGCTGCGGTGGGACCTTGTGTGTCACAGGGAATGGGGACGTTGGTGTGATGGCCCGAGCCGCGGGGATGGTGAAAACCTCTATAAGACAAACCGTCTGTGTTAACCTTGATGCGCTCGCGCTAGAAATAGTCACGGGAGCGCTCGCGCGGCCGGTCAGAGTTTTCATCAATCTCTTGAGATTTTTCGTTTTTAAAGGTCATATTCCCATAGAATATCGACATAGGATATCTCACACAAAATTGCAAACACATTTTTAATCAAAATTATTTATTTAACAATAAAATATACGATGGAATACAAAAAGGAAGCCCAATACCCAAATGAAATATAAGAACATTTTTTTAATTGTAATGTTTTGGGACTATATAATGTAATACTCAAGACTAGAATTATTCACTGTCTTAACTCGTCACAAGAAAAGATAATTTTGCTTTGAAAAAAGAATTTTTGATTCAAAACGTCACAAACACTTCTGTGAGATGAAAAATGCTGATCAGTCTGCATCCATTTCATTTTCGTTTTGACGCTGACAACAATTATTGCACGTAACTGTCGTGGTTGAATGTCGTAGACAGACGTTTCTTCTACATTCATCGCTTTCTCGCTTTGTTTTTATATTCTTTTTTGAGACACACAAATAACATATTCCCTCCTTGTACGGGTTGATACAGCTGGATAAACTACGTTACTCTCTCTGTATTTTTCCAAAAATACTAACAAATCTTTTGGTAAATGCTTCAATTTAGCTCTTTCTTTCAGGTTTTCGCTCATCGCTTGCAAAGACAACGCATGTAAGAGTTGTCTTCTCGTTTTTTCTTTAATATTACCTGTGTTGAATTGAAAAATGCGTTACAAATTTATTCCTGCCAAGTAAGCGGAAAAATATACATGCAGGCCACCTTTGTGTTCTTCTTCATGTTGACATTCTGGAGCACATGAGGTCTACAGTATCAACTTCACCTTTGGTTGAATTATAGTCTGTGCTCTGTACAGGTTTTTTGGTATCTTCATCAATGATGTCGGTATCGAGCATTGTGGAGAGCACTACTACAGCTTTCCTTTTTTTTTTTTTTTGTAATCTAGAAATCAAAGTTTGGTCATCTTGACAACCGAACATGTAGTCTCCTGCCACTGCATTTCCATTTACTGTCACAAATTCTGGGGGAATTTCTTTTTTATTTTTTCCCATTGTACCTAAGAAGGTGAGGCCTTTGCTAAGGAGGTATTCAGCCAACGGGTAACTTGAAAAATAATTATCAGTAGTCACATTTCTATTTGTTCCTTCTATGCATTCAACCAATCTAGCGACCAAGTCGTATGGTTTGTTGGAGGGTACGTTTAGGGCCTGGCACCTGTTTTCCGCAGTACACTTCTAAATTATATGTATAAAAAGTGCGTGCATCACACAATGCATACATTTTAACCCGGTATTTGGTTGGTTTTTGAGACATGTACTGGATGAATGAACATCGTCCTCTAAACGCAACCAACATCTCATCAACAGTGACAAATTTCCCTAAACCGAATGATTTTTGGCTGTTAGCAATGAAAGAAGACAAAATTTTCTCGTATAGGAGCAAGTTTGTCCGTTGCTTGACGTTCCAATCTCGTGTTTAGGTCATCAAATCTTATAGCTCGTAGCAAAAATCTAAATCTATTTAGGCTGAAATTGGCTCGCAAAATTTTCAGACCTGTTCCATTGCTATTGAAATATTCAGAGAAATTTGCACGGTTTCCTCTTTTGACCGCAATCAAAAACAGAGCACCAAACAATGCTAGCATTTCAGCCGTTGTTGTCGGCTTATAATCCCTTTCACGTACTTCAGAGTTACTGCTTCCTTCTGCCAGTGCTTGACGTGCAAATTTTTTCCTTTCAATATAAATATTCGTGTACCTTACGATCCCTTCTACCATTTCTGGAGTTATTATACACTGAAAACTTTCCAGTCGAGTTTCACATTGTCTGGCTTGTCCTCTAGGATCTGGTAGAGTTTTGATTAATTTTTTTTTTACTTTGAATTTGTGCTGGTAATATTGGCACTACTAGTCCAAATAGTTTCCATGTCCTTACCTATGTAAAATCTGATGTCATTTGTTGGTAGCTCCTGTTGGTATATGTCATTTTCTCCCCCGTTTTCCAAATCAATTTCCGACTCACTTTGATGTATATCATCTTCAATCCCTTCTTGTTCATAATCTGGGTCATCGGAAACGTCATCTTCTAGTGATTCCTCATGGCCTTTCCCCTCTGCTTCCTCTCTCTCCAATGTATGTCATCAGACGTAAGGTTTCGTCGTTCCCTTTAAAAAATAAAAATAATTGTTACTTTTGCCAACAGACATTTCTTAGAATGACGAAGTGCTAAAGTAGAAAGAAAAACATAATTTGTGAATGGCAAAATTTATAGAAAGTAATGCACATTCACTAGAGAATTGGAAGAGTCTATAAAATTGAGGAATTATAGGGGAATTACAAAAAGAAATACTTACATTCCGAAGCAGACGAGTAGAACAAAGTCTCGTAAGCGCTCGCAAGGCGGTAACTGACCGCCGAACGTGTTCGGACCTATTTGAACTTGTCCTGAGAGGCAGAGAGGTGTGACTTGGACGAACTTTGAGCAGCATCTGTCGGAAAAAGGTGCAACTAGAGAATACATGTCCCTCCCACCGCCTCGTTACCTCTGTGGAGCAAGTATGGCGCGAAATTGCAAAAAGGCGGTCACTTCAGCGCCCGTGCGAGCGCGTGAAGGTCAAGGTGCACTGTAAGACGATGAGATGCATGGTTGTTGAGGTGAAACAGTGAGCAGCGGGCAACCTCTGGGGAACCCGCCACATCTTGTTCTATAAGGCTTACCTACGCAGGCACGGCTCTATCTGTGGGGACTTTTATTCCCCCAGATGCTCGTGGGACAGAAATGTAACAGTCGAAGTTTGCTCTTTGTCCTCCCAGCAGAACGTGTGGGCCACAGGTAAGTACGAACACCGAATAAAATAGGAGGGCTCATGTGGCCAGTCCTCCAGACTCAGGTCTTACACAGAGATCTTCATTCGTTGGCAACAGAATGTTGCTGGTGGTCAGAACGTGTTTTTGATCGTTAAATGTAATGAGGTCAGTTTTGAGTAGGTATCGCCTTATTACATTCACAAAGGATTAGAGGGAATCCATGTACACTAAAATCAGTCAAGCAATTCCGTAATGGAACACTACTGGTTGAAATTGCTAGATCCCAAACAGCGACAACCCTCCAGTAAGGTAAATGCCATGGCGGACGTGCCATGCAAACGGAGCTCCAAAACACCTTGAATTACGGCAAAGGTGTTGTCTCATGTAGGGATATGGTCGAATTTCCCATGAAAGAAATGAAAGATGTGTGCTCAAGAAGGGATCGCTGAGGTGCAGAATATAATGAAAAGATGTAAGGAGTGTGTCATAACTCTTCATTATATAAAACAAAAAAATCCAACAACGCCATTCTTTGCATTGTGTAAGCACTCAGATATCGATAGTAACAATCTGAGGGCGAAACATGGGAGGGCGATTCTAAGCATTGTTGTGAGACGAGGTCTGTCTGCAAGAGCGAAAGAGTAGTGTCGGTCGAGAGCTCGAAGACAGAAGACGTGTCATGCTGCCGTCACGTCGGTGATGGCACCACACTCAAGGCCTGATTTCATCTACATAGCCAGGAGAGATTTAGATGGCTTAATTACGCTTGAAGATGGAACTCAAGGTAAAATTCGCAAGCATGGCGCAAAAGCAATTGCAGGGTTAGGCTAGAGAAAGTTAGTCTGAGTTTGCAATAATCCCATGTTTTGCTTGTCAGTTAAAGAACCCTCCTTATCCTCCAACTAATAATAATTATTCTCCACATCTCATTGATATATAACTGATGTGGTTAGTAAATGTTAATGTGACTTTGAAACTGAAATAATTTGTTAATCTGGGTCTCAGCTATTATTGACACATATGTCATTGTCATTGTCATTATTAATACTTGTTCATGATGATTCCGAAGCTTTAAATAGAATTAATTAAAGAAATCCCTTCTAAAAAGTTATTTAGTAGTGAACAGGACCCAAACAAACACCTTTTTATTAAATTCATTATTAGTAACAATAAGTTTTAGCCGCTGCTGCTGCATGCTGCTGCGCATTGCTGCAAACCACATGGAAAAAGGCAGCCATCTAAAGAGGTGAGTTGTAAACTTCGGGCCAAAACAGAGACACTAACACACCACAACATGTCATGTATTCTAGTCCAGTAAATTCCGTTGCACAAGTCAGATTCAGTATCACTTATAAATTCTTATTCAAAACTGCAGTCAGATAGCTTATCCAAATATTAGTTTTAATATTAGTTAGACCGTGTAACGATCCGTTGAGGCCTTAAATGACAGTGAAACTGACACTCATACAACACGCACACAGCCTTATGCAGGTGAGATTCTGTTTACTGATAGCTCAGGTTGCTTATCGAGTCCAGTTTCACAGACGAACATAGGCAATATTGGCTGTAGCTACGTTATTTGTTGCATATCCGTTACATAGTTACATATGGCAAACTGTTCCTAGACGACACCATTGGACATTATAAAAACACAGTCAGAACAACATTACGCACACAATGGCTACAGCTGCGCTGCCTTGTTATTAATTATGATCTTTGTTTTTCAGCAATAATAGTGTATTATTGTCTGTCTACGTTAATTATAAGTGTTGTGCGTGACATATTTCACTACTCATTGTCGAGGACTGTGAGGGTTACGAACATAATTTTTTTTCCCGTATGACAAGACTGATGCTAAACGGCAGGCTGAAGGTTAGTAGAAATCATAATCTCTGTTTTGTAAGTGATTCCGTAACGAGACAGATTCGTTGGTGAGACATTATTTTCTGTCTACTTTTCTTACGATGGCTCACCACAGGAGATCGCCTAGTCGCATTAGGGACCTAAGGGAACTTCCAAATGCAGACAACACTAACGTCGAGATCTTCTCTCCAGAACATTCCCAACCTTCAGAGAGAAACGGAAAATGTTCACACAGATATGGAGACACGAGATTCTAATGCCTCATTACAAGGGTCAAACAATGTAACGGATGACCTCAGCGGTAATGCAGAAAACATTACCGATTTAACAAATAGTGAAGTATCACAACACAGTGACAAATCACAACAAATCTATTCAGATACAGTAAATTCAGGTTCCGTAAGTCGTTCTGAGGTACAAGCAGCATGCCAGACGGCTTCTCATACCAGCAATGTTCAATTTGTTACGAATGACTCATTGCAAACTCTGTTAGAAACCATGTTTAACAGGTTCCAACAAGACACTCAAATGTCCCAACAAATCATGCTTACAAAATCCCAACAGGACACACAAAAAATGATAGAAGGCTTGAGAACTCAAACCACGACGTCGCAAACAGAAAATAGAACAATTATGAATGAACTGACCAAAAGTGCACTCTTCAGAAACTAAAATTAACACCGTTGAGACTGTGCAAACTTAACAAACACAACGAATCTCAAGGATTGAGACAGGTTTCCGAAAGAACAAACAGGGTGTGTTAACTGGCGTGGAAGCAGCAATACCCAGCAATTTGATCACGGATCTCAAACAGCACTGCGATCAGAATGCCTGTAAATTTACAGAAATTGGCGCCAAAACAGACTCGTAGAAGAAACAGTTCATTCTATTGTAGGGCAGTTAGGCACAAATTCTCAGAAAACTGACGACCTAACGACAAAAGTTACATGTTTGTCCAGCAATGTAGACGCAAGCTCTGACCTCACTGCCCCTGTACGCTTCTCCCAAACGAAAGAGTATGTAAAAATGAAACGCGAAAGTAAAAGATAGGTTAAATTCTTTAGAACGAAAAATTCTGAACGATGAAAAAATACCAGCTCCTACTGAAGCGCAGCAGTTGGATTGCGTTACCGGTCAGATACCCATGTATCATATAGGCGACAATATTAGACGACAGCCTCATTCAGAACGCATTTGTACTAGTGTCCATCAACCTGAATATTACAATAGGCAACAACCAGAACAATCGATGAGATTCTGTCCCCACGATTTTGAACCAAGAAGAGAGGATATGATTGATTACAAACACTTTCTTCAGGTCGCAAATTTAAAACAGTTCGTAATGCTAGTAAAGACCTGGCTTGATCAATTTCATTATTCTTTATCCCCCCCTGAACGGTCCATTTCAAAAAGTTGGAATTCGTGTGATCTTATTTGGAAAATGAGCTGATTTCTAGAATGCGTTCAACAGTGCAGCAATGCCGATCATTGGCAGAATTTCAGCACGCCTTTTTGACGGCATACTGGTCTCTCACAACGCAGTCACGCGTAAAAACCAACATATTAAACTAGAAACCGTTCGAAAGATCGGAATTTACCACTCCAACTTTGTATTTTGAGGACATGACTATTAGCAATCAGTGTTTGGACAATCCGCACAATCCAGCAGAATTTATCGGTATTTGCATAACAAAACTGCCCAATTACATAAAACATGTCATTGTAGCTAGTAGATGCAAAGACGATATTGACGAGTTCACAGGTCTTTTGCAGTCACAATTTTTAGCCACCGACCTGCTCAATACGCCACGCGGAATATATGTCTTTTCTCGTCAAAAAATTCACTTAAAAGTTTCGAAATTTCTACACGCCCATTGGAATAATTATGCCGTCATTTTACCACACTTTTGATGTATGAAACACTGCTAGATCCGGCAACTTACAGTTTCCATCGGAACTACTACTACACACGTCCGAACTGTTTCATGGCTAGCTTCCCACTCCTCTTTAGCAAACTCTAAGTCTTCTCTACTAGCCGAGAAACTCGTGCGAGGAATATTGCTTTACCATTGTTCAGTTAACTCAATAGCCAATAGCAAAACAACATTCTCCCGCGTCAATCCGCGCTTTTCATCAATAACCTATCGCAAAATAGTAAACCTAACAACTGCACTTTTTACCGACTTAATTATCTAATACGCTGACGTTTTGCTTATGCATAAAGTTATTTACCATTGTTATTTATACCTGAATTAACGTTCCCTTTACCATAAACTTACTTTACAAATCTGTTGTTGTTGTTGTTGTTGTTGTGGTCTTCAGTCCTGAGACTGGTTTGATGCAGCTCTCCATGCTACTCTATCCTGTGCAAGCTTCTTCATCTCCCAGTACCTACTGCAACCTACATCCTTCGGAATCTGCTTAGTGTATTCATCTCTTGGTCTCTATATACTCCTTCCACCTTTTTGCTTTCCCTTCTTTGCTTAGAACTTGGTTTCCATCTGAGCTCTTGATGTTCTGGTTCTCTTATCTCCAAAGGTCTCTTTAATTTTCCTGTAGGCAGTATCTATCTTACCCCTAGTGAGATAAGCCTCTACATCCTTACATTTGTCCTCTAGCCATCCCTGCTTAGCCGTTTTGCACTTCCTGTCGATCTCATTTTTGAGACGTTTGTATTCCTTTTTGCCTGCTTCATTTACTGCATTTTTATATTTTCTCCTTTCATCAATTAAATTCAATATTTCTTCTGTTACCCAAGGATTTCTACTAGCCCTCGTCTTTTTACCTACTTGATCCTCTGCTGCCTTCACTACTTCATCCCTCAAAGCTACCCATTCCTCTTCTACTGTATTTCTTTCCCCCATTCCTGCCAATTGTTCCCTTATGCTCTCCCTGAAACTCTGTACAACCTCTGGTTCTTTCAGTTTATCCAGGTGCCATCTCCTTAAATTCCCACCTTTTTGCAGTTTCTTCAGTTTTAATCTACAGGTCATAACCAATAGATTGTGGTCAGAGTCCACATCTGCCCCTGGAAATGTCTTACAATTTAAAAGGTGGTTCCTAAATCTCTGTCTTACCATTATATAATCTATATGATACCTTTTAGTATCTCCAGGGTTCTTCCATGTATACAACCTTCTATCATGATTCTTAAACCAAGTGTTAGCTATGATTAAGTTGTGCTCTGTGCAAAATTCTACCAGGCGGCTTCCTCTTTCATTTCTTAGCCCCAATCCATATTCACCTACTACGTTTCCTTCTCTCCCTTTTCCTACACTCGAATTCCAGTCACCCATGACTATTAAATTTTCGTCTCCCTTCACAATCTGAATAATTTCTTTTATTTCATCATACATTTCTTCAATTTCTTCGTCATCTGCAGAGCTAGTTGGCATATAAACTTGTACTACTGTAGTAGGTGTGGGCTTCGTATCTATCTTGGCCACAATAATGCGTTCACTATGCTGTTTGTAGTAGCTTTCACGCATTCCTATTTTCCTATTCATTATTGAACCTACTCCTGCATTACCCCTATTTGACTTTGTGTTTATAACCCTGTAGTCACCTGACCAGAAGTCTTGTTCCTCCTGCCACCGAACTTCACTAATTCCCACTATATCTAACTTTAATCTATCCATTTCCCTTTTTAAATTTTCTAACCTACCTGCCCGATTAAGGGATCTGACATTCCACGCTCCGATCCGTAGAACGCCAGTTTTCTTTCTCCTGATAACGACATCCTCTTGAGTAGTCCCCGCCCGGAGATCCGAATGGGGGACTATTTTACCTCCGGAATATTTTACCCAAGAGGACGCCATCATCATTTAATCATACAGTAAAGCTGCATGCCCTCGGGAAAAATTACGGCCGTAGTTTCCCCTTGCTTTCAGCCGTTCGCAGTACCAGCACAGCAAGGCCGTTTTGGTTATTGTTACAAGGCCAGATCAGTCAATCATCCAGACTGTTGCCCTTGGAACTACTGAAAAGGCTGCTGCCCCTCTTCAGGAACCACATGTTTGTCTGGCCTCTCAACAGATACCCGTCCGTTGTGGTTGTACCTACGGTACGGCTATCTGTATCGCTGAGGCACGCAAGCCTCCCCACCAACGGCAAGGTCCATGGTTCATGGGGGGGTTTTCAAATCTATTCTACAAAAATCCCCTTTGTCCATATCCATATTTCTTCGAAATGTTCCCACACTAAGTCCTACTACACAACTCGTTAAACAATTATCTTCATATTAACCTTAAACAACACTCAAGCATCATTCATACTGCCATACTGCTAAAACACATTTATAACATTTTACATACACAAAAAGTCATAATAACACTTTATGAAAAAAACTAGAACAGTTTATGAAAAAGATTCTATTACTTTAGTGCACTCTAGTGGGCACAATCGAAACTAAAATCACAGTCCCCCCTATCCAATATTGTTCTCTATCGGCTGATACATAAACTACGTGCGCATCGAGTCTCGCGTCACCATCTGTCACTATCCAGCTCTGAGACACATCTACCACTTAACCGCCTCCAAGGCAGAATCGTTATACGGCGCTACGCCTCAAAGTACTTCCATAAACTTCGCGCAACATGCTATTTTAATAATATGGCGAAGAGAAAAATGTCTTAAGCAAATATAAGCTTTACCAAAAAGCAACGCCCCATTGTTTTCTATTATCCCTATAAAACTGAGGCATTTAGCTGCAGTTGCTTTATTACGACCTCTTGTAAGTTCAGAAAATGGGTATGATTACATTTTTGTAGCAGTTGAATTGACATCAAAATACATTTCTCCCACTCCCTTGAGAAAAGCTAGCGCAAGGACAGTTGCTGCATCTTTCTTAAAAAATTTCCTGAAAGAAGTAGGCCACGTTGACAAGGTTATATACGGTAATGCCTCCCAGTTCCATTCACATACTTGAAAATAAAACCTGTTTTTATTTCCCTGTACTGGCCAGCATCTAATCCAGCGGAAGCCAGTATGAAAGAGATCAATAAATTGTGCACACTGTACTGTCACAGAACATGGGACACACATATATTAAGATATTTCAGGGCATAATAAACGAGTTACCACATGACTCCACATCATTGCCTTCCATCCTATTCCTCAAAAATGAACAGCCACCAGATAGGATCATGGAAATAGTACCCTTCCCAGCAACAAGGAAGTTAATGCACAGAGAAGTTGGAAATCTTGCACTCCACAAAATGAGAGAGGTGCCAGAGCGAAGAATTAAATATCTGTCTAAAAGGACCAGAGTAATAAAATTTGCCGTTAATCGGAAGGTATTGGTTAAGAGCCACCTTCTCTCCAATAGAGGTAAGAGTTTTAGTAAGAAATGTTTCCTCATGTGCAACGGCCTACATCGAATTCGTCGCATTGTGCACGACAAATCGGTGTTATTGGAATCTTCATGTACTCACAAGAGTAAGCATCTACATCATATTTTACACATAAAGCTGTTTATTGAATAAGCTGTGTGTTTTCAAGTGTATTCATGTATATTTTTTGTAGTGTGGGTTAATTTTAAGATGTATTTTCTTCATTATGTTAACAACAAGTGTCCACTCGAGGTAACAAAATCCGACGTGATAATAAGCTTTCGAAAGGCAGCGAGACGAGAGTGGAGCCTTTCCTTTTTTTTCCGTTAACTTGGCGCAACTGGCCACAAGGCAGCTCACGGCCAAGGCCATTAGCAGGAGTTCGTCGCCCAGTTTAGGACGCTGTTAACAAGTTCACTTTGTGTGTGTGTGTGTAAGTCCAGTCGATGGGTTGTAAATACGTCACAGCCTTCGCTGAAGTGTTCCTTTTAAGAGAGAAGCAGATTTAGTGCCTTGTGGAAGAAAGTGGTCGCTGTTGTCTCCACGGAAACTATTCCTCTGTCCTTACACTTTTAAATAATAAACAATACTCATTGTTATATCATTAGCTTCATAAAACAATAAAGCGCCTACTAAGTGATGAAATGATTATTCTCATAGATTACTATGAGATATGTTACGTATAGAAACTTCCACTTGCTAAAGCATAATGTTAGTTTTCAGAAGACTCCAAAAGTTGATGCATAATACCAGTTATCAACTGTATGAGCTGCCAAAAGGAACAGATGCGGAAAGAACGACTACAACAAGATGACACCAGTCCAAGAGCAGGATTAGTATTAAATAATATAAGAGGATTCAAAGGAATTATTTCATATTCAAGTAAATAAATGAAGGTAAGATGCGTTGAGGGTCCACTGTAGAAGCCTCCATACTAAATATTTTGTAATAAGGTCTGTGGAAGACACTTGGATTGTTATATTATTAATAAATCGTAATTGTTATGACTATTCTAGGTTAAGCAAACTTTTCTAAGAAATCAAGGGAATCTCACGGTTCAGGACACAGCTCGAAAAATAAGGCAGAAATGGTAACAATTCAAATTATGGAGGAAGGTAAAACCAAAATCGTGGAACAAGGTAACGTTCAGGTTTTAGTTTTTTCACTGCCATAAGCACACGTAGATTAAGTAACACAGAGCTGTAGAATTTATAAAGCATATACACTCCTGGAAATTGAAATAAGAACACCGTGAATTCATTGTCCCAGGAAGGGGAAACTTTATTGACACATTCCTGGGGTCAGATACATCACATGATCACACTGACAGAACCACAGGCACATAGACACAGGCAACAGAGCATGCACAATGCCGGCACTAGTACAGTGTATATCCACCTTTCGCAGCAATGCAGGCTGCTATTCTCCCATGGAGACGATCGTAGAGATGCTGGATGTAGTCCTGTGGAACGGCTTGCCATGCCATTTCCACCTGGCGCCTCAGTTGGACCAGCGTTCGTGCTGGACGTGCAGACCGCGTGAGACGACGCTTCATCCAGTCCCAAACATGCTCAATGGGGGACAGATCCGGAGATCTTGCTGGCCAGGGTAGTTGACTTACACCTTCTAGAGCACGTTGGGTGGCACGGGATACATGCGGACGTGCATTGTCCTGTTGGAACAGCAAGTTCCCTTGCCGGTCTAGGAATGGTAGAACGATGGGTTCGATGACGGTTTGGATGTACCGTGCACTATTCAGTGTCCCCTCGACGATCACCAGTGGTGTACGGCCAGTGTAGGAGATCGCTCCCCACACCATGATGCCGGGTGTTGGCCCTGTGTGCCTCGGTCGTATGCAGTCCTGATTGTGGCGCTCACCTGCACGGCGCCAAACACGCATACGACCATCATTGGCACCAAGGCAGAAGCGACTCTCATCGCTGAAGACGACACGTCTCCATTCGTCCCTCCATTCACGCCTGTCGCGACACCACTGGAGGCGGGCTGCACGATGTTGGGGCGTGAGCGGAAGTTGGCCTAACGGTGTGCGGGACCGTAGCCCAGCTTCATGGAGACGGTTGCGAATGGTCCTCGCCGATATCCCAGGAGCAACAGTGTCCCTAATTTGCTGGGAAGTGGCGGTGCGGTCCCCTACGGCACTGCGTAGGATCCTACGGTCTTGGCGTGCATCCGTGCGTCGCTGCGGTCCGATCCCAGGTCGACGGGCACGTGCACCTTCCGCCGACCACTGGCGACAACATCGATGTACTGTGGAGACCTCACGCCCCACGTGTTGAGCAATTCGGCGGTACGTCCACCCGGCCTCCCGCATGCCCACTATACGCCCTCGCTCAAAGTCCGTCAACTGCACGCTGTTCACGTTCATGTTCACGTCCACGCTGTCGCGGCATGCTACCAGTGTTAAAGACTGCGATGGAGCTCCGTATGCCACGGCAAACTGGCTGACACTGACGGCGGCGGTGCACAAATGCTGCGCAGCTAGCGCCATTCGACGGCCAACACCGCGGTTCCTGGTGTGTCCGCTGTGCCGTGCGTGTGATCATTGCTTGTACAGCCCTCTCGCAGTGTCCGGAGCAAGTATGGTGGGTCTGACACACCGGTGTCAATGTGTTCTTTTTTCCATTTCCAGGAGTGTATGTATGCCACTAATGAACTGTTTTCAGATAATAATACAAATTAAACAAGAAAGGAAAGGACGAGAGATGGAAGTAAATCATACTAAAATGAAAGCAAGCGAACCCTAAAGGGTTAATTAAAAGTACAAAAAAATATTTCATGTACTAATAATCTTTTTGCAGGTATCAGAGGAAACTGAAATTGGCAGCCAATACAGAATGAAGAAAACTTATTACTTATTAGCTTATACACTAACAAATTTCTTCCTTTAGAAACGACAATCTCGGCAATAAACGTGCCAGCACCCTCTGCAATGTAAACCACCAATGTGTAAATAAGAATTTTATGTAACATTTATATTACTCTTAGTACAAGAATTAATCAATTTTTTTTCAGGTGAAAAGACAAGAGAGCACAAATGTTGAACAGTATTCCATAGTGAATACAACAATGTAAATGTTAACTATACCAATCGCCTTTACTACAATCCATATCCTGTAGAAAGATGGATCCAGTTTATGTGCAGTATAGATCCCTGTGTGTTTTGTGGTAGTTATGGTGATGGTAGGATAGTACCTCCATTCCCCAACAAAAGTGCACCCCTTCTGTCATACAAACAATGGATTTTTAATTGGATTTTTAATCAGTATGCGCCAAATAATGCCTGTGCAGACCAATAAAATTTTTAGCATTCTTGCATATAACTCCCTCAAACAGCATACCCTATGTACATTTGCTATGCAATATAATATTTTTGTGTCATTTTGTGTATGACGCTGCAATATGCAAAGTATTTCTTAGGCAATATAAATTTTTTGTGTATTTTTAAATATAACACTGTGCAATGCAGCACACTTACTTTGATATTTATATTATAAGCAAATACTGCCTGTGCAGAATTACATAATACTCGTTATATTTTATATGTTTACCTTAGTAAGTTTCATATGCAGATACCTTAATTAGCAATGAAACAATTGTCATAATGCCTCACATATGAGTTTTGTGTACAATAATTTCAGATTCATGTTTGTGTCTCATTTGAAACAATTTACAATTTTTCATTCATATAAACCACATGTGCAGTTACTTACTTGACTATCTTCACTTACGTTTACAGGAATATGTAAAAATCTTTGTAAAGTTGTTATGATAAGTATTTTCTGTCTGTAGAGTACCAAGTATCTGAACTTTGCTTTCGAGACTCACAGACAGTTCTGTCCCAGTGAAGGTCGCTGACAATACAAGCCGCCGTGGTACCAAAAATACAGTTTCTCCAAGTAAAGATGTCAGTGAGATAGACACTGTACACACCGCTGCACGATTCTACTTCACTCTATGTTTCTACGTTGAGGTGTTAGTGATATAGACACTAAACACACCTCCACACACCGTTTACGACCTTGCTTCTCCTCTCGTATTTCTACAAGTGTGTAAAGTGCAAAACAATACAAAACTCCCTGTGCAGTGAACATCCCCTTTTTACAAAACAATAACACTCTACATGTTTTTCTTGTTATATTTCTAAACTTTGCAGTTTGAAATTTTTTATCTATTAAAAAGCTTATCTTATTTTAAAAGGCTCACAAAACGGTGCAATATAAGTGAGCCAATACTGAACAATCCTTCTAACATTAATAAAAGTTCTACATCTCTATGAATTTTGTTTAAATATTTGAATTAATAATTTTTAGCTCCTTTTGTCCTATTTGTACATAAGTCCCATTCAAACTCTTAAAGAAGCGACAGGGAGGCTATGTAAGGAGTGTGACAGAGTTCTCCATTATATAAAACAATATATCGAACTTAACGCTATTCTTTGGATTGCGTAAGCAGTCAGATATCTGAGGGCGAACCATGGAAGGGCAATTCTAAGCATTGTTGTGAGACAAGGTGTGTCTGTGAGAGTGGAAGGGTAATGTCTGTCGAGAGCTTGGGGACAGAAGACGTGTCACGCTTTCCTCACGTTGGTGATGGCAGATCTTACCACACTCAAGTTCTGATTTCATCTACATGGCCAGGAGAGATTTAGATTTAATTTACCCTCGATATATTGGCGAAAATACATGTATAATTCCGGAGGTACACATAAAATTTCATCCGAAACTGTGCCAAACGCATTCTCTGAAAATTATTTTGTGCATTTAGTTTATGAGCCCAAGCGAATAGTAAACAGTTGTGAAAACACACTTGACCTCTTAGCAACAATTAATCCTGTGTTAATAATGAGAATCAAAACTGATACAGGGATTAGTGAACACAGGCCTGTCGTAGCGAGATTGAATATCGTACCCCCCAAATCCACCGAAAATAAACGAAAAATATACCTATTCAAAAAAGGAGATAAAAATTAACTTGACGCCTTCCTGAGAGACAATCTCCACTCCTTCCTAATTAATAATATGAGTGTAGACCAGGTGTGGCTTGAATTCAAAGAAATAGCATCGGCAGTAATAGAGAGATTTATACCAAATAAATTAACAAAGGGCGAAGCCGATTCTCCTTGGTACACAAAACAGGTCAGAACACTGTTCCAGAGACAACGAAACAAACATGCCAAACTTAAACAGACGCAAAATGCCCATACTGACGATCTTTTACAGAAGCTCGAAATTTAGTGCAGACTCCAATGAGACATGGTTATAACAGGTTCCACAACTAAATCTTGTCTCGAAATGTGGCAGAAACTCCAAAGAGATCCTCATCGTATGTGAAGTATGTTATCGGCAAAAAACAATCAATATCTTCTTTGCGCGATAGCAATAGAGATCCTATCGAAGACAGTGCTGCCAAAGCAGAGTTAGTAAACACAGCCTTCTGAAATGCCTTCATAAAATAAGACAGGGTAAATATTCCAGAATTCGAATCAAGAACAGCTGCCAACATGAGTAACGTAGAAGGAAATGTCCTCTGAGTAGTGAAGCAACTTAAATCACTTAATAAAAGCAACTCTTCTGGTCCAGACTGTATACCAACTAGGTTCCTTTCAGAGTATGCTGATGCATTAGCTCCATACTTAACAATCATCTACAACCACTCACTCGACTGAAGACCCGTACGCAAAGAGTGGAAAGTTGCATAGGTCACACCAATATTCAAAAAAGGTAGTAGGAGTAATCCACTAAATTACAGGCCCATATCACTCACGTCGATATGCATCAGGATTCTGGAACACATATTGTGTTCGAACATAATGAATTACCTCTAAGAAAACGGTCTATTGACACACAGTCAACATGGGTCAATAAAACATCATTCTTGTAAAACACAACTAGCTCTTTATTCGAATGAAGCATTGAGAGCTATTGACAAGGGATTTCAGATCGATTCCGTATTTCTGGATTTCCAGAAGGCTTTTGACACTGTACCACACAAGCGGCTTGTAGTGAAATTGAGTGCTTATGGAATATTGCCTCAGTTATGTGACTGGATTTGTGACTTCCTGTCAGAATGGTCACAGTACGAAGTAATTGACAGAAAGTCATCGAGTAAACCTGAAGTTATTTCTGGCGTTCTCCAAGGTAGTGTTATAGGCCCTTTGCTGTTAGTTATCTATATAAATGATTTGAGAGAAAATCTGAGCAGCCGTCTTCCGTTGTTTACAGATGATGCTGTCGTTTGTCAACTAACAAAGTCATTAAAAGATCAAAACAAATTGCAAAACGATTTAGAAAAGATATCTGAATGGTACGAAAATTGGCAGTTGACCATAAATAACGAAAAGTGTGAGGTCATCCACATGAGTGCTAAAAGGAATTCGCTAAACTTCGGTTACACGAAAAACCAGTCAAATCAAAGGGCCATAAATTCAACTAAATACCTAGGAATTACATTTAAGAACAACTTAAAATGGAAGGAACACATAGAAAATGTTGTGGGGAAGGCTAACCAAAGACTGCGTTCTATTGGCAGTACAAAATCACACGTTTTTCATATCAGGTGCACTTTCCTGCCACCTACTGCCAGGTGCTCGGTATCAGCGACCTCAGCAGTCATTAGACGTCAGTCCCGCAGGCTTTGTATAAGCAACAACTTTGTATAAGCAACACTATGTGATCAAAAGTATCCGGACACCCCCAAAATCACACGTTTTTCATATCAGGTGCACTTTCCTGCCACCTGCTGCCAGGTGCTCGGTATCAGCGACCTCAGCAGTCATTGTACATCGTGAGGCGGCAGAATGGGGCGCTCTGTGGAACTCACGGACTTCGAACGTGGTCAGGTAATTGGGTGTCACTTGTGTCATAAGTCTGCAAGCGAGATTTCCACACTCCTAAACATCGCTACGGCCACTGTTTCAGACGTGATGGTGAAGTGGAAACGTGAAGGGACCCGTACAGCCCAAAAGCGTACAGGCTGACCTCGACTGTTGACTGACAGATACCGCCGACAGTTGAAGAGGGGCGTAATGTGTAATAGGCAGACATCTATCCGGACCATCACACGTCCAAACTGCATCAGGATCCACTGCAAGTACTGTGACAGTTAGGTGGGAGGTGAGAGAACTTGGATTTCATGGTCGAGCGGCTGCTCATAAGCCACACATCACGACGGTAAACGCCAAACGACTCCTCGCTTGGTGTAAGGAACGTAAACATTGGACGATTGAGAGCGCTGGATAAACGTTGTGTGGAAAGACGAATTGCGGTACACAATGTGGCGATCCCATGGCAGAGTGTGGGTATGGCAAATGCCTGGTGAACGTAATCTGCCAGCGTGCGTAGTGCCAACAGTAAAATTCGGAGGCTTTGGTGTTACAGTGTGGTCTTGTTTCTCGTGGAGGGCGCTTGCACCCCCTGTTGTTTTGCGTGGTGCTATCACAGCACAGGCCTACACTGTTCTTTTAAGCATCACCTCGTTTCCCACTGGTGAAGAGCAGTTCGGGGATGGTGACTGCATCTTTGAGTAATTCATAATTCGCGGCCTGTAACGGAGTGCTTACACAACAATAACATCCCTGTAACGGACTGGCCTGCACAGAGTCCTGACCTGAATGCTATACAACACCTCTGGGATGTTTTGGAACGTCGACTTCGTGCCAGGCCTCACTGACCGACACCGACACCTCTCCTCAGTGCAGCATTCCGTGAAGAATGGGCTGCCATTCTACAAGAAATCTTCCAGCACCTGGCTGAACGTACGTGTGCGACAGTGGAAGCAGTTGTCAAGGCTAAGAGTGGGCCAAAACCATATTGAATTCCAGCATTAGCGATGGAGGGTGCCACGAACTCGTAAGTCATTTTCAGTCAGGTGTCAGGATACTTTCGATCACATAGTGTACGTCGCACCCATAAGAATCCTTCCAGGAGTGCTAGTCCCGTAAGTTACATAGGAAAACTTCTGTGCAGTTCTGAACATAGCAGATGAGGTACTGGTGGGAGCAAAGCCGTGAAGAGGGGTCGTGAGTCGCGTTCCGATAGCTCAGTTGCTGGTGCACTTGCCTGTAGAAGGCAACGGTCCAGGGTTCGAGGCCGGCCTTGTACACAGTTTTAATCTGCCACGAAGTTTCATATCAGCACACATTCTGCTGCAGAATGAAAATTCATTCACCACGAATATTTATTCTTGTTGTGGTTTTAGGAAACACTCCCTGCCATTTATTAAAACCACTAGCTGAGAAACTGGCACTATCCAGGCTTGTGGTATTCCAATCCTCTACTGCTCTATCTCCTCCTTCGCCCTTTTCCTCTCCATCTTCTCCACCCACACTCTCTGCTCAGTTCAGCTGCAGAGACTGTTAAAAATATGCGCCGGGGTAGCTAGAAGGTAATTTGATACAAAATGTGAAGAACACATAAGAGCATGGTAATACGATATATTCAACACTTGCAGGCCGTTCAAAAAATGGTTCAAATGGCTCTAAGCACTATGGGAATTAACATATGTGGTCATCAGTACCCTAGAACTTAGAACTACTTAAACCTAACTAACCTAAGGACATCACACACATCCATGCCCTTGGCGGGCTTCGAACCTGCGACGGTAGCGGTCATGAGGTTCCAGACCGAAGAGCCTAGAACCGTACGGCCATACCGTTGCAGGCCGTCTTAAACAGGAATACCACGGACGATGCAGTATTGAAAAAGATATGAATATCGTAAGAATCCCCCCTTTCAAGGAAAACTTCCATACACAAAGGGCATTAACACAAAATAAACAGTTGCTCAATAATCAAATAAATACTGGAAACCAGAGACTACATAAAGTATCTGAAGAAATCACATAAAAAAGCGTCTTTTTCACCCTTCAACCTCTCTTACTCAAATCTCACCCCCAATTTCATTGCACTTCTTGCCACTCACCTTTTTTCCACCAACTCACTCCCCAGCTGAGTATTATGCACTTACTGACCACTCTACTTTGCTTCTTCCCTCCCTCCCCCCCTTCATCCGCTCATCACAAAAATTGAAACTCCCTTGTCTCTCTTATACAGGATATAAATACACAGTAACACAATTCAGTAGAGCAAAACACGTATAAGAAACAACATATAGAGAAAAAATATAGATGACAGAAAAACTAATGGCCTTGTTGGCAACAGTACAAAACACAATGAAGCGTGGTGCACGAAATTACGTTTCGTTAAACGTCAAAAATGCATAGTTCTGCAAAGCACCCTCAAATTGTATCACAATTACCAGTGCCTAACGCAGAAAGGAACCAAACACATGGTAGCAGACGGAATATCCTTCTGTAGTCGATAAACCACGGAGAAATTACCGTAAGTAAAAACCAACAATTTGTTAACTCGCGAGGTGCCGGGGCTAGCAGTGTATTTAACACTAAATTCTTCTAGAATATACATATGTAAATGATGCTCTAAGCCCACCTATTCTAACTCCGACTTTTGCTGTCGCACATGGATTAAAAAGAAAAGCGAACTGACTGTAACCGACCCTGCAGTGGAGTAGAAAAGAGTTTGGCACCTACAATATTTTTATTTGATAAATAAGTTAAATAAAGGAAAGTTTCATTAACGTAGTGAGACATGATAGGGTTGCTCTACCGATTAACAGAATGAAAGTTCTGTCCAAAATAACAATATGATTTATTATGACTAAACTCAAAATAATAAACAAAACACATGAAACATTTACAATACATCAAATTGGCTCAAATTGGATACTCAAATAAATGCTGTGAAGGTGAAGTTGTCCCTAAACTAGATTGTGACATTTATGACGAAGTGGTATGTGGAGTCAATTCCTTGCAACTCAAATCTTAAGAGAAACACACATCCAACCCAACATTAATTGCTGCTGCAATAGTGAGAACTCAGATAATGTACACCCAAGACTGAACAAAGCTAGAAAAGACGAACAGGCGCGCTCTGCTGAGCTCTGATTATCACCAAGGAAAATTGCCTGCTCTGCCAGTGCTGAGGACGTACATTACCAAGCTGTCCTCTTAACTGCAAGGACACGATCTGGCGTACCGGAGGCGATGGCTGGTTGCTTCGACGTCCCGTCGCGGTGATGTTAATGTCGCGAGTATATCCCGAAACAAATTATCCCGGTCTGGTTGTTCCAGACTAAAGACTTCCTAGCAGTACAAATGCGCCTCTGAGGGAGACGAAGAAGGCTCGCCACACAATCACTGACGGTACAGTGATTGATTTTAACAAGCGAAGTCACACAGTAACTCCGATACACTCAACTTTAGCCAAAACTGCTCATGACAGACAACACAGGCCGCTTGTACGCAGAACGCTCAATTGCCAACTGTACTCGGAAAGTTACGTTGAAGTCGAAACTTCAGCAACTTAGTCAAACAGTTACAATTAAATAAAAGTATATTAGACAGCCAACAGAAGGCAGACTGTCCAGAGCAGCGAGAGCTTGTAACCTACTCCGACCGAAAGGCGAGAGCTGACTCTCTCAAGAGCAACCGTACAAACCGAACACAGAACATTCCCGCCCCCACGACAGTGGCCGTGGTTAAACGTTCCAATCAGCAACTCGAAAACCGGCGAAAAATTCCAGTCTATTGCTGAAGCACTACCATTCCACCAATGGAGATTCTTGGCGCCAATTTTTGCGCCGATTTTGCTACGTCACGGAGCTATGCCCTGAGCAAGCCAATCACAGTTACGATTTTGCAGAAAACGCGGGGATTTGCCCGGCTAGACTGCCTGAGAACACAAATCATTCCCACGCCTCGCTGGTAGCCCGCCAGAAACGGTTTTCACTAAGTTTCTGCGAAGTAACGGAATCTCTAGCCCAGCCGCCCCTTCCGGCGCATCTGGGCGTGTCGCTCCCGCTCATATGACAATGTCGGCTTCTGGAAAGCATCCACTCGACTCCCTCACACACGTCGGCTTAACCCTTTCAAGCTCAGCGGAAGTCGCTTGTCACCGGACCACCTGGGTGACGAGAGACGCTTTGTGGGAAGTCCGCGTGTGAAGGAATAGTAACTTTTCACCGCATGCAATTAAAGAGGAAAATCGAATTGCTCAGATACCAATATGAGAGGGGGCTTCTGCTACCTCTCAAACTAACAGTTTTTCTATCTAGAAAACAAATCAAATAAAAATATTTTTAATTACAGACGACTGACAAGGTTTTTCTTCAACAAAGAGAAAAGTGTCTGGTGAGAAAAACACACATTTCCTTGTAGTTGTAACGGCGAAACAAAAACGTCGTCAGAAACTGTGAAACAGCTAGGGATAGTATGTCCACAGAGGATGCTTTGTAAATAAAAATTAAATGCGTCTGGTGTAAAATTCTCTTAACTGCTGTAAGCTTAAGACGGAGAAACCAATAATAAGTGATTTTAAAGGCTGCTGGCCACGCATCGTTAGCCCGGCTCCTCTGCGATTAGCTGCCGGCTATCCTGGCACCTCTCCAGTACAGCCTGCTGTGTTCTCAGAGCACACAACACTCTCCACAAGTCAAACACACACTGCCTGCACGAAAGTTTATGCTTTATTTTTTCATATTTTTTATTGTTTTGAATATTTCGTTTCCTTCTTCCCACTTTTAAAAATTTTTTAGTATTTCTTTTAATTTTCCTGTAGTTATAGTCATTTTATTCATATGAACTCACACTACAACAGGAAAGCTTGGAGAATCCCTTCCAACTAGGTGTTCAAAAATTTTTGGGATTTCTGAGCTGATTTAAGCTGCTCAAAAAATAACTAAAAGTTTTTTATTTTACCCAAAATTCGCCATTTTTAAAAGTAGGAAACAGATTTAAAAAAAAAATGCTGTACTTTCCCCAGTTCGCAGCTGACTTATTCAGAGCAGTTCCTAACAACACTTTCGATTACCATCGGCTGAAAAAATCTCAGCTTGTGGCTGCTGTTGATTAGCTGTCGAAATCGGCAGGGGTTGCGAAAAATTCAATAAACGGCTGTTAATGATTATTTTATTACACTTACTTACAACCTTACTATAGCACAAGCTGGCCGATTCGCGCAATAATTAATAAACCACTGAAAAGCCAACGTCTTGCTTTTACCTCTTATCTTTAATTTTTTGTTACTGTTTATTTAAAATATGCAATAATAAAAACTGAAAATTAAGAAACCACCGCTAGAAAAACTCAGGTGAATTATTTTGGCACGAAATGCCGCGAAGACCCATACAAATTAAGTATAAGTATGATTCGCTGAAAGAAGCAGAACTGCGAAACAATGTATATACGACAAAATACTATCAACTGTTCAATGCTGTACAAAAATTAACGCACTTACGATTGTTTTGTCCGAAAATAAATTTTCTACGAGATAGATTAGTGCTTTTTGTAAATAAACGAGGTCTAACTTTAATTCGAAGAAGTGTGAACCCAAATCGATCCCCTCCCTGGCCATACCAAGGGAGGAACACCAGGTTAAGGATGGCAGGGATCTTATTTGCCCCGCTACCTGGTGCGTACAAGAGCTGTTGCGGAAACTTTCATGTCAATGAAGCCTCAGTTTTTTATGGAACACTTGGAGGACAAGTTTGATGAGGTGGAGGTTTTGTCCAGAATGCGACCATAAATATGGTCCAAGGTATTATATTCCACAGCGATCTCCTTTTGCAGTCTGAGTGGCGAGGTGTTCATTTCGTCCGGCGCATCTGCTGGGGCCGAGGGATAATCAAGTTGCCACCCGTGCCTTCATATTGGGCTTCGAGGGTGACACATTACCCGATAAAGTCAAACTGATGGTGTACCGCTGTGATGTAAAGCCGTATATCCCTCACCTGATGCAGTGCTTTAAGTACTGGATGTTTGGGCATATGTCTTCCCCCTGTAATTCCAGCATCATCTGTCAAGATTGAGGACATCCTTCAAATCCCAATACTCCATGTGCCTCGCCTCCCATCTGTGTCAACTGCAGAGAGCACCATTCCCCTTGCTCGCCCAACTGCAGGTTTCTACACAAGAAAGGGAAATCATGGAATACAAGACCCTGGAGCGACTGACCTACACTGGGGCTAAGAGGGAATTTTAACTGATACATCCTGTGCATATGACACCCACTTAAGCCGACGCTGTGACATAGGTTCTAGCCCCATCAGTTCTGCCATTTACTATTGGCTCTCAGTGCTGTAAGACTTCACCTGCACCCTTGATGGTGTGGGGCATTTCTATCCCCATTGCTCAGGCGCCACCTACTTTAAGAGCAACGCCCCCAACCATTGGAGACATCAGTCTTCTTCGGCTCCTCTCACTAGGAAGAGGTCCCTTGGGTCACTCCCTTTCCCGATTCCTACCAGCTGCAAAGCAGACACCTGCCAGTTGCTGAAGCAACCACAGGTAGCTGGTCATAGGGTTTCACGATTCTTCTCCGTGCCTGAGACTGTATCAGTGAAACACTCTCAGCCAGACAAACCTAAGGGTAGCTGCAGAAACCTAAAAAGAAAAAGACCCCGAAGAACCAATGCATTGCAGTGGCACCCACATCTCCTCTACCTACAAGTTCTGTATCTAAGGATGAGGTGGAGATTCTAGCGTCTCTTGAGGACCTAGATCTCACTGGACTCTCAGACACAATGGATATTAACTGCACAGGCACTCAGTCGGTGGCAGCAGGTGATCCTGAGGCGAAAACTGCCTCCTTGAGCATTTCATGCCTTCCCAGCCTCACAATAACGTCATCCTCGAGTGGAATTGCTGCTGTTTTTTCAACAACTGGGCTGAGCTATGACAACTGTTAAGCCTTACATCTGCTTTCTGCATTGCCCTCTACGAAATCTGGTTCCCTGCCCTCCACGGCTATAGGGGATATTGCAAGAAGCGTAGCGAATATAACTGAGTGTCAGGTGGAGTTTGTCCTGAACTCGGTATGTAGTAAGCCTGTGCCCCTTCACACTTGTCTTGAAGCTGTGGCTGTCAGGATAACTACGACGCACGAAATCACTGTCTGAAACGTGTATCTTCCTCCAGATGGTGCCATACACGTGAATATATTGGCTGAACTGACGCTTCAAGTCCCTTATCCTTTCCTACTTTTGGGAGATTGTAACACCCCTAACACCTTGTGGGGTGGCACCAAACTTACTGGTCGAGGTAAAAACGTCGAAAATTTACTGCCTCAACTCGACCTCTGCCTCTTAAATACTGGAGCCCCCACACACTTCAATGTGGCCCATCGTACTTACTCGGCCATTGATTTATCCCTCTCGTGCAAATCTTCCACTAGAGAGCCCACAATGACTTGTGTGGTAGCGACCACTTTCCCATCTTCCTGTCACTACCTGAGCATCAATCCCCCAGACGCCTACCAAAATGGGCTTTAAACAAGGCAGACTGGGAAGCTTTAATCTGTGCTGTCACCACTGAACATCCGCCACATTGTGCCATCGACTTAGTGATTGAGTGGGTCACTAGAACGATCGCTTCTGCAGCGGAAAACGCGATCCCCTGTTCCTTAGGGTTCCCTGGCGAAAGTCAGTACCTTGGTGGTCGCCGGAAATCGCTGAGGCAACTAAAGAGCTTTGGCGAGTTCTACAGCGACATAAACGGCACTCTTCTGTGGCATACCTAATACCTTTCAAAAGGCTCCATGCCCGTATTCGTCGGCTTATAAATAGATGCAACTGGAGTGTTGGGAGAGGTACGTCTCGACCTCTGGTTGCCATACGCCGCCTTCACAGGTATGGATGAAGATCAGAAGTGTCTTTGAGTACCAGACCCTGACAGTTGTCCCTGGTCTTAATATTAGTGGAGTGTTATCTACCAATGCCGAGGACTTTACTGAGCACTATGCTCGATCCTCTGCATCAGAGAATTACCCCACAGCTTTTTGCACCCTCAATCAGCATATGGAAGGGAAACTCCTCTGATTCAATGACCGTCACAATGATCCCTATAACGCTCCATTTACTGAGTGGGGAGCTCATCAGCGCCCTTTCACATTGCCCTGACACAACTCCTGGGCCAGATCGGATCCAAAGTCAGATGAATAAACATCTCTCGTTGAACTACCAGTGACATCTCATCACGTTCAACTGGATCTGGTGTGATAGCGTATTCCTGTCGCAATGTTGGGAGTGCTCAAACCCGGTAAAACCCTACTTCATGTGGATATCTACCAGCCCAGCAGCCTCACCAGCATTCTTTGTAAGCTGTTAGAACGTGTGGTAAGTTGGCAGTTGTGTTAGTTCCTGGAGTCACATGGCCTACTGGCTCCATGCCAGAGTAGTTTCCACCAGAGTCGCTCTACCACTGAAAATCTCATGTTCCTCCACTCTGCCATCCCAATGGCCTTTTCCAGACATAAACACCTTGTTGCCGCCATTTTGGATTGAGGAAATCCTATGAAACAACCTGGCGACTCCATATCCTTGCTACATTATATTCATGGGGTCTCTGAGGCCCCCCTCCAGATTTTTATCGGAAACATCCTGTCTCTCCGAAATTTCTGTGTCCATGTTGGTACCCCCCCCCCCCCCCTCCATATTTCCCCCTGTATCCGGGGAATGGAGCCTGCAGGGCTTCGTATTGAGGGTCTCTATATTTGAAGTGGCCATTGATGGTCTAGCAGCAGCTGTAAAACTGTCTGTCTCACCTCCTCTGTATGCAGACGACTCCTGCATTTCCTATTGCTCCTCCAGTACTGATGAGCGGCGCCTACAGGGAGCCATCCAAAAGGCGCATTCATGGGCTCTAGCCCACAGCTTCCACTTTTCAGCCACAAAGTCGTGTGTCAAGCACATATGTCGGCGCCATACCATTCATCTGGAAGCAGAACTTTACCTGATTGAAGATACACTCACGGTAGTGGAGACATATCGATTCTTGGCTTCCTCATCTTTGTCACCTCAAGTGGAAGTGCTGGCAGCACCTCAATGCCCTCCTCGGCCTGAGCAAGACCAACTGGGGTGCAGAGCGCTCTACGCTGCTGCAGCTCTGTAGAAGCCTTGTTCAGTCCCGCCTTACGGTTCAGTGCCGCCGTCATCCTCGAGGCCACTCGACCCAGTGCACCACTGTGGAGTTCGACCAGCGACGGGAGCTTTTAGGACCAGCGTACTGGTGGAGGACGGAACTTCTCCATTGCAGATAAGACATGCACAACTGCTCGCCAGTTACATTGCACACATTCATAGCTCTCCTGAGCATCCGAATTACTGTCTACTTTTTCCCAACAACTGCGGTTCATATCCAGCATCGGCAGCCAAGCTCAGGGCTTGCGATTGCTGTTCGTGTCCGATCCCTTCTGTCTGAACTGAAGTCCTTCCCTTTACCACTTTTACTCGAGGTCCATTCATGTACACCTCCACACTGTAAACCTAGGCTGAAGCTTCGTCTGGACCTTCCGCATGGCCCTGAGGACTCGGTTAACCCTGTAGCTCTTTTCTGTCACTTCCTCCCGATTCTTGACATATCCATATGCTGTGAAGTGGTTTACACCTTCGGCTCGATGCCTGATGGTCACGTTGAATTCGCGTATGTTCACAGAGGACATATTGAACAGCATGTCTTGCCAGATGGGTGCCATGTTTTCACTGCAGAGCTGGTGGACCTATGTCTTGCTCGTGAGCACGTGCATTCATGCCCTGGTGAGTCGGTTCTTCTGTGTAGTGAGTCCTTGAGCAGCCTCCAAGCTAACGACCAGTGCTACCCTCGCCATACTTTGGTAGCGACCATCCAGGAGTTGGAACGATCCAGTCGTTCAGTGCTGTTTACCTGTACCTGAGGACTTGTTGCCATCCCATTCAATGAACTTGCTGACAGGTTGGCCAAACAGGCTAAACGAAAAACGTTTCTGGAGATCGGCATCCATGTAACTGCATGAGTTCATTATTACGCCACAAGGTTTTTCGGCCTTGGGAGACGGAATGGCATGACCTCAGTACGCTCAAGTAACTGTGTGACATTAAGAAGACTGTGAATGTGAGGAAGTCTCTGTGGTTCTCTGCTGGCTCCGCACTGGCCACGCTTGCGTGACCCGCGGCCACCTCCTGCGCCGTGATGACCCACCTCAGTGTCGGGGCGGCGCCCAGGTCACAGTGGCCCATTTTCTGTTGCGCAGTCCTACTTTGGCTGCCCTGCAACATCATCTTCGGTTAGCGGACACTTTACTATTAATTTTAGCTGACAGATTATTTAATTTTTACGTTTTATACGTGAGGATGAGTTTTATCATTCTATCTAAGTTTTAGCCTATGTCCTTTGTCCCCCTGTGTCCTCTACCCTAGGGCTTTTAGGCTGGAGGTTTCAATGTGTTGCAGAGTGGCTGGCTTATCCTTTTTATTCTTGTGATCAGCCAGCCATGGTCATCTACTCTCTTGTTTTAATCTCTTCTACCTGTTTCCTGCGTCTCTCTGTGGTTTTCTTGTCCTACTTTGTCCATTGTAATGTTTGTTGGCCTTCTGTCATTCTTGTGGTTTTTCCTTTCTCCCAGTTTTATGTTGTAAGTCTCGTTTGTTTTATTCTCACCCTTGTGGAATTGTTTTAATAGGAACAAGGATTCCATGACCTAGCAGTTTGGTCCCTTCCTCCTGTTTTAACCAACCAACCATCCAACCAATAAGCCAAGTACATTTTTCAGCTGCGTACATGTGATCGGTATCCTGAAGATCACTTACAGGAGCGAATATTGATGACACAGTCTGGAGATAACAGAACACAGCCGTTGGAATTAGTGCCCTGCTTAGACATGTGAGTGCAATGGAACACACAGTCGCAGTACTCTGATAAAATTCTCTTAAACATCGATTTAAAACCAGAGTAAAAGTCTTATTACACACTGGAAGATGTAAAATAATCCTGGGTCTCCACACTAACCAGGGCAGCGAACGACTCCATCACCGACGAGACACAGGAATACCGTCTGCACCGAGAGCCGCTCAGTTCCACCTCACACAAAATACCAAATGACTTCGTTGCTCGTGGCCTATTTACAGACAGTCTTTCCATTGCTGGGTGCGAAACAATACGGAATGCTGGTGATTGTAGCATGGGCATTGGGCTTCACACGTGATGCATCATGAGAAACCGCCGCCGGATGATAAGTGGAGGTTCACCAGCCTCAGCACAGAGGCTACGAATCAGCCTCGTCCTATATGCTCCTGTCGCCAACACAATCCACTCACGATGGACAGCATCAGTTATCATCAGATAAGGTGGTCGTGCTAAGACATAAACTGTGCAACGTTAGTCAAGATGGGATCACACAAACGCTCCTTGTAAACCTGAAGCAGACATGCTCGGTCTGCTCCGCATGACCTGTGGCTGAGGCATTTTAAATCAGTCAATGCCTTTAAACCTTTGGCCTCAACAGTCTTGAGATGTGATAACCATGTGAGAAGTTTCATCGAAAGTGAGACCCAAAAACTTAACTGAACATTTAAAATTACGAACAGTGTATCTCATTGTAAGAAGACGTAGATTAAAAGGGCGACAAGAACGATTAAAATTAGCACGAACATATTTCTCTGAGGATAGTTTAAAGCCTGTACCATCTGTCCACTCTTCCAATCGTCGTATGAAAGGTGCAGCTGACGAATGGATATTACGAGATTGGAGGAAGAGCAGTAGATGGCAATGTCGTCCACATTCGATGAACATCTAACTAGAGACTTAATTGTGGATGTTATACCATTGGTTGCAATAGCAAACAAAGCCACGCTTAAAACATATCCTTCAGGCAACCCATTTCCTTTCTCGGTCACTGGGAAAGGGCATCACAGACACGATATCAAAAAAATCGTCTGGAAAAGAAGAACCGTATGAAAATTGGTAATCATTCCCTGAAGCCCCATTGGTGAAGCTGTCCCAGGATATGATACCTACAAGCAGTGTCGTGACCCTCACAAGATCGAATAAAACACCTATGAGGTGCTGTATGCATAGGAAGGGTTGTTGGATTTATGCCTCCAGCAGGATGTTGCTGTCGAGGGTTGAATGATGCCTCTGAAATTCACACTGGGAAGGACTAAGTATGTCCCACGATTCTATGACCAAGATCAGTTAACAGTTGACCATGTGTTCTAGAGACTTCCTTATGCAACTCGTTAAGGCCACACTATGATAACCACTGGACAACGTGCAGTCTTCCCTTGGTTCCCGTTTTTTTTTTTTTGGTCATCAGTCTACTGACTGGTTTGATGCGGCCCGCCACGAATTCCTTTCCTGTGCTAACCTCTTCATCTCAGAGTAGCACTTGCAACTGCAACCTACGTCCTCAATTATTTGCTTGACGTATTCCAATCTCTGTCTTCCTCTACAGTTTTTGCCCTCTACAACTCCCTCTAGTACCATGGAAGTCAATCCCTCATGTCTTAGCAGATGTCCTATCATCCTGTCCCTTCTCCTTATCAGTGTTTTCCACATATTCCTTTCCTCTCCGATTCTGCGTAGAACCTCCTCATTCCTTACCTCATCAGTCCACCTAATTTTCAACATTCGTCTATAGCACCACATCTCAAATGCTTCGATTCTCTTCTGTTCCGGTTTTCCCACAGTCCATGTTTCACTACCATACAATGCTGTACTCCAGACGTACATCCTCAGAAATTTCTTCCTCAAATTAAGGCCGATATTTGATATTAGTAGACTTCTCTTGGCCAGAAATGCCTTTTTTGCCATAGCGAGTCTGCTTTTGATGTCCTCTTTGCTCCGACCGTCATAGGTTATTTTACTGCCTAGGTAACAGAGTTCCTTAACTTCATTGACTTCGTGACCATCAATCCTGATGTTAAATTTCTCGCTGTTCTCATTTCTACTACTTCTCATTACCTTCGTCTTTCTCCGATTTACTCTCAAACCATACTGCGTACTCATTAGACTGTTCATTCCGTTCAGCAGATCATTTAATTCTTCTTCACTTTCACTCAGGATAGCAATGTCATCAGCGAATAGTATCATTGATTTCCTTTCACCTTGTATTTTAATTCCACTCCTGAACCTTTCTTTTATTTCCATTATTGCTTCCTCGATGTACAGATTGAAGAGTAGGGGCGAAAGGCCTTGTCTTACACCCTTCTTAATACGAGCACTTCGTTCTTGATCGTCCACTCTTATTATTCCCTCTTGGTTGTTGTACATATTGTATATGACCCGTCTCTCCCTATAGCTTACCCCTACTTTTTTCAGAATCTCGAACAGCTTGCACCATTTTATATTGTCGAACGCTTTTTCCAGGTCGACAAATCCTACGAAAGTGTCTTGATTTTTCTTTAGCCTTGCTTCCATTATTAGCCGTAACGTCAGAATTGCCTCTCTCGTCCCTTTTCCTAAAGCCAAACTGATCGTCACCTAGCGCATTCTCTATTTTCTTTTCCATTCTTCTGTATATTATTCTTGTAAGCAGCTTCGATGCATGAGCTGTTAAGCTGATTGTGCGATAATTCTCGCACTTGTCAACTCTTGCCGTCTTCGGAACTGTGTGGATGATGCTTTTCCGAAAGTCAGATGGTATATCGCCAGACTCATATATTCTACACACCAACGTGAATAGTCGTTTTGTTGCCACTTCCCCCAATGATTTTAGAAATTCTGATTGAATGTTATCTATCCCTTCTGCCTTATTTGACCGTAAGTCCTCCAAAGCTCTTTTAAATTCCGATTCTAATACTGGATCCCCTATCTCTTCTAAATCGACTCCTGTTTCTTCTTCTATCACATCAGACAAATCTTCACCCTCATAGAGGCTTTCCACCTATCTGCTCTCTCCTCTGCATTTAACAGTGGAATTCCCGTTGCACTCTTAATGTTACCACCGTTGCTTTTAATGTCACCAAAGGTTGTTTTGACTTTCCTGCATGCTGAGTCTGTCCTTCCGACAATCATATCTTTTTCGATGTCTTCACATTTTTCCTGCAGCCATTTCGTCTTAGCTTCCCTGCACTTCCTATTTATTTCATTCCTCAGCGACTTGTATTTCTGTATTCCTGATTTTCCCGGAACATGTTTGTACTTCCTCCTTTCATCCATCAACTGAAGTATTTCTTCTGTTACCCATGGTTTCTTCGCAGCTACCTTCTTTGTACCTATGTTTTCCTTCCCAACTTCTGTGATGGCCCTTTTTAGAGATGTCCATTCCTCTTCAACTGTACTGCCTACTGCGCTATTCTTAATTGCTGTATCTATAGCGTTAGAGAACTTCAAACGTATCTCGTCATTCCTTAGTACTTCCGTATCCCATTTCTTTGCGTATTGATTCTTCCTGACTAATGTCTTGAACTTCAGCCTACTCTTCATCACTACTATATTGTGATCTGAGTCTATATCTGCTCCTGGGTACGCCTTACAATCCAGTATTTGATTTCGGAATCTCTGTCTGACCATGATGTAATCTAATTGAAATCTTCCCGTATCTCCTGGCCTTTTGCAAGTATACCTCCTCCTCTTGTGATTCTTGAACAGGGTATTCGCTATTACTAGCTGAAACTTGTTACAGAACTCAATTAGTCTTTCTCCTCTTTCATTCCTTGTCCCAAGCCCATATTCTCCTGTAACCTTTTCTTCTACTCCTTCCCCTACAACTGCATTCCAGTCGCCCATGACTATTAGATTTTCGTCTCCTTTTACATACTGCATTACCCTTTCAATATCCTCATACACTTTCTCTATCTGTTCATCTTCAGCTTGCGACGTCGGCATGTATACCTGAACTATCGTTGTCGGTGTTGGTCTGCTGTCGATTCTGATTAGAACAACCCTGTCACTGAACTGTTCATAGTAACACACCCTCTGCCCTACCTTCCTATTCATAACGAATCCTACACCTGTTATACCATTTTCTGCTGCTGTTGATATTACCCGATACTCATCTGACCAGAAATCCTTGTCTTCCTTCCACTTCACTTCACTGACCCCTACTATATCTAGATTGAGCCTTTGCATTTCCCTTTTCAGATTTTCTAGCTTCCCTACCACGTTCAAGCTTCTGACATTCCACGCCCCGACTCGTAGAACGTTATCCTTTCGTTGATTATTCAATCTTTTTCTCATGGTAACCTCCCCCTTGGCAGTCCCCTCCCAGAGATCCGAATGGGGGACTATTCCGGAATCTTTTGCCAATGGAAAGATCATCATGACACTTTCTTCAAATACAGGCCACATGTCCTGTGGATACACGTTACGTGTCTTTAATGCAGTGGTTTCCATTGCCTTCTGCATCCTCATGTCGTTGATCATTGCTGATTCTTCCGCCTTTAGGGGCAATTTCCCACCCCTAGGACAAGAGAGTGCCCTGAACCTCTATCCTCCGCCCTCTTTGACAAGGCCGTTGGCAGAATGAGGCTGACTTCTTACGCCGGAAGTCTTCGGCCGCCAATGCTGATTATTTATCAAAATTTAGGCAGTGGCGGGGATCGAACCCGGGACCGAAGACGTTTTTGATTATGAATCAAAGACGCTACCCCCTTTTATTTTTTTTTTTTTAATCTCATTTTGTTCGTTTTCGTTCGTTGAATATGCTCGGGGCGGACGTCGTAAGACATCCGTTTAAGTTCGTTGTTGATCGATTGGCTCAGTTTTTTTATTACAGAGGGCTGCTAACCATCTGACCGAACACGCTGAGCTACGGTGCCGGCTCCCCTAGACCACGGGTTAGTGTTGGTTCCCGTAGGGGCACTAAAATCATCTCCTTGCATGAGTCGCGGAATTTCCTGATAAACCACATTGCATTAAAGAGGGACAAGAATATTTCCTTTGCATTCTGATGAAAGTACTGTAACATGCTGTATGGGACTCGATCTTTGCCCAGAGCATCTCTTTGACCTCAGACAGGGCACACTTGAACTCCCACATAGAAAATGGGTCACTGTAGTGCTCGGTGTTGGTGGAATTAAAATTCCAACCACCCCTCTGGCAGTGATCCAACCAAAGACATCTGCCATGACATTCACCGTGACACCAGGTATAGGCTGTAGACACTCCCGCAGCACTCCATCAGTTATATGTCGTCTGGTGTATTTGCCAGATATACTCCATATGGCTTACGACAGCTTTGATGATCTAGTGGCGCGATTGATCGAGTCCAGAAAGACTTGACAAGACCTCTTCTTGTTCTTTGTGATTGTGTGTCATGCCTTTGCCCTCTTGATTCGAAAGGCTACATGCTTTGTAGGAAAAGGTTGACATTTAAACCATCGCAAGACCATGCATTTCTCCCTGATGGCGGAGCAACACTTACCATTCCATCATGGAACATGTCGCCTCCAAAGTCGGTATGAAGCCTTGGGATAGACGCATCAGCTGCGTGGTGGATCACTTCCCAGAGGGCGGTATCGACTCCTGCAGGAGAACAGAAAGCAAGGTCTCTGGCTGAGAACAACCACCAAGGAACACCTAATTTGTGTGCTATCACCAGCATTAAGGAGGCATAATTCCTCTAACATGATAAGGCTTTGGGACAACCTGGTCCCTTGGCCTTTTTGATGGAGATACTCATAGGAAACTGTGTTTAGTAAAATCTCCTAAAGTAGAAAATGTGGAGGGAGCTGTGAAATTAGGTCACAAAGACCCACCCTGTCCAACCTTTCGTTGGGTGGCAGATACAAACTACAGATAGTAACAGGGAATCTATCATGCAGCATGACAGCAACTGCCTGAACAGCTGTTCTTTGGGAGATAGAAATGGAGTGGTGTGTGACATTGCTTCGCCTTTATCCCAATTTCCATTGAGATCATCTTTTGTGACAACAGTTTCAGGTCCTTCACATGCGTTCCATACCCGTTCATGTTCCACTGAGCCACAGGCGACATTTATGTGGGAGTTTATTATTCCCCCTTGCCCATCTGTGTGTAGGGGAACCCACTCCAGAAGAAGGAGAACTGAAAGGGCTCAAGGGTTCATCGAAGTAAAATTGTAAGTCTATGGAGAGTAGTCATCCTCTGATTGTTCGTGGCTTTGACAAGCCACCTGCTTTGACTCTGTCTTCTTGACAATATATAGAACCTTAGTCTTTTCCTTCACATTCGATGACACCAAGGTAGATTGTGCCAACCCAGTATGTAGCATTTGCACTGCTAAAGTAATATCAACAACAGGAGCAGTAGCAGTGGTTAGCTTTGAAGTTTGCAGGGAGTAGCAGCAGTTTCTTCTGAACTGTCACTGCCTCAGGTTCACTTGCATGAGGATGTCTTGTGTCAAGGTCCATGGCTGACATCTCACAGTCACAGGTTTCATCTTGATTATGGCAGCAAATGATGCGGAAAAAGTTGAAGGGATATGTGCATCTTCTTCACTTCAGCGTAAGATATGCGCTTGGACATCTGTAGGTCCAGCATTTCCGTTTCTTTCTTGAGCACCCTACACTCTCTGTACCAAGCTGGAATAATTGATACAAAGGTCAAGGGAGGTACACATAGTTCCATCAGGGTGGACGGCCATGCCACACTTACTACATTCAACTCGTCCAGTGATGAGCCCGAATTTCTGGCACTTGAAACCCCAAACAGGATTGGGATGTATGGTGTGAGTTTCAGTCTTAAAAATCCAGCTTTAATATAATCTGGAAAAATCGGCGAATCAACGTCAATGTAAATGAGTCTGATTTTTCCAATTTTCCATACACATGACACATGTCACACCTCAATGACCCATTCGAGTGCCCACTCCTTCTTTAGCTCTGAAGTGTCTATATACATGATGTCACTGCACCGAACCACTCATTCACTGTAATTAATGGTATGGTGCTGCGGTGCTGTTCAACTGCAATATGATACTCACTCAAAACTTTGGACTTCAGAATATTGTTAAATTGCTGTGATGTCGCTGTTTCGACCAGAATGTGCCATTACGTACCCATTTAGCAGATTTTAATGTTCCAGCTAAGTCATCAAGGCATTTTAGAATATAGAAGGGCGATACGTTCTCCAAGCTACCATCTCCTCTCCTTACCACAAGAAACATATTTTGACGTGCTGAGCGCCCCCTGTTACGGTACAATGCCTGAACGATGAAGACTGCTGAAGGGAGCCATCTTCCAGTGCTCGCTTTCAAGGATGTGTGTTAGAACTACACAACGGACCACCTGAACTGAAGGGAGCATCTGTGTGAAAGGTAGCGGATGCCACAGAGGTCCAACCAGCAGCTAGGAAAACAAACAGTCAGTGTAGACAGAGAGCCGCTTGCCTCAGTAAGGCTTATACAGCTGAGGTGTGGTAGGTTCCCCGGAGGTTTTTCGCTGAAGACTGTTCCACTTCGACAGCCGTGAAACCCATCAGCGAACAGCACACTTTTTTTTTTTTAAGACAGTTTTCCACCGTCCTACTGGTGAAGCCAAGATTCCCAGCCACGTGACGCACGACGGACCCTGTCGTGCTGCACGGTGGTGGTAGAGCTTATGGTGACAGAGGACTGGCGGAGGTTACCAGTCCCCGGCTCAGACAGGCAGGGTCGTGAATCCCGTGCCCAGCAAAAGAATACTGAGCCCTGGGGCGGGGAGTGGAGGAGGAGGAGGAGGAACTTGTTGGGTTCCTTTTTGGTGAAATGTCAACTTCTGCAACTGTTGTAGATATAATCCAATGATTGTTTTGTTTATCATTGGCACTGCTCTGCTTTTCAACACCAACAGCACTTTAGCACTGTTGTAAGTTACTTTTCGACTAAGCAGTTCAGTTGCACTGTAGGGTCATTCTGTGCTAGCCACTGGACACCTCCAGTCCAGCTCAGTGGTACATTTAGCAGCCAATATTGTGGCTGCCTAGTAGACAATATTGAAGCGCGGTATACCATAAACATAATTGGCCTTCTGCGACGTCACACTTACGGGTTTCCTTGTTAGTTATTCCAGCTTCGGGAAGTGCTGCTACGTTTCAGCACGACAGCCCGTCTGATATGCACGAGAGTGGAAGTTTGAGGAAGGAGCTACCGCACCTAAACCAGTAGCGAGAAAACACCGGAAACAAATCAGTGCAGCTGCGGGAGTGGTATTTTTGTGGAAATACGCTTTATCAGCTGCGGACCCACACACGGAATGCTCATCATTAATTTACTTAGAGATCTGCTTCATTATTACTAATATTTAAAACACGACTGGTTTCGATATTTCAAAATGCCATCTTCAGGTTCACGAGTATTTGATAACACACGTCGGCGTGTAGTGGTTTCTAATACTTATTTAAAACACGACTGGTCTCGATATTTCGAAATGCCATCTTCAGGTTCACGAGTATTTGATAACACACGTCGGCGTGTAGTGGTTGGCGTTCCTACAGTGCAGCTGCCGGCTGCCCAGGGGCTGTCAGTTTCCACCAACATGCAGCGACTGGAGCTCTTGCACTAACTATCAGACACTATAAAGTTGTACGCTGAAAGAGGGGCCTTAAAATCTCGAAACCGATCGTTGCTTGAGTAAATATTAGTACAACTGAAGCGGATCTATCTTAACTGAATTATCATGTGGATGTCCTACGTACTCGTGTCAGGACCGCTGTTGTTTTCTTTATATATAAATCATTTGTCGGACACTGTGCGCAGCAATTTGCGATTGTTTCCTTTTGGTGCCTTTGTGAATGGCAACGTTTCGAAGTTGAGTGACTGTGGGAAGATACATGTCTACTTAGACATTTCCAGTTGATATGATGAACGACAGGTAGCCCCACATGTGGAAAAAAGTAAGTTAATGCGGATGAGTAAAAAAATAGAACCTGTAATGTTCGAATACAGTATTAGTAGTGTCCGGCTTGACACAGTCGAATGTTATAAGTATTCGGGCATAACGTCCCAAAGCGATATGAGATAGAACGAGCACGTGCGAACTATGCTAGGGTAGGCGAATGGCCGACTTCGGTTTATTGGGAGAATTTAAGGAGAGAGTGGTTCACCTGTAAATGAGACCGCTTATGGGACGCCGGTGCGACCTATTCTTGAGGGTTTGGCATCCGTATCAGATCGGATCAAAGGATGACATCGGCGCAGTTCAGAGGCGGGCTGCAAGATTTGTTACCCGTAGGTCTGAACAACACGTACGTGTTATGGAGATGTTTCGAGAACTCAAATGCGAATACCTGGAGGGAAGGCGACGTTCTTTTCGAGAGACACTATTGAGAAAACTTGGAGAACCAGCATTTGGAGCTGACTGCCGAAAGATTTTACTGCCACCAACATTCATCGCGCACAAGTACAACGAAAATAAGATACTAGAAATTAGGGCTCATACAGTGACATATAGACAGTTGTTCTTCCCTCGTACCAATCATAAAACAGTGAGGAGATTGCGAAACACATGTGCTCATCACGCTGATATAAAACAAATTGCCGTTATTATAAATTTAAGAAATGTCGTCAGTTCTGCTGTTGAACAGTTAAGGAATATGTCAATTAGATCTCCGAAACAAACTGAACAGAGCCATGGGTATTGTAGCACAGCTTACCATTTTTAGTGCTGCTGCAGGTACAAGAACTGACGTAGTTGCGGTAATTATTTCATTATATTGACTCTTTCTGTACTTCTCTGATAAGCGTGAACGTCAAGATACCTTCACTTCCACCTAAGACTAAAATGGCAGTACACGCTTATAATGTGTGAAACTTTATTTCAACTGATTTTTTTAATGTGGAGTGAATGAAATGGTAGGGAAGGATTACGCAGACTTAGATATTCTGTAGCTGACGACAATAAGGCGTCGTTGCAGAAAATAACTGTGGTAGAAGGAAGTGACACGCACCACTAAGCGAGGAGATTGTGTGCCTCCATAAAAATATCTTCATTGCTGTTACTGTCAGTCAGAGGTTAGACAATCGATCATACTACGAATGCTATCAGTTGTTTGTGGCAGCTACGTTCTGTGCGCGAAACAGTTTAAAGCCATATGTGTTTGTCACATTCATCACCAGTTCTGCCTGTGTACGAACAAGTGTATGCTGCCATGAAACAGTTGAAAATAATTTTACAGAAAGGTAGGAAGATGCGAAGTTTCTAACTGAATCTAGTTATTGCAATTTCGATACTGAACGTAAACATTGTCATTCTGAGTAGTTCACTGCAGTTCCAACATAATCAGAAACAAGTCAAGGCTGCTGCTAGAAGTGCTATCGTCGACATAACACTCTTAAAGCAAATAACCATCATGATGTGAACAGTAGTTTATGGGAGGGCTGAAAATTGTGGTCTTATTTCGGTCGCAAGAGCTCGCATGTGAGTTCTGGACTTTCCATGATCAGCCACACAGACCAAACATTTCTCTGAAATATGTCGTAAAAAATACTACAAAATTCTTCCCGAAACGCGAATGCCCCACAAATGATGTTTCATTCTCCTCACTTCAAGAAATTTCACGAATTTCTAATCCAAACACAACTTGAAATATCTCTAGACGTGTCTTTCAGCAATGTCACTTCTGCTGATGCGTGTATCGTGTGAACCGTGCGAGAACGCAGTGCGAACAGCGCCGCTCCCCTATGTATCGGGTGGTTGGTTACACACGCACACACCATGTTGCAGGGTGCGAGTTCCACTACAGACTACGAGCGTGAGCAAGTCTCCTACAGCACAGCAGAAAATAACCGCGAAATCTCCTGAAATGGTAAGTTCGTCGTTGTGGTCATTTTCCACAGCAAGTGTATAAATAAATCTACCTTCTATAAATCGGTCGCCTCTTTCTTGCTGCAACAATAACCTTTAATTTCACGGTGCGTTTCGTCATTCGCGACGTTAATGCCCATTAACCTCCTCTAACAAGATTTCCATCAGTTTCAGGAAGTTGCCTTCTGACAGCTCTTGCCTCTTCGTATGAATTATCCAGTACCGAGATATGTCTTCCAGGAAAGAGCGAAATATCTTTGGAACTGAACCTCAACCATAAGCCCTTAAAACCTCCCCTAATCTTTGCAGAGCTTCTATTCACTTACTGCATTCAGTAAATTCTGGGGATCGGATGTTATAGGTGTGACTTCTTCCAGATAGTCAAGGCGTTGTTGGATAATTCTACTTCTGTCACCTGTACATGCAGTAAAATGTGCTTGGTTTGTCCATAAGCAGCTTCAGTTACAGAAATACCTTGTACGAGATTCTTGCTCTTCCACTCCAGAGACCCTCGAAAGGAATACATGTTTTTTGGCAACCGGCAAGTGCGTATCTGCATCAATAGAGGATTCTAACTGCTCCCAGAAATGACTGCAACGCTCACTGTCACCGGCAAACGGCCATAACTTGACCGGCGCCAGTCAAACATTGAGTGTATCACTTTCCTGCAATCGACTGCTAATGTATTCAGTTTAATTTTTGTACGTGAAATCGTCATATACATTCATGCGACAGAGAAACGTGTAGCGCAGGAATGTTGAATTCGTTCATTGTTTATGTTTGAATCTAGAAAGGCAGGCAGTTGTTTCAATACTTCAGCTCATGTTTAGTCATAACTGTAGCATCGCTAACAGGTGGCAGCACATGACAAGACTTGGTCATTGTTCTTCTACTCTCTATTCGAATATTACTCCAACAGCTAGTCTACGTGCAATAAGCTGATACGTTACAATATTGGCTTACAATATTGGTCAGCTGAAGGTCACATACATGTTTGAATCACTTAGCTGAGACCTTGAGTTGTGTGTTACGCATGAAGAAATTCCGTAATTTGTCTCCCGAAATCGACGTGCAAGTCCGTCTTGAATTATCGAGGCGTCCCAGATTTCCCGTCCCTGGCGCTTTTCCTAAGTTTCGGCACAGAAATTGTGTTGGAGCAACGGCTACAAAGTGATTTACTGATTGTCCAGAAACGAGAAGACAGAGATACAGCGTTTAGCAATATCCCGCCGCGCCTGTCGTGTCGTCCTCTGCGTTTCCACTTCACATCGGGGTCTGTGCTGAACGAGATGAGGCCGCTAGCGGCTTACCTGTCAAAAAGACCGGTTCTCAGTCGAATCCTCACAGTTTGGCCAGAGCAAAAAACACACTTGTATCGACTGTTGTAATGAAGCGCTAAGAAATTTGACCGACGAAACGCAAAATCGTTGCACACCGTAACACGAGACGAGACATTCATATATTCACCAATCGCAAGCCAAGCGGTAGTTAACCGTATGAAAGCTTCAACATGAACCGAAGTGAACGGAAGTGGTTAGTTCGAGCAGACTACACTGGACATGTTGCGACCACTGTTTTTGCACGAGTGATTGACAAAAATAGGAAAAGGAACCGAGAACATCGCATCATACTTCGTCGAATGCTAGATGTAACCTAGAACGTCAACAATGATTTCTTCCTCTCTTTGTTGTTCTTCTTCTTCAGATTATGCAGCAGGCTTACAGCCTGTCCAGTCTCGACAAATGGCATCGGTTCCTTAGTCGTTGTATGTCTGTCTCTCTTTTCTATTGGTTTATAATATATTACCTGATTAACTAGTCAGTTCAAATGGCTGTGAGCACTATGGGACTTAACTACTGAGGTCATCAGTCCCCTAGAACTTAGAACTAATTAAACCTAACTAACCTAAGGACATCACACACATCCATGCCCGAGGCAGGATTCGAACCTGCGACCGTAGCGGTCGCGTGGTTGCAGACTGTAGCGCCTAGAACCGCTCGGCCATTCCGGCCGGCAACTAGTCAGTCTTGCCCCACTTCGTTGATATGTTGTTTCCATTTTATGAATCCTCGCTCTTTCTCTCTTTTACTCATCCCTACATATTATGAAATAAACATGACTGCCGCATTGTTCTGTCTGCATATGAATATTAATCTCAGAAAGATACTAATGGGGTTTTGATAAAGTTTTCAGAAACAGACTCGTTCGCGACGATGATTTACAACGTATCTTACAAATACTTCGTGCAGATTGGCTGACCTATGACGAATTAAACTGCCTCGTTAAGTTCAGCACAGAGGGACAAGCGGCCGTCAGCGTGCTGACCAGGCGCCACGGGGCAACAGCGCGTCTCCGGGACGCGAGAACACTCTTCTGGGAGGCTGACGGCACGGGAGACGCCAGCCAGCCAGCGCCTCCGAACGCGGAAACTGTCATATCTTACAGCTTCAGAGGGACTCGTGAAGGAGCTAGCCGGACGGGAAATCTGGGAAAGCGAGATCATCCCGTTCACCCAGACAGCCTGTCGTGAGTTCCCGGGTGGAAGTGCAGCTGTAGAAGAAACTGGCTCGCATCTTACCACCCACATCAGAGTGTGCTCACCGGCGTCCAGGTGACACCGTCAACGCCAGCCGGTAGCTGCGAGCGGAAGACCACTTGTCGACCGACATAAAACCGCCGCCAGCAGCTTGAGAGCTCCTGCAAGCGGCCGACCTCCCCCGCCGGCCTCCTCTCGAGGCGCGCCACAGTGGACGCCGCACGAGGCTCGCTGCCGAGCGCCGGCGACTGCATGTCTTTCAAGCGGCCAAACTTTGCTGACGATCCGCCGTCCAAATCCACCTCACTACCACCACTGCACCCTCGTCCGAGCTGGGGGAGACGGCTCTCCATCCTCACATACCGCCAGTCAATCCGTCCGCCACCGTACGGGTCGCGTCCCGACCTCTACGGTAGTAATGTATTTTTTTGGTGCCTTTGTCTCATGCCGGCGCACAGTCATCACGATTAGGGACACATCTGTTTAAGGTGTGGCCGGGTGGCCCTCCTGTCGCGACCTCGTTACTCCTCAGGAATATGCAGAGAGTTGCAGTTCTCTGCACGTAGTGATACCCATGCGCAATTATGCGAACTTTTTCTAAATGTCTGCGGATAAAAACCATTAGTATAGTGCTGCAGCGATCTACAACTCCGGCCAGCCCGGTGCCAGGCGCACGTTCACCGGGATTAGGTCGGTGAACAGGGCCAACAACGTAGGTTTATACTATGCTGGCACATTTGTAACGCTGCAGGTAGAAGTAGCTTAGCATAAGTAGAATAAAACAACATAGGAAGATAAACAGTAGTGCCCATAGTGAGAGCAATAGAAAAGTAATATAGAGTAAGCTGTAGTACTAACACCAAACTGTATCAAATAGGACCCACTAATTGCATAAGGTGGTGGGTTGTTATGTATCATACATATATTGAGAATAAAGATTTTTTTTTTTTTTAAAGTCTGCGGATCGAGCAACTGAGGAGCTGCTTCGGTACCAGCCCGGTATTGACATAGAAAATATTTTGATGACGCCGAGCATAGGGAGAAACGACCATCGTAATAAAACAGAGGAAATCAGAGCTCGCACGGAAAGATATTGGTCTTCGTTTTTTCTGCGCGCCGTACGAGATTGGAAAAACAGACAATTGTTGTGAAAGCGGCTTAATGAACCCTCTGTCAGGCTTTCAAATGTGATTTGGAGAGTACCCATGTACATGCGGATGAAGTGTGGGAAACCGCCTGAGAATAACATCCACGCTGCCCGACACGCACGCCGTTATCCTTCATCCGTCGGCGGGATTCGATCCGGGGACAGCGCACCTCCCCGTCTATTCGTGCGGGTCCCCATCTCGCACTTTGGTCCCTTACGAATTCACGATGTTTTTTTTTTTTTTTTTTTTTTAATTTTAACTGTCTATTCTTGATCGTCTTGATGGCTGCTGCAGATATGTGTCTGTTCCATCGTGTGAAATAAAAGGATGTGTGCACAGTAAAGATTTTTATCACGTCAGGGTGCTGCTCAATGCTTCCAAGTCACGTTTACGAGATACCGACATCGGACTGGGAAAAATACTTCCAGAATTCGTACAAACACCTTCGAAACTAAACAATTTCAAAACGATTTGTACCAAACGATATTTTTCTTTCATTTATTTTGTAAGCACCAAAGACGGCGACCCTAATTTGTACAGGAATGGTTGCAGCATACAGTTAGTGACAATTAGTGACAGTCCGTTCTCCTAGCCGTGGGTGGAAGAGGAAAGAGGAAGAGTGGATAGTTGCACAGCGACGACGCCCTACCAGGCGTCAGACGCCGGTCTGTGGGATGGAGATACGCAGTCATGTCCAAAACTCAGAGGCGACAGCGACTTGATGTCTGACTGCCAAGTAAAACAGCTCATTAAAAAGTTTGCCATACACAGAATGGACTTCTACAGTGTAGTATAGGAGATAAGTGAAAGACATACGAAGTGAGACCTTCTATCCAAAGACAATAAGTAGACTGAAGCTACAGTGAGTTATCGTGGTCCTCTGTACATTTGACGATGCGAAACATGGTTCTTAATAGGGTGTGTGATCACCACAAACGGCGTTGTATGCTCTGCAGCGGGCTGCCATCCTCGCCACAAGGCTGGCAGGCAGTTCTTATGGCGGGGCGTTCCACTACCTCACCTGCGCAGCTGAGAGCAGCTGAATGGTTGTTTGTGCATACGGACGCGCTACAACAAGCATCCCACCCGTGCCCAGTGGCATTTAAGTCGCGGGAATGTGCAGCCCAGTCCACTGCTGTGTGTGGTGAGCAGCCATCTTGTTATATTCAGAGTAATTAATACCTTTCAATAAAAGTGTCATATCAGTTTTTCTCATAGCGTATTTCTTTCACTTACCTTCTGTACTATTCTGTAGCAGTTCTTTCCATGCAGACTGACCTCTGCGAGTCTGGGGATTAGAATAGGCCTGAGGGATTGCTGTCTGTCATAAGAGGCGACTAAAAGGAGTCTCACACGTTTTGGCCTTTATGTGATGGTGCCCCGTAGGGTTTGACCTCCACTCTTCTAAATTTTCCCGAAGAGCGAGCGAAGTTGGGAAGGGCGCCTTATATGGTGCGTTGTGTCCATCGTGCGCTTAGACCTCTCGCATCCTTCGTCGAGGTGGATCTACACTTCCGCTCATTCTCCAGCTAATGGGCAAGGTCACCCTCCTGGGTGCGTTTAACTCCATCCACTGTGCTGTGTCATTTTCTGCTCTGACTATGATAATGGACTTGTTTGCTTGTTTGCACCTGATATCCAGCACAGCAGCCAGACCGTTGTGGTGGGGCTGCCAAGTACCCTGTTGGTTGTACACCCCTGACTAAACAGAGATCGCTTTGCTGATGCCTGCGCCGTTAACTCGGCATGTATGCCAAGGAGTAGACGCCTGTCTCCCTGGGGCACCGGGACTCCCGCCAATGGCCATCCTGCCACGTGGGTGGCATCAGGTCAGATGACACGCCATGAAGCCTACTATGCCATCTCTTGCCGGTGGTCAAACACCAGCAGTATCTAAACGTTTAAAGGCTCTATTTAATGCACAGAAGTAAGACACCAATTTTTTCCCTCCCTGGCCACACTATGGGAGGAACGCCAAGTTAAGGATAGCAGCACATCTTATACGCCCAGGTACCTTGTATGTACGAGAGCTGATGGGGAGTCTTTCATGACGATGAAGCCTGAGTTTTTTGTTGAGTATTTCGAGACCAAGATTGAGGAGGTGGAGGGATTGTCCAAAATGCGTCAATCTTGATCAAAACAACATCTCTGACCAGTCACAGGCACTACTCACCTGTGACAAGCTGGGGAATGTTTCTGTTTCCATCACGCCCCATAAGAGCTTAAATATGGTCCAGGATATCATATTTCATAGGGACCTTCTTTTTCAGTCTGACGATGAACTGTGTGCCAATTTAGAGTGGCGAGATGTTCATTTCCTATGGCGCGTCCACCAGGATACAACGGTAACCAGATTGCCACTGGTGCCTTCATCTTGGCCTTTGAGGGTGACACACTGCCCGAGAAGGTCAAGGTTATGGTCTACCACTGTGATGTAAAGCCATGTACCCCACCCCCAATGCGGTGCTTTAAGTGCAGAAGTTCGGCCATATGTCTTCCCGCTGTACTTCCAGCGTCGCTTGTTGGGATTGTTGACGTCCTTCACATCCCAATACTCCATGTGCCTCGCTCCCATCTGTGTCAACTGCAGAGAGCACCATTTGCCTTGCTCGCCAGACTGCAGCATTCTCCAGGGCCGGAAGACTACATCTGCCCCCTTGATGGGGGGGGGGGGCACTTCCCTCCCTGTTACTCCCTCACCAATTATCTTCGGAGCACTGCCCCCCCCCCAACCTTTGGCAAGTCCAGTCCCCACTTCTTGCTAGGTAAGTGTCCCTCCCTTCCCAGGTTTCTACTAGTGGGAAAGACTACACCCACCAGTAGCTGAAGTGCCAAAAAGCATCTGGTCACAGGGCTACACAATCATCCCCAGTCCTGGAGACTGAATCAAAGAAGCCTTCCAAGCCAGAGAAACCCAAGGGGCAGCAAGAGAAATCCAAAAATAAGACCTCCAAGAACAAGGGAATTGCAGTGGCACCCACACCAACGCTAACTACAAGCTCTGTGTCTGAGGATGAGGTGGAGATTCTGGCATCCACTGAAGATCTAGATCTCGCCAGACCCTCAGTTACAATGGATACAGACTTATCAGGAAATAATTCGGTGGCAGGCGGTGACCCTGAAGCGTAAACTGACTCATTAATTGTTCCATGCCTTCCCAGCCTCATGGTCACGTCATTCTTGAGTGGAATTGCGGCGATTTTTTCCACTGCGTGACTGAGCTACAGCTACTGTTAAGCTTTACATCTGATTTCTGCTTTGCCGTCCAGGAAACCTGGTTCCCAGCAATGTGGTCCCCTACCCCCTGTGGCTATAAAGGATATTACAGGAACTGTAGCGACTATAATAATGTCCTGAACTCAGTATGTAGTGAAACTGTGCACCTTCAAACCCCTCTTGCAGCTGTGGCTGTCAGAATAAGGACAATGCAGGAAATAACTGTCTGCAGTGCATATCTTCCTCCAGATGGTGCAGTACACTTGACCGTATTAGCTGCACTGACTGATCAACTCCCTTAAGTTTTCCTACTTTTGGGAGATTTTAACGTCCGTAACCCCTTGCAGGGTGGCATTGTGCTTACTGACAGAGTTAGAGATATCGAAAGTTTACTGTCCCAACTCGACCTCTGCTTCTTAAATACAGGTGCCCACACATATTTCAGTGTGGCAGATGGCACATATTCGGCCATTGATCTGCAGTCCTGGCCTTCTCCCATTTATCCACTGGACAGATCATGACGACATGTGTGGTAGTGACCACTTCCCCATCTTCTTGTCACTCTCCTCGCGACATGACCACTGACGTCTACCCAGATGGGCTTTAAAAACGGCAGACTGGAAGCCTTCACCTCTGCTATCACTATTGAATGTCCCAAAAAATGGTGCCATCGATGTTGTGTTGAGCAGGTCACTACAACGATCATTTCTGCTGCGGAAACCGCGATTCTTCGTTCTTGAGGGCGCCCCTGGCGAAAGGCAGTCCCTTGGTAGTCGCTGGATGTCGCTGAGGCAATTGTCGGCGAGCCCTACAGCGACATAAGCGGCATCCTTCCCTAGAGCATCTAATAGCCTTTAAACGGCACGGCGTTCGCCAGCTTATAAAAAGACGGAAACAGGAGTGTTGCGAGAGGTACGTCTCGACCACTGGGTGCCATACGTCGCCTTTCCAAGTCAGACGTGCTTTTTGGTACCAGACCCCATCGGGTGTCCCCGGCGTTAACATCGATGGCGTGTTATTTACCGAAGCAAACGCGATTGCTGGCCACTTTGCTGAGCACTATGCTCCCGCTTCTGGATCGGATAATCACCCCCCAGCCTTTCGCACCCCCAAACGGTGGATGGAAGGGAACGTCCTCTCATTCACTACACACCACAGTGAACCCTATAACGCCCCATTTACAAAGTGGGAGCTCCTCAGCGCCCTAGGACATTGCCCCAACACAACGCCTGGGCCAGATCGGATCCACAGTCAGATGATTAAACATCTCTCGTCCGACTACAAGCGACATCTTGTCATCTGCAATCGGATCTGGTGCGACGGCGTCTTTCCATCGTAATGACGCGAAAGCATCGTCATGCCCGTGCCCAAACCCGGTTAAAACCCGCTTGATGTGGATAGCTATCGGCCCATCGGCCCTACCAACGTTCTTTGTAAGCTGCTGGAACGTATGGTTAGCCGGCGAACTGGTGGAGGATGGAACCTGTCCATTGCAGATAAGGCATGCACAACTGCTCGCCAGTTACTCTGCTCACATTCGTAGTTCTCCTGCGCACCAGAATTACCGTCTCGTTTTCCCAACCACTGCGGCTCATCTCCCGCATCGGCGGCCCAGGTCTGGTGTACACCTAGGCCGCAGATTCGTCTAGATCTTACGCATGACCCTAAGGAGTCAATTACTCTTACGGCTCTCTGCTGTCACTACGTCTCGATTCTGGACGTATTCCGGGGCTGTGAAGTGTTTGACACCGACGGCTCGATGGCTGATGGTAATGCTGGCTTCGCCTACGTCCACAGAGGCCATATGGGACAGCTTTCCTTGCCCGATGTAATCATTGCAGAGGTGGTGCCCACATCTCGTGCACTTCAATATATCCGTTCATGCCCTGAGGAGTCGTTTGTTCTGTGTACTGACTCCTTGAGCAGCCTGCGAGCTATCGACCAGTTTTACCAGCGCCGGCTTTAGGGTGGGGCGACCCGGGCGGTCGCCCAGGGCGCCAGGGCCCAAGGGGCGCCACATACTAAACGCATGTAAAAAAAAAATTACGATTTACAATCACCCATTTCGCGAAACTAAAATATATCACTGCTATACTGACTGTTACGGCAGCGACAGCAGCATGCTGGACTGCCGTCACAGGCTACACAAGACTCACATGGAGCGTCTTAGCGGGCTTTCAGATTATTTGGATTTCATTTCCATTTAAAAAAATAAAATACTCAAATTTACGATGGAAAAAACCATGTTATGATCATAAGATGACGCCATTAACCACTTAAGACGATTTCTAGAAAACAGTCAAATACCGTGTTGCAAAGCACTGCCAGGTTCGCTATTTATACAATAAAGGGCGCCAACTGGACGACTCGCCCGGGGCACCTGGATGGCTAAGGCCGGCCCTGAGTTCTACCATCGTCATCCTTTGGCAGCGACCATCCAGGAGTCCATCTATACACTGGATCGGTGCTGTCGTTCAGTGGTGTTTGTCTGGATCCCAGGACACGTTGGCAGATTGCTGACAGCTGCCAAACAGTCATGCATGCATGCAGTCATTGAGGTGAATGGCAGATCGAAATGTGCAGAGCGCCACGAACGCAGCCTGGGGCGAGTTCTGTGTTACGGGAGACATCCTACTGCGCTTGCATGGCTCCTTTGGTAGTAACAGAAGACACGCTGACAGCTTCGAACCACCTACATCCCTTCATGATTGATGTCTTCGCCGCTTTCAGGAGTATAATCCTCCCTGGCTCGGAGCCAGAACCGTACTACAGTGATTTGAGGATATAATCCTAATAATCAAATGACAGGAATACTGTGTTTGATCAATGTAAATCTGTAAAGTACTCAATCCCATAATGTTAACGGCGATATGTGAATCTTGGTAATCTCCTTTATTTCCCAGATTCCATGGAAGGCAATGTAACATTATGTGATTGCCTTATTATTTTAAATCATTCACTAATCGAGCAGTCGCTCGGCAACAGCTACAGTTAGCAAATAATGTTGCGACAATGTAAAAGGTGAACGACCTGTGACGTAACTTGTTTATTGTCGAAGCGCCGTCAGAGATGCAGAGAGTTATTGACTTTGAAAACCGCGGCGCGAAAAACTGACAGGAGAAGAACACTTTTACACATTTTTTTGATGTACGAGATATTCTCGATGAACAGTTAGTCTTCCTCTCCTGTCTCTTGTAACTTGTGTCGGACGCGCATGTCTTGCCGCCGTATTATTATCGTTAAAAATATTATTTTAGTGTAAAGTAAAAGTGCAATACTAAAAGTGCAATACTGCACAGCAGTAGATTTATTGTGCGACGTGTATGTGAAAACGTCAAAGGAATTGTTTTCATTACGAGAAGTGCCAGTCAAAACGGCATCCATGTTAAATCTTTCATTGCAGTGTAAGTTCATCTATTAATTGCCATAAATTCTGATGTAAATGGAATTGGTGTATGGACTATTTATTTAATATAGAATCTATGTCTCACTCCTTCATGAAGCTATTTAATTTTCTTTATGTTTCTGCCAAATAGAGAGTTCAGAGTAACGAATTCTTTCGTGGAAATCGGACGGAAGTTGAATGCGGCGAAATATTTTCTCCGCGCCATATTCTACTGGTAAATGCATGATAAACTACGGTCCCTTAGGAAATTCATGTTGAGCAATCCAAAAAATAATTACATTTTGAATAGGCATTTACTCTCCTCTGCAATGCAACTTCCGACTGATCAGACGATCCAACAAGAAACAGCCGCACACGGTCGGCGTTCGCAAATATATTTCCACCGCTGATTATATCTATATGTTACAGCACAAAAGTAAACATATTGTTATAATTAGTGACTACGAACGGGGACATTTATAACTGTATGTTTATGTATTCACATTACGTAAGCATTTCGTTATAAGGAGCATTATAGTATACTCACGTTGATGTCTCGACAACCATATTCGCCCGATGTAAATCCTATCCTTCGCTATCGGGCGCCATTACCGCGTACTCACGTATGTTGCCTGATATTTACGCGGATTATAAGACTTGTGCGTAGACATGTAATGCCACATACATTCACAAGCTTACCAACAAACTGTCTGACACGCAGAATTAATGATATATTTCGTTCCAGTGGCGGAAAAACAAACTATTAGGCAGGTTCTCATCATGTTTTGGCACATCAGTGTACGTTTCGCTGTTAAAGGAAAAAATTGGGTACTATTATATTACATTTCTCGATGCATCGTCGTACGCGACTATGGAGGTATAAGAGGATGTATTATCATCCAGCGGTGTACGGCGTTGTCGCAGCGTGTGGCGCTTAAGCCCTATAGTGTAGTGTGTTTTGCCTTGATGATTGCTCAAAATAAGTTAGGAACGAATGGATACCATTACGTTTTTGTCTATCGGCGAGTTCATTAGAATGAGGCCTGCTAAAACAAATCTTGGTAGGCGAAAAAAATAATGATGACTGACGAGGACGTTGTGTCTCTTGTCACAAATGCTGTTTTCTTGAGCAGCCCCGAGCTACGCTCTGTCATCAGGAAGTGTGGTGGAACAGCAAAGCTGAATCACGTTGACGGTAGAGTCAGTGGCATCCTAGTTACTCATGTTGAACTCGGCATCATAACAGTTAGAAGTTTCGAGATTCCTGCAGAGAAAATAAATTCCGTACTTAAGGGGTATGGGAGACTCGCCGCAAATGTTGCCAAAAAAGAAATCGTTGTCACGTGTGTTCCCCGCTTTGAATGGAGTAAGACAGATTAAAAGTTTCTGAAACATATAACTGGTAAGGTGCGCTGGTGGTGTATCGCGTCCAGCCGAGAAAGAGAGCAATTTGCAATTGAGGCACTAGGTCGTAAAACATGGTATCTAACAATTTTTTCCAGTTGGCGTTTTTCGCAACGTCGGACTCCTTACAGCCGATTTCATAGGTTGGTGAAGGAATCTGTGGGAGAGGTGTACGTTGTAAGAAATTATGTTGGTATTATGTTGTGGTAAGTGACAGCTGACTGCAGGTAAAACATTGTAAGTAACAAACATGGCGGCCCGACACAGTCTGTTCCGTAGTGATGAGGAACTTGAATCGAAAGTTTCGAGCGCTGACAATAATTCTGACTACAGTTCTTCCTGTAATGACGAAGATGAAAGCCCAGAGTATTATCCTGTTTATGAGTGCAAACAAATCGGATGCAAATTACTCCTTAAAAAGGTACGAACAGATGCCTTTATTTTTTAATTTGTTTGAAGTAAAAGATGGTATGTACTGCACTTACCAAGTTTTACTGCCTGTTCCGTATTGAAACTTTTCAAAAACGAAAATTCTGAACGTTCCTTTCATCAAATATGAACTGAGTACGTGGTAACCAAACTTCGTAAAACGTAAACACAATGCATTATATAGAAATAACCGAAATAGGTTTCATTTTGACTCGCAAATTATAAATATGTGCGAAGGTGACCACGGTATCTACTAGAGTTACCATGTTTGGCACCCACTAGGTTAAATCACTCAGGAGTTTTTCTATTGTCATGGTGTAACTCAGCTCTTCAGAAGAAATGTCTACCTGAAACCGCGACTGCTACGGTCGCAGGTTCGAATCCTGCCTCGGGCATGGATGTGTGTGATGTCCTTAGGTTAGTTAGGTTTAAGTAGTTCTAAGGTCTATGGGACTGATGACCACAGTAGTTAAGTCCCATAGTGCTCAGAGCCATTTGAACCATCTACCAGAAACGTAAACACAACACTTTTACCTTACGTCCTGCAGTGTAGCGACTTAAGCGCTTGACTACCAAGCCAAAGGTCACGAGATTGAATCCTGGTCGGATCACGAAGCGTTTTCAGTTAATCTTCGGACCGATCGTTTTCAATAAGATACGAATTACCAGTTCGGCTTCCGCGATGAACTGTAGATCCCTTCTCTTGCAGGTTTGGGATACGGGAACGTCCCAAGTGGCTTCAAGTTGATAGACTAGCAACAGAATCGGGAGGCACACGAGATTTTTATTATTATCCCTTACACTTTTTTTTTTAAAAAAAGAAGGGTAATAAGCTTTTCGATACAACTATTCCTTGTTTTGTTTCAGAAATCGACCGCGCTCAATATCAACCAGGATTGTGAATCGGAACGTCTACAACCAACAGTCATGACGAAAACAATGCGGATGTAAGGCCACCTACTGCTTCTGGAAAATCTAATCCGCCTAGTAGAGTCCGTTATGCAGCATCGTCGGTACCTCTTGAACAAGAGGATACTGTAGATGATCAGGAAAAATCAAACAAAAAAGGTAGAAAAAGGAAACGTGGCGTAAACCAACAGGAAAAATAATAAATGAAGAGCACCAGTTTCCTTTTGTTCTACAATATTATTTTTATTGCTAACCGGTTTTCGGCTTACAAGGCCATCTTCAGACATTTACTGAGTATTATCACCAAAAAAGTTAAATGTTAGCAGACAACATTGGAAGAGAAGTAACACATCTAGAGTGAAGTAGAAACATACAGTGAGTAACATTTTTGCAGTGAAATAGTAAAAACTGAACAGTACATAAATAACAATGGAGTTGACAGTAAAACCTTTAGCACAAAATAGGAATAGCATGCCTACATAACAGTTTCTATTAAGAAACAAAACTAATGAAATAAGATAAAATTAGTACTAGACAAGGCTGCATCAAGAGGTATGAAACATGGAGAGTGATACACAACCAATTAAAAAAGAAGAGACTGTAGTCAATGTAAATACAGAATACACGAGGAACTTAAACAATATCAATAAGATAAACAGAAATTAGTAAATGCAGGAAAACTGAGGTGTTTGAGGGAACCTACAGTTTGAGAGTGTGGTGGTACTGCATTTTAACATTAACATTATAATCAAAGCAGTGGCTGGATACCAGTTTACATTAAATATGAACAGTATTTGATGAGACAACTACAACGGGAGTTAAACATGAACAGTAATACAAGTACGAGTTAAAAGCGAACCCTTAACTATTGAAACTACAGCATATGTGGAATACGAAGACAACAGCAACAAATAAAACAACTTAATGACTACAGGAAAATGGGAATATGTAGGAAGAGAGAGTGTGGTAAGTAATGAACAACAAAAATGATTATATGAAGTTTACGAGAGGGGAAGTGTTGAGTTGTGTCTGGTCATTTAGGATGAGATCTGGACTGTGAGCAAGATGTTTGTTAATTTCCAGGGCTTCCAGCAGGTTGAGTTTATGGCCTTCATATAATCATCTTTGTTGTTCATTACTTACCACACTCTCTCTTCCTACATATTCCCATTTTCCTGTAGTCATTAAGTTGTTTTATTTGTTGCAGTTGTCTTTGTATTCCACATATGCTGTAGTTTCAATAGTTAAGGGTTCGCTTTTAACTCGTACTTGTATTACTGTTCATGTTTAACTCCCGTTGTAGTTGTCTCATCAAATACTGTTCATATTTAATGTAAACTGGTATCCAGCCACTGCTTTGATTATAATGTTAATGTTAAAATGCAGTACCACCACACTCTCAAACTGTATGTTCCCTCAAACACCTCAATTTTTCTGCATTTACTAATTTTTGTTTATCTTATTGATATTGCTTAAGTTCCTCGTGTATTCTGCATTTACATTGACTACAGTCTCTTCTTTTTTAATTGTTTGTGTATCACTCTCCATGTTTCATACCTCTTGATGCAGTCTTGTCTAGTACTAATTTTATCTTATTTCATTAGTTTTATTTATTAATAGAAACTGTTATGTAGGCATGCTATTCCTATTTTGTGCTAAAGGTTTTCCTGTCAACTCCATTGTTATTTATGTACTTTTCAGTTTTTACTATTTCACTGCAAAGATGTTTTCACTGTATGTTTCTACTTCACTCTAGATGTGTTACTTCTCTTCCAATGTTGTCTGCTAACATGTAACTTCTTTGATGATAATACTCAGTAAATGTCTGAAGATGGCCTTGTAAGCCGAAAACCGGTTAGCAATAAAAATAATATTGTAGAAGAAAAGAAAACTGGTGCTCTTCATTTATTATTATAATGTCGTTCTACCAAGAACCGACGGAAGATTCTGTTAATATGACAACAGAAAAAAAATAAAAAATTAAGAAATTTGGGTAAAAGCTATTAGTGTTATCGAGGAAAAGGAAATCCACAAGCACCTCGAGAAGCAAGCGCAGATTGCCTTTATAGATTTTTTTTTTCAAAGATTGATGGTGACGAACGACACTCGGTGTTTGAAGAGTTCAATAGAGTGGCAAACAACAACATCCAAAACGCTTATCTATTTGGTCTAATAGATGTTACAAAAACTGCCAGAAGTACGAAAAAGAGTGGAAGTCCCTCTCGAAGAAAATTTACCATTACTTACAATATCTTGGTTGAAGGGCAAAAAGTAGAAGTATGTAAAACTGCTTACCTCAACATCCACGGACTGCAAAAAAGTAGGGGGAGAGTCGAAATTTTGGTTTAAAAAAAAAAACCAATGGCGCTCATACTCCACCATCAGATAAAAGAGGTGCACATGGGCACCACAAGAAAAAGTATTCAGAAGACGATATAAAAAATGTGCATACTTTTATATCAAAACTTCCCAAATAGGAAAGTCACTACACCAGGCGCAAAAATCCTTATAAGATGTTTATGTCTATGGAATCCACAGTTAAACGTTGTTTTGAAGAATATACTCAGTTCTGTTCAGAAAGTGGTAGCAGTCCTGTATCTTCAGACAAGTTCAAAAGAATATTTACGGAAGAATTTAACATAGGATTCAAGTCTCCTAAGACAGACACATTTCAGGACTGGGACTCAATGAGAATTGAACTGCAACAAGCCGAAAACGATAAAAATGACGCTTAAGTCCAAGAAATTGGACACAAAATCGAGAGACACCAGCTACATGCCGCTGTCGGCCAAAAATTTTTGCTAGTTGCCCCAGAAGACAAAGAAGCCCTCGTTCTAACATTTGATCTCCAACAGGCGTTGCCGATTCCAAAATTATCCACTGGACCTGCATTTTACAAAAGAAAATTGTTTTGCTACAACCTCAGAATTCATGATTGCTCCAATAACGTAGGGTACTTTTATTACTGGGACGAGGCTACTGCTAGGAGAGGAAGTGATGAAATTGCAAGTTGCAAATTGAAACACTTCACCGTGAATGCCATACAGTGCGAGAAACTGATAGTAATATCAGATAACTGCTGTGGTCAAAATAAAAACTGGACAATAGTCGCTCTCTGGCTTAAATTATTGGCAAGTGGCCGTGTAAAACTTGTTGAACATGTTTTTCCAGTAGTTGGACATACTATGTTGCCATCAGAGATTGCGGCCGAGTAGAGCAGTATGTGAGGGATCACAAAGGGTTGAAAAGGCTCTGAGCACTGTGGGACTTAATATCCGTGGCCATCTGTGAGGGGTCACATTCAGTATGTGTACTGCCCGGAGGAATGGGGACAGATCTTGAAAAACGCCCAACTCTCAACTCCCTTTAATGTGTACAGAATGCAGCAGGGAGATTTCTTTCAAGTTCCTTCACTGACGGCATTGTTTAGAGCACCCAAGAATGTAATTGCTGCTTCTGTCAAACTTCTGTTGGTCCGCGAAGAACCAGATTCTCTGACTGTTTATAAATCATATTTCGGATCTAGTGAAGAAATATAATTGAAGCTGAAAGGTCGTCCTCTTACAGAAGATTTTCTGGTGAAATTTAACGCACCTCTTCCACTGCTGTATAATACACCAATACCAGTCAATAAGGAAAAATTGCGCGATGTTCTCAGCCTATTCAAGTATATTCCAAAGGCATATCACGGATATTACACGAGCTTAGTTCCTGAGCATTAAATGTAAAATTATTGTACCTAAAAACTACTAATAAAGCAATTGGTAATGTAACTTTTGACTACTTCATTTTATTTCCAATGTGAATATCATGTTACACCACTGCACTGTAAACATCCTGCTAAGGTTCCATCTATGTGGTAACTGCCACGTACCAGAAGCAAAATTTAACGTCAGTTGTTGTGAAACATGGTATCTGGCAGATAACAAGGTACCAATGTCTCATACGTGAATGAAAAATATGGTATCTAGGGGCATCTTTCCTCTGATTTTGGTTCTTATTTTCGCAAACAAAATGTTATGAGGAGCAGCTAAGACTAATTTTACTTTTCAGTACACATAGAATATCTGCGCAACATAATTATGTCAGTTTTGTTAGAGCAAACTATTTGATATTTTCCTCAAAACTTAACAGCCGATTTCCCGTAAGTTTTCACTTTGTTGGTTACCATGTTTTACGACCGAACGCCTCAATTTGCAATTCTCGGAATAACGAGCACACAGGCGGCCGCAGAAGAGGCGGAGGACAGCCTCGGACCAGTCACGTGGGCGCACGTGTCCCACGCGCAGCTGCAGGTGTCGGCGCATTTGACGGCGCACCGGGGCCGGGCGCCGCTGTCAACAAAGTGCGGGCGCCAGCCGGCCGGCAACCGCTGCAGGCGCGGCAAACTCCCTCAGGTCAGACAGGCGCGCCACAACTGATTTGCTCTCTTCATTCTCCTTAATAGCTGAAACTTCCGAAGACCTACTAGATAAATATTTATTAAATTTACTGCGTTGTTACTCAGATACCAGTCTCACATTGAACGCAGTAGGAAATCGAATATCTCGAACAATTAAAAAAAAAAAAAACTAACAGAAGGTTACGAAGTAGAGTCAAGTGTCCTTACACTCGCATTGAAACTTCCACAAACTTCCTTTACTACTGCATTTATTTCAATAGTTGATAGTGAAAGGCTTGCTGTCCTGAGCTGTTTACATTCCATATATCACTTTCTCATTGCGACGCAGAATTAGCACACGCACGCAAACCACTTATAACTTAAACAATTCACGCTAACAATAGGTGTAGTCAAACGAATTATCTGTAACGTTCTGTGTAGTACGCTACTATGATTTAAATGAAGTTCCTTTGCGCGACAGGTCGTCTCAACTGTTCGAAAGGAAATAGTGGAAAGAGAGCACACTGCAGCCAATGTTACCTTAGCTGCTTCACTGGCCTACTTGCTGCGCTGCCACGACCGTTTCCAGCGACCCGATCCGCCCTACACCACTTTGAAACGAATAACACCGTAACAGTTGTAATTCACATAGCACCAATAATGTTCTTCGTGAACTGTAGTTTGACCTTCACTCGTCAGTTACATTTGGAGTTACGGAAATGCATGACAGTGAGTGGGCACTATTAATTTACCTACGCTAATCCCCAATGAAGTACCCACGTCGTGCCTTCCCCTTGTAAGATTGTCATTTAATCATTTACTGTGACCGCCTAGATAGCAGAAACACGGCTCTGGTATAAGGTCATTGGGGCTAACCTTATTTGTTCATTACATTGAATGGGTGGGTACAAATTCTGTCCGTTTTCGTGATTATGAACAACCAGTGGTCAAACCCTGGTCGCTATAACATAGAATTTCCAGCTAGATATACTTCAAAACTGCGTTCCAAGACGAACTCGGATGTGTGCTACGCACTTTATATCCAGAACTGATATGAAGTAATTTCGCTGGTTTTGGAAGAAAGTGTCTTTATATCTCCTTAAATAACTTTTTCTGTCTTTGTAATGTTTATAGTGAGGATGAAATGCTTAATGCCATTTCACTTTTGAAGAACAGAAATATAGAAGTAAACGATTCGCGGCACTCGGAATAATGCCAGTGACTGGATATTCTGTGTTGGCCCTGTTTCTATCTACAGTACAGCTGAAGTAAGGATGCAAAATACTGAATGCGCTGGATTGCCGAACTGCCTTCCTCACTGAACGCTAGTTATACCGAACAAACTGAAAATTTACTTCCAGTAGCTAAAACGGCCGAAAGCTGTATTATTAGTCCATCGATGACAAATCCCTAGTTATATGACAGAGCTAGTGTCTGTGGTCGGAGGTGCTTTATTTGATGTGAATGGACAGGAGCTCTCGGTTTGACAGGTCTGTTCCATTCCATGTGTCCCTTTCTGCTAACATCATTCGTTATTTTTTTCCTACGTCAAAGGTATCTATTTACTTTACTTGAGTTTTCCAATGAAGATACTCACCTTGAGTCTATTCTGTTTTGTTTCGAAATAGCCCAGACGCAACCATTTTCACGTGAATTTTTCCTTTTATGGCTAAATATGGCACTGAGACTGAACACAAAGGAAGATAATAAATTTGTCCTTGGGTGATCTATTTTTAACCACATGGAAATCGTTATGCAAATACAGATTTAGTGATGTTATGAAACTGTCTAATCCGCCCCCGCCCGTTTATTGCGTGAGTTTAATATAAGCATGATTTTCGTGAGTGCTTCTCTACATATCAACTGTAGAGTTTCGTGGCAGGCGGGTACAGAGACCTATCAGTGTTGAAGTGCAAAACGGAAACTTTAAATTAACGCGATCTTTTCTAAACAATAATTACAGCTTTTCTATTAGAAATGAGTGCGAGAAGGAAAATGCTGTACGCTGCCTTGCTATGCTGCGAAAAAGTGTGATTTCGTATTCTTTATTGCAGTCAATTTTAACTACGACAGAAGGGCATTAAAACCTTTAGAAAAAGTTTTGCCTTATATATTTTTTCACAATATGTATAATTTTAAACAAATATTTTGTACTCAATTATGAGCTGTTTTGTTTTCTTCCTCACAGTGGGATTTAACAGGAAAGTTGTGTTTATACCTTATCAGCTCCTGATTAGAATACTACTACGTCCGAAACTTCGTAATCCACCCTGTGTGCAGAAGCTACCATCCCAACAAGTCCAGCAGCAGGTCAGGTCTCTCATACTTTGTATGCCAATGATCCCATTCACTTTAAGAGACTTCAGTTCCCATCAATAAAGAGAAGGGAGCAATAGATGGACAGAGAGGTGGAGAGGGGAATGGACACAGAGAGGGAGAAGGAGGGGATGTACAGATAAAGGGGACGAGGAGGTGGAGAGGGATAGGGGGAGGAACAGATGGAGAGAGATAATGAGGAAATCTGATTAGGACATTATCTAATTCCGCAACATATTTAGCAACTGCAAAGCTTTGCCAAGTTCGCTAATGTTTTCTAATTTGTAATGAAATCGTACCAATGTTCTGTTTGTATCATAATGTGAAGTAGCTGTACTTGTTGAAATGGGCTCCGACTGGAACCAAATAAAATAATTTTTTTAAAAATCTGTAGCAATCTTGGAGGAAGTTACGGCCAATAAAACGACGGTCGACAAGGAAAACAGGCACATGTAGACGGTACCGGCCCAGAAACAGGACCGCCGATCAGATCTCCTAAAACGAAAGATCGTCGCAAAACCAAGTCAGATCGATGCCATCAGGTCAAAACTGCGATGGGCAGATGATGGGAGAGAGAGAGTTGTCCATCACGAAATGGGACGGTCTGGACCATGACACTGTGTAGACTGAATAATGAAACATTTCGATTAGACACAAGGAAACTATGAGTATTATGATTAGAGCCAAACATTTATGGTATTACTCTTGTTCTTTTAGTACTCTTTTTTTCTTTCGTTTACGAATTAATTGTGTGTTATAAATTCACTGAATGCCACAAGCATAGATTTTTACAAGTTTAACGTTAACACAATTTCCACAGGCTTAAAGATATCAGCTTTAAAATAATTTCGGTACAACTCAGGAACTGATGTTGCGTTACTGTAAGAAATCAGTATAGCTGCTTTCAATATTGGGTGTTATAACGAACATGACAACATAGCTGTGTGTCCGAGCGGTTCTAGGCGCCTCAGTCTCGAATCGCGCGACCGCTACGGTCGCAGGTTCAAATCCTGCTTCGGGCATGGCTGTGTGTGATGTCCTTATGTTAGTTAGGTTTATGTAGTTCCAAGTTCTAGGGGACTGATGACCTCAGATGTTAAGTCCCATAGTGCTCAGAGGCATTTGAGCCATTTTTTGAACAACATAGCTACAGAAGAACAGACTCATACTGCTCTCCTCTGGAGAGAAGGCAAACCGGTTCAAGAAACTGTACAGCTCGAGTACGGAAGGGGCGTTAGGAGTCGAATGTATGATCTCGCAGTTGTGGACTCGTATGGCAGGCAGCGCAACAAAAGCGCAGCGAGCCAAGTTTTTCAAGGACAGTATTATTTATTTATTATGAATGAATACTTAGAGCTTACTAATTAGTAGAGATGTCAACAGTGTCATCCGTGAAAGGGACTAAACGTCTATTACAATTACTCTAAAGAATGCCATGACCTAGTTACAACGTTATTGCTGAAGGAGGCTTGCGGATTACAAACTTATCTACCAGACAAATTTAGCTATATTACACGAAATTCTTGTTGTCATACAGACAGGATATACATATTAGACAATATAGGCAACATCATCCTTAATACTGTTACCATTCCAGCGTATCAGGACCAATGTCGCTGCTGGTACTTTAAATCTACCACAATGGGCATCAAAAAGACACAGGAACCAGTAGTACTTAATGGTGGCATTACTGAAACAATCAAAACTGAAGGGGGATATCACGACGATGTGGAATGAGAATTTATCAACTCGAAACCGATTTAATTCTGCATTGGACTGGCTCACTAAGACCGCCAAACACTGTCATGACTTATAGAAAAATACAATTCGGGGACACTATAAATACTATGGAATTTTATCACACAATTTTAAAGGAGTTGTACAGTGAAGAAAATAGAGTGCAGGTAGCCTTGCAAGAAACAAAAAGGATTAGAGCTAAAATGCAATAAAGAGGCGATAATTACGAGGACTAAAGAGGAAACTAAATCCTGAAACTGCTACAGAAGATAAGAGCTCTGTACCACCAAATAAAATACAGCAAGTATAGAAAAGGAATTGTTGTTGCTGAGGTCATCGGTCCCTAGACTTACACACTACTTAAATTAACTTATACTAGGAACAACACACACAGACACACACACACACACACACACACACACACACACACACACACATGCCCGAGTGAGGACTCGAACCTTCGCCGGGAGGGGCACCGCAATCCGTGACATGGCACTTCAAACCGCGCTGGCACTCGGGCAGTGGTAACAGACTAACCAAGCAATTGCAGATCATGCAGGAATCATATCACTAGTCCGAAAGGCTCTATTTTCAGGTTGAAAGAGACAAAAATGTAATTCAGGAAGAAGTAATTGGAGTAGACACAAAGCTAACTGCAGGGGACAATATTGATCACTTACTTTAGTAATAAGGAAGTATATGATACTGTCAGCAAATTGCCAAAAAATAAATGAACAGATCTCGATGCTTTAACAACAGAATCTTATAGGGCAAACCGGGAAATTGTTGGCATTTCTATAACACAGATAGCGAACGAAGTACGGAGAAGAACAAAACTACCGACGGATTTCGGGAAGGGGAAAACAGTGTTCATTCCAAAAAGAAAAGAAACGAGACAGCTGATAGTTAAGAAACATGAGACCTGTTACGTTGCTAAATAGTGATTCTAAGACAGTTGCCATAAGGACCAGGGAAAGACTAGTAACATAATAAGATTATCGATATACGCCAGTCTTGTATTCCCAGAAGAGGGAGAACATAGGGATGTAATAGCGACAACGTCTACAACAGCAACACGGACAGGTTTCATTTTTATGGACTTTAAAGCTTTTGACCGTGCCAGAACCACTACCTACAACAGACAACGAAGAATATGGGTTTTAACGATAATAATATAGAAGTAGTAAGAAACATGAGAATGGTAACAAGGACAGAAATAAGAGTGAACGAAGATATTCAAAACAAACTGAAGAACAATGTGGTGCCCAAAAGGGAGTTCGGTATCTATGATATTGCACGTAATTTTACTAGAACCTACTGGCGAACATAACAAAACGTGTGATAGGATTCAACATTTCAAGTCAAAATTTTACAGAGAGAGCATACGTGGCAGACGGTGAGTAGTTGGGAGATACGGCTTCTTGAAACAGAAATTCGAAAATACCGTTAACGTCTTTAGAAGATATAAAAGCAAGCAAACGCGAAACATTAACCTTAAAAACCTAGAATATGTACAGGTAAACTGTGCACAAAGTGCTGCCAGTTATAAAACCTCAGGGGCAAAACTGAGTATTTGTCCCAAAAACCGTGATTGTCACAAACTGGAAGGAAGTACAGCAAAATTTAAGAGGATTGATAATCAGAAATAAATGGAGTGAATTATATTAGACCCTTAAATTTATGTATTATGCCTAAAATATATTACTTCCATCAAATATTTCTTATTCCAAGGCAAACGGTAAGACATATAACTGTGATTGTGCCAGGTACTGGTGAAAAGGGGAAATATTCAAGACAACAACATGCACGTTACCCACAAGTGGAGGCGGTCTTGGGCTGGTGGACATCCGACATCAATGCACGATCCTGTACATTAAGGACCTAAATGATATTTTAAAGGACAGTGTACACAGCATCATTACACAGCTATTCCGCGCAACTGCTCCAGAGTTCGGTCGCCCCTGCAGATGTGGCGAGAATCCATCACGAGCTAAGATTTATCAGAGACTACTATACAGAGAAAAGTTATCTTCAAAGAGATAAAACCAACTAAAGAGGTTCGAAAGAAAGAAAAACCCCAAAAAATTACAAATAGTAGAAAAGAGTTGTTTATTGTTGTAAGAAAATTGGTTCCAGTGTTTACGACACGCAAATACAAAAGGAAACTTACTGTGAAGAAGATCTCAATTTTACGTATACATACACAGGGTGCTGCCAGGAGCATATCCTCTTTTGTTTCGGCAAATATATGTAATTTAGTTTTTGCTATGTGCAATTGGAATCGGCATAAAAAATTAGTGCTGATCACGTCCTTTATGCAATGCCTAATGTGAACGGAAACGTGGATTCGTTTCCTGTTACAAACAAGATGATTTGTAATGCAGAATTTTAGGCAGCCATTAGACAGAGCGGTCCTAGTTTAGTCTACGGTGATATTGGTGTTATCGACATTTAGTAAAGGGGACAGTAAAACATGGAGAACGACCAGTCCTCCAGCAGCGACGGCACTGACCCGGTCAACACCGAGCGCGGCGGCGCTGCTCAGCCGCTGCTGCAGTACTGGTGACTCCTCGTGTTTTGCTGCCCTGTTGACACATGTCAATAGCGTCAATACCGCGCTACACTGAACCAGGACCACTTCATAAAATGGGCGCGTAAAATCACACTTTAAAAATCATTTTGTTTGTACTGGGACGTCGCATGAAAGACAGATGGGCAGTATTTTTTTGGGCTGACTCCAGCTGTAGGGTCTACACTGCAAAAAGGAAATTGCAAATACCTGCAAAAATACCAGAGAAAATTTGCCTGATGACTTTTAGGAGAGACACCCAATATTTTCTCTGTTGTTTTTTTAAAGAGAAATTGACAAGTTTGCTGACCGATCCGAGAGCTCAGCAGGACAGCAAGGGGGGATGTGGCGGCAGAAGCCAGCGGAGCCTCACTCCAAACCCTTCCTCTTCCCCCCCCCCCACCATCACCCTTCCACCGGCACCCCCCACAACTCACGAATGCCCGTGGTGACCAGCTTGCGCCGCCATGCCCAGTGACAGGATGATAGTGTCGGTGAGGGAACAAATTTTATGTTTGGTTTTCTTTTCAGCAAGTGTGATAAATAAATAATAAATAAATGTACTATACTGATCCTCACCTGCTACACTCCTGGAAATGGAAAAAAGAACACATTGACACCGGTGTGTCAGACCCACCATACTTGCTCCGGACACTGCGAGAGGGCTGTACAAGCAATGATCACACGCACGGCACAGCGGACACACCAGGAACCGCGGTGTTGGCCGTCGAATGGCGCTAGCTGCGCAGCATTTGTGCACCGCCGCCGTCAGTGTCAGCCAGTTTGCCGTGGCATACGGAGCTCCATCGCAGTCTTTAACACTGGTAGCATGCCTCGACAGCGTGGACGTGAACCGTATGTGCAGTTGACGGACTTTGAGCGAGGGCGTATAGTGGGCATGCGGGAGGCCGGGTGGACGTACCGCCGAATTGCTCAACACGTGGGGCGTGAGGTCTCCACAGTACATCGATGTTGTCGCCAGTGGTCGGCGGAAGGTGCACGTGCCCGTCGACCTGGGACCGGACCGCAGCGACGCACGGATGCACGCCAAGACCGTAGGATCCTACGCAGTGCCGTAGGGGACCGCACCGCCACTTCCCAGCAAATTAGGGACACTGTTGCTCCAGGGGTATCGGCGAGGACCATTCGCAACCGTCTCCATGAAGCTGGGCTACGGTCCCGCACACCGTTAGGCCGTCTTCCGCTCACGCCCCAACATCGTGCAGCCCGCCTCCAGTGGTGTCGCGACAGGCGTGAATGGAGGGACGAATGGAGACGTGTCGTCTTCAGCGATGAGAGTCGCTTCTGCCTTGGTGCCAATGATGGTCGTATGCGTGTTTGGCGCCGTGCAGGTGAGCACCACAATCAGGACTGCATACGACCGAGGCACACAGGGCCAACACCCGGCATCATGGTGTGGGGAGCGATCTCCTACACTGGCCGTACACCACTGGTGATCGTCGAGGGGACACTGAATAGTGCACGGTACATCCAAACCGTCATCGAACCCATCGTTCTACCATTCCTAGACCGGCAAGGGAACTTGCTGTTCCAGCAGGACAATGCACGTCCGCATGTATCCCGTGCCACCCAACGTGCTCTAGAAGGTGTAAGTCAACTACCCTGGCCAGCAAGATCTCCGGATCTGTCCCCCATTGAGCATGTTTGGGACTGGATGAAGCGTCGTCTCACGCGGTCTGCACGTCCAGCACGAACGCTGGTCCACCTGAGGCGCCAGGTGGAAATGGCATGGCAAGCCGTTCCACAGGACTACATCCAGCATCTCTACGATCGTCTCCATGGGAGAATAGCAGCCTGCATTGCTGCGAAAGGTGGATATACACTGTACTAGTGCCGACATTGTGCATGCTCTGTTGCCTGTGTCTATGTGCCTGTGGTTCTGTCAGTGTGATCATGTGATGTATCTGACCCCAGGAATGTGTCAATAAAGTTTCCCCTTCCTGGGACAATGAATTCACGGTGTTCTTATTTCAATTTTGCAGGAGTGTATATTCACTTTTTCAAATGTTTACAAAAGGTACACACAAGACAAGAAGTCTGCTTTTTTAATTTTCTTTTTCATAGTCATACATCATTTTCTGGTTTTCTGAGTATACAGTAACATAATCGTCTATACATTACTTTGAATTGCTCTATGTTTGTTATGTTGGTATTGTGTTTGATGACACACGTGTAAATGTAGATGCCCATACTTATACTGACCACCCTGAGCATTATGACCACCGACCTACTGTCGATATAAACCCGTCCAGGCCATAGCAGCGTCACCTGGCTGGGAATGATTGGTAGTCAGACACACGCACGGTGCATGTAGTATCAGGGGGTGTGTAGAACGGGGAAGGCGCGCTGCCTATTTGAGTTTGACCGATTGCGGGTTGTGATGGCCTGGAGACTTGGTACTAGCATTTCGGAAACTGCACGACTTCGATGTCCAAAACGAGTGCTGTGGTGTCTTCAACACGTGGCGAAGTGAGGGTGAAACCATGTGCGGATGTCGTGTGGTTGGGCGGCCACCCATAGATACAGACGTCGTACATTGCAGGCTTGGCGGACTGGTGAAACAGGACAGGTCGCCAACTGTGGCGGAATTAAGATCAGATTTTAATGCTAGGCAGAGTACAAGTGTGTCTCAACACACGCCTAGCGATGGGCCTCCGCAACCGACAACCATGCATTTGCGAATGTTAACACCAAGACATCGGCAACCACGACTGAAATGAGGACGTCTCCATTGGCACTGGACGTTGGCGCAGTGGCAGAGCATTGCTTGGTCTGATGAATCCGAATACCTTCTTAATCATCCCGATGGGATTGCGCAAATCCTTCGTCTTCCAGGGAAACACCTCCTTGACACCTGACATTCAGAATGAAGCCAAGCTTGCGGCGGCTCCATTATGATGTGGGGAACATTCACATGGGCACCCATGGGTATAGCGGAGCTCGTGCTAGGCACCATGCTGGCCAAGGAGTCAGTGGGACGGTCAGGGAATGTGGATCTTGGCTTGACCGCCTGGATCGCAAGGATGGAGAAAGCTCTATAAAAAAACCTAAGTCTCAAACTGTGCTGATGAGACGCATGGCTGTTGAGGTGGAACAGTCATTGGCGGGCAACATCTGGGGGACCTCTCGCAACTCATTTGTTAAGGCTTACCTAGACATATGGTGCTCGGTTTACGGCTTTACACAGACTTTCAGTATTGAATAACAAAAATCATGCTGGCGGCCAGAACATGTTTCTTATAAGTAACCGGACCGACCGCTGTGGCCGAGCCGTTCTAGGGGCTTCAGTCCGGAACCGCGCTGCTGCTACGATCGCAGGTTCGAATCCTGCCTCGAGCATGGATGTGTTTGATGTCCTTAAGTTAGTTAGGTTTAAGTAGTACTAAGTCTAGGGAACTGATGTCTTCAGTAGTTAAGTCCCATAGTGCTTAGAGACATTTGCACCATTTTAGAAGTAAACGGGACCCTGTTGGTAGAAACGTACAATTCTCAAGTGACGAACATACAGAAAGCTCAGTGCCCTGCGGAGTATGCCGTAGAAAGTGAATTGAACTGCACAATACCTTAATTATAGCACCGGTGTTGTTACTTGCAGGAATCTGGTTGACATTCCCTGAGAAGGACTGAAAGCTGAGTGGTCCAGGGGAGGCGTAGTTGATGTACAGAATATAATGAAATTAGTGGATGGATCTCGTGAAATCTCATTCATTTATACTGACTTTCAGGAAAGTTTTCAGAGCATGTTAAGGCTGGTTTCCTCTGCCTCAGCGTGCGGCCTTATTTTCCTAACCTAGCGCTTTGGGTACACCGCCTCAGGTTGTAAAGAAGCAGCCATGTGCGGCAAATATGGTAAGGCTGACCATGAAGGCTTTGATTGTGCACCTCCTCCAAACTGGCGATCACCCTGTCTGGAGTAATGACTGCAAGTCTTCTTTAAAGGAAATCAAAACAAAGTATTTCATATGGAGAGACCGAAAAGATTTATAAGGCTACCTCCTTTGCGTCAGCTCTTAAACAACCAGTTCAGAAAACTGATGTTACTACCCATGCGCAGGCTGCTAATGTCAGCACTAGTTCCTGCATTTGCCAGTGCACTTATACCGATGCAAGTCCTTCAAAGCGTATTCCCAAAACATCAGACAAGTCTGTTGTCACTAACGTTGCAGAGCTCCATGCTCCTCCAAAAGTTCAGGCTGATCGACTGTCCAGTGGTGCCACTGTCACTGCCGCAGTTTTGACTCTGAAGCCTAACCAGGGCAAAAAATCAAATTCCAAGCGTCCACCTCCGACGGAGTCTGGGAGTAAACAGTCTGACGATGTCGGCCTCCGGCTATCTGACGTCTCTCTTGACTCTTTGGGAGAAATAATGGAGCTTGACGTCGGACTGGGGCGGTCATCTACCCAAAGACTGATCCTTCACCCATTACGGGCTCGCCTCCCTGACATAAAGACTGAGCGGAAGTGCAACCGCAATGATATATGACTCCCATATTACAGTGGAACATTAATGGGTTCAGAGCCAACGAGGAAGAACTGAAACTGCCAGGGGAGGAACGCCCTCTGTGCCTGTGTTTAGAAGAAACACATTTTAAAGCCACTGACACCCCAGTGCTATGTGGCTATACCCTGTACCGAAAGGATGGCCTGACTGGGGATAGAGCAAGGTGAGTGTCGCTGTGTTTGACAATAACATGCGTCACTCCTCTACTTTCCCCTGGCCGCCGACCTGCAAGCAGTTGCTGTCGAAATTCATGGGTGTCAGAGGGTCACAGTTTGCTCACTGTATCTGCCTTCACAAGATGTAACAGATTCTGAGGCTCTCATTGGTTTTATCCTACTGGGAGACGTCAATGAACATCATGTTCTGTGGGACGACCTCTATTTGCCCTCGGGGTCAGCTCTGGTGTGCCTCATGACCTCTCATGAGCTGTTCCTCTTAAACAGAGGTACTCACACTTATTTCTGTCTTGCTACTGAGTCATTCTCAGCCGTCAACCTCTCTTTCTGTTCTCCAGTCCACAAAGATTCTATTTAATAGGTCATTGTTGTCCTTCATTCCAATGACTGCTTCCGACTCAGCATTCACCTACTGGATGGTCGGAAGAGCTAACTGGTCGCTTTTCAACCAGCTAGCTGTGTTTGAGGATTGCAATAGCGTCCAGGAAAGAGTGGACCGTATCACACAAGTGATCCGTCATGCCACTGACTTACCCATCCCAAAGTCCTAAGGTCATATTTAGAGGTCTGGTGGATCGATGAGTGCTGTTCAGACGTCTGGAACAGGCGTACGGTTCTTCAACGATTTCAAAGCCACCCTACGGCAGATAAACTCATAGTTGAGATGCGAGAGAAAAAGCCCAAACGGTGATTCAGGAGAGCAAGAAAAGGTCGTGGCAAGTGATCCTCGAGACCATCAACCGTTACAGTTGTTCTATAAAAGTATGGGAAGCCATCAGGAGGATTTCTGAATCGTTGACCAACAGCAGCAGTGCTGACATGGGGTTGTCTCCAAACAGTGTCCAGGAACATCACTCGGATGCTAGTGGAGAATTTTGCGCACACTAACGCAAATGCCAGCCAGGATCCGGTTCGTTGCTACTGTGTGACTGTAGAGAGGGAGAAATTGGACTTATAATAGATCGAAAGATTCTGGGATTTAGAACTACCCTTTCTCCATGTGAGAGCTGGAATCAGCCCTATCTGAGACTCATGATACTGCACACAGTCACGACCAAATCCGGTACGGCATGCTTAGACATTTGCCAGGAACGTCGCAAGAAATCCTGCTTGAATGTTTTAATCTTATATGGCAGACAGGTAACTACCCAAACTCGTGGAGAGAGGCAATTTTGATACCTCTCCTCCAACCAGGGTAGGACCGCACATGTCCCTGTGGTTATCAGAGTATCGGCTTAACGAGCTGTGTAGGAAAAACCGTGCAGCGAATGGTTAACGTCGCCTGACCTGGTTGTTTGAGACCACGCAACTCTTTAGCCACTCTCAGTGTGGATTCCAAAGATTTCGGTCCACTGTCGACAGCCTGGAACAGCTAGAGGTGGCTGGCTATTCAGCAGTCTTTCCTCCTTAGACGTCACTGTTCTGGCACATTCTATGATACCAGTGAGGCAAACAATAACACTTGGCGACACCGTATTCTGACACAACGCCATCAATGCCCGCCTCTCCATCTTCATCCGGTCTTTCCTTTCTCAGAGGTATTTTAGGACTAGAGTTTGTGACTCGCTGTAGATCATTTTGAGCACGAGAATGGTGACCCTTAGGGCAGTGTTTTAAGTCTTACCCTGTTTACCATAGCCATGACAGTATCACGTCTACGGTAAGGAGTCCTGTACAATGTCCCCAATTTGTGGACCATTTTGCTGTTTTCTGTTCCTCCTCTAATGTTGCAACAGCGAGCCATTAGTGCAACTTACGGTGTGGAGGTTACAAGAGTTGGCTCCAAGACAGGTTTTCAGTTTTCTGCAGATAAGTGAGTGTATGTTCATTTTAATCGTTCTCGTCGTATTTTTTTTTTTAATTTACCCGTCTTGGATTTGAGGAACACCGTCCTAAATTTTAGAGATTCAGTAAGGTTTCTGAGCCCAATTTTTAACTCCAAATTTTCGTGATTGTCGCACCTGAGAGACCTGAAAACCCGAACCCTGAAGGCACTGTATACCTTAAAGTGACTTAACCACAGGTCTTGGGGAGAGGACAGGGCTCGTCTCATCCAGTTTTCTAGGTCTTTCGTGCAGTCACGGCTGGACTACGGATGCGCGGTATATGGAGCGGTGAGGCTTTCTTGTTTGAAGATCATTGACGCTGTCCATCATGAGGGGCTCCGGCTGGCCACAGGTGCTTGTAGGACCAGTCCCATACCCAACGTCAGGGAACCGACACATTTTATCCGACGGCTGCTCCTCACGGTGTGTCAGCTCCGACATCACTTGCACGCCATACTGTTGCTAGTCCGCATCTGGAACGTCTTTTGTCCAACCGTCCACGAGCCATAGTGGGATGATGGCGATGTTTGGTTTGTGGCTCGCTCAACTGCGCGGTCATCGGCGACCGTAAAAAGTCCAGTTTTTTCACAGTCCATACTTTTTACACTGTCCAGTCTAGCCGCTGTCACAAATGATAATGCTGATGAGGACGACACAGACACCGAGCCCTTGGCAGAGAAAATCCCGAAGCGGACCGGGAATCGAACCGAGGACCCCCTGATCCAGAGGCAGCAACGCTAGCCACTACACCACGAGCTGCAGAAGCTACAACGAGGATCCGCGTGCAACGTGTGCTGGACTCCCTCGGTGTGGAGCCAGTACGAGCCAAAATCGATGGTTTTAACGTCTGCTGGTTAGTGGATGGACCCAGAGTGATTTTAGATTTGATGCAGTACAAGAGAGTTTGCATTTTGGCTTACGTTTTTAATGCGATATTTTCCGAGATTTTATCTCAGCACAGCAACTATGTTGCTGTTTTTACAGATGCCTCGAAACAGGAGGATTCTGTCGGTTGCTCTGTTGTTTTCCCAGATCGTGTCATGTAGCTCCGTCTGCCTCAAGCCCTTGCCGTCTTTTATGCGGAATTATATACGATCTTGCAGGCCTTATAGCAAGTGAGACATTCTTTCAGTGCTCCATTTCTTGTCTGTTCCGATTCCCTAAGTGACCTTCGTTGAAACGTTTGTACCCAGCAGATACAGTAGTCCAGACTGTCTGGGATGCTCTCCTCCAACTACAATGACTGGGGGAGAAGGTGTCTTCCAGCTGAGTAACAGTGCAGATCTCGCAGCCAAGGAGGCCTGTATCGATCCTCAGTTATCCCCCTCCTCACTGTTGAGCTGGAGCCTTGCGTCGGTGGGAGTATGAGTGGCTGGAGGTGACCGACAACAAGCTCCGTTTAATAAAGCCCTCAACTCGGGTGTGGCGTACTTCCTTCCAACCACGTAGACGGGACGAGGTTCTCCTTCCTCGTCTTCGCATAGTTCTCAGCCCTATGACGCATGGGTTCTTGCTCCGGCTAGAGGGCCCTCCAATGTGCGGTGCTTGAGCAGTATAAATCACTGTGCGCCACGTTGGACTGCGTTTTATTTTCCTACCAGCGGGCAACGGCTGATTTGCCGAATGATCTAACATCTCTTTTAGGTATAATCAAAGGAATGTGGTTACAGTTTTAACGCTTTGTGAACTGTCCAACGTTTTCACCAAGGTTTTAGGGAGAAGGTTTTAATTTGTGCCAGACTGATTTGGCTCGCACATACTTTACGCTAGTGGCCAGCCAGTGACATTTTCCTATGGCTTCCTTTCAGCTCCTTTACTTGTTTTTTAGCCTTTTGTACAGCATCTTTAATCTTTTCTCGTTGTCTCAGCGAGTATGATCACATTTGACTAATTTTTTCCACATTCACTTCTTTTCATGTGTGTAAGGGCTCTGATAGCCTCGCCGTTGGGCGCCCCCAAGCACGGACACACAAATTATTTTTTATTCTTGTGTAAGCGAGAACAACAACAAAGTATATGCAGAAAAAGAGCATTAGCGTTGGTCCTTATATTAAGCCTGAAACGTAACAACAGCGATCCGTTGTGCTGCCGTGCGGCCCACGTGAGCGCCAGCGAATAGCTACGAAGTCTGTTGAGAAAACAACGGAACAGATTGAATTAAGCAGCAACGGAGATATTTAGTGATATGCGGTTCGCAGCACTGCCTTGCGCATTACCGCCTTTGCTACTATGTGTTTTCGATTGCTTGTATCTCGTTTAGATTTCGGAACATTTTTGACTGCAAAATGTTTAAGAGTTAGTAGCGAATTTTTAATTGTAAGATTTTCTGATGCAACGATACAACGTAAAATTTTACGTGAAACGGAGAAACTTTTACAGTAACATTTCAACTTTTGAAACAGTTATATGGAGTTTTTCTGCGTCGTAAGCCATTTGAATAACGGTTTTTGCGGTTAAAGTGGTCATCAGTGAGTGGAAGACGATGCTCGGCCAGGGAAGCTTTCCACTTTAACTGTCGAATCACATGTTCAGAAATGAACGATTGTGTGAAAGGAGACCAGAACTGTCGTATCTCTGGCACCACGAGAAGCGTCCTCACACTCTGCTCCACAAGGTCGTCACTTCCATGGCAAAAATCGGATCAGTGTCCTGCTGTAGCCTCCTTGGTCGCCAGATTTGACTTCTTGCGGTTTCTTCTTATTTCCGAAACTAAAATCAGTGCTGCAAAGTCGACGTTTTCAGAGTATCCGCGACATCAAAGCAAATTCGTCGTAGACTTTAAAGGACATCTGGAATGAAGCTACCAAGTACTGCTTCACGAAATGGAAACACCGCTAGGAAAAAGTGTGTGAACAGGGGAAAGGAATAGTTTAAAGGCAAGAACGATCAATAGTGTTTAAAATTAATAATAATGCTTCAAAAAAATAGATGGCTACAGAGATAGTATATGGACGAAATAGTAAAACATGTGCAAGAAGAAAAACACAAAAAATAATAAAAATACTACCCATAGTTTCTGGTGGAGCTTCAGGGAGAGGAGGAGATATAAAAACAAAAGGAGACCCCGAATCTGGAACCAAGAAGTACCAGACATCACAAAATGAGACAGAGGCCTATCTGAAATATCTACAATCAAGGAAACGAGAAGACTTTATCGAATATAAGCGGCACAGAGCAGTCATCAGAAGAGAGACAAGAAGATAAAAACAACGCTGGGAACACTTTCTGAGTGAAATGGAGCATGTCCGTAGGTAACAAAGTAAAGCTAATAAGATGCTGAAACGGTAAGGATGAAACATATGTGTGACTATAGGCTTTCCCGGCGTAAACTATTGATGAAATTTTCTCGGGTCTCCAGCCGGGTGGTAGCGTTGATATCTCGCGACGCTCCGGCAAGTGTCACACTACTCACCTTCTGGCGAAGTGTCGAGATTCGCGGAGAGCGGGCTAGGTATTTAGCAAATCGGTAACCTAGCGACACTGCTCAAACCCCTTGTGGGACACTGCAGCCACCATATGAGAAACTCAGCCGAATTCGTAGAAATACTCAGGGACATGCGACTGCAAAGGAAGGACCTACTCGTGAGCTTCGACGTGACGTCACTTTTCACGAAAGTACCCCTCCAAGACTCCTCGGCACTTTTAGCCCAGCACTTTGAAGCACAAACTCAGCCTCTTCGATCACGCACTAACAACCACCTACTTTCAGTGCAACGGGGAATTCTTCGAGCGGATCGACGGCGTGGCGGTGGGCTCCCCATTGGCTCCTGCGATTGCAAACCTCTGTATGGAACATTTCGAGGAGGTTGCCCTTCAAACTGCCAGACAGAAACACTGTTGTCGAGTGGGGACATGGCAAACACGAGCTCGATGAGTTTCTGGAACACCTCAACAGCATCCATCCGAAAATCAAATTTACAATGGAAATGGCGGAAAATGGATGCCTCCCCTTCCTTGATATTTTAATTAAGAGGAAGGCAGATGGCTCACTAGGCCATGCAGTACATAGGAAGAAGACACACACAGACCTATACCTTCATGCAACAAGCTGCCACCATCCGGCACAAAGACAAACAGTACTGACCACCCTGGTACATAGGGACAAAGACAGCCTACCATCCGGGTTGCAACACCTAGGGAAGTCTTCCAACAAAATGGCTACAGTAAAACGCAGATCAACAGGGCGCTTAAAACGAAGAAGGGAGCAGTGAGAACTCCAGAAGGAGATGATGAAGAAGAAGAGGACAAACGACTCGCTTTCCTTCCGTACGTGGGTCCGCTCTCGGCCAAAATTGCACGACTTCTGGGCAAATACAAGATCAAAACCGTTCTCCGACCACCACCGAAGACGAGGGAGCTCCTAGGTTCTGCCAAAGACGCGCTGAACCGTAACACCCCGGGAGTATACAGCATACCATGCGAATGCGGAAAACAATACATTGGACAAACACAGCGCTGTATATCTAAACGCTGCGAAGAACATATCAGATGTGTGCGACTAGGTCACACAGAAAAATCAGCCGTAGCAGAAAACAGCATAAATGAAAAACACACCTTCAACTTCGAAAACACGAAGGTACTGTGCCGAGCATCTGGCTTCTGGAAAAGCGTTATCAAAGAATCCATAGAAATAAGGATTCACGACAACCTGGTCAACAGAGATGAGGGATACCAACTCAGCGCAGCGTGGAATCCTACGGTAGCGGCAATCCGTCGGGAGAGCGCCCGTCAATGTCCTCCGCAGCAGACTCAGACAGAATGGTTACTAATATATCCGCCGTCCGCGGATACGAAAATCTCAGAGTGTGAGTTATAGCGTTTTTATTTAAACTAAAGTCTTTCTTCAAAATTTACAATACAATATTCGTGCGGTAGGACTGATCATCTGAGCCTACCAATAACTAAATCAGAGATTCTTCCAAACATAAACTGTCTGTAGTAACCGTACAACTGCACCAGACCGAGCCCCGGGCGCCTCGCGAAGAGCGGCGCCGAGTCCACGTTGCCGTCACCTGAGTAGAGGCCCTGCGGGGATGGCTCCGGTACGCTGGCGGCGGTGGACGATGACGCGGCGGCCACGATGACACCCGTGGGCTCGCTCGGCGTGAACTGCCTCTCCGGGTTCTTCCCTTCATTGTCATTTGTACACCTTATCCAAAGGCGGGCTGGCAGCGGAAACAACTACTCCGCTCTTCAGCCACAAAGATTACAATAATAGAGAAAACGGAGACACAAAAGTAACAAATCGGTAGTTAAAAAAAAAAACAGGAGATACAATAAATAAAAAAACATGAAGCCGTTCACACTCGACGAAAACACACGAAAAACTGTCGGCACTACACACAAACACTGACGAATGAGATCGTACAAGTGAACGAGGAGCGTGGCGGTTGTTGTTGTTGTTGTGATCTTCAGTCCTGAGACTGGTTTGATGCAGCTCTCCATGCTACTCTATCCCGTGCAAGCTTCTTCATCTCCCAGTACCTACTGCAACCTACATCCTTCTGAATCTGCTTAGTGTATTCATCTCTTGGTCTCCCACTGCGATTTTTACCCTCCACGCTGCCCTCCAATACTAAATTCGTGACCCCTTGATGCCTCAGAACATGTCCTACCAACCGATCCCTTCTTCTGGGCAAGTTGTGCCACAAACTTCTCTTCTCCCCAATCCTATTCAATACTTCCTCATTAGTTATGTGATCTACCCATCTAATCTTTAACATTCTTCTATAGCACCACATTTCGAAAGCTTCTATTCTCTTCTTGTCCAAACTATTTACCGTCCGTGTTTCACTTCCATACATGGCTACACTCCATACAAACACTTTCAGAAATGACTTCCTGACACTTAAATCTATACTCGATGTTAACAAATTTCTCTTCTTCAGAAACGCTTTCCTTGCCATTCCCAGTCTACATTTTATATCCTCTCTACTTCGACCATCATCAGTTATTTTGCTCCCCAAATAGCAAAACTCCTTTACTACTTTAAGTGTCTTATTTCCTAATCTAATACCCTCAACATCACCCGACTTTATTCGACTACATTCCATTATCCTCGTTTTGCTTTTGTTGATGTTCATCTTATATCCTCCCTTCAAGACACCATCCATTTCGTTCAACTGCTCTTCCAAGTCCTTTGCTGTCTCTGACAAAATTACAACGTCATCGGCGAACCTCAAAGTTTTTATTTCTTCTCCATGGATTTTAATACCTACTCCGAATTTTTCTTTTGTTTCCTTTACTGCTTGCTCAATATACAGATTGAATAACGTCGGGGAGAGGCTACAATCCTGTCTTACTCTCTTCCCAACCATTGCTTCCCTTTCATGTCCCTCAACTCTTATAACTGCCATCTGGTTTCTGTACAAATTGTAAATAGCCTTTGCTCCCTGTATTTTACCCCTGCTACCTTTAGAATTTGAAAGAGAGTATTCCAGTCAACATTGTCAAAACCTTTCTCTAAGTCTACAAATGCTAGAAATGTAGGTTTGCCTTTCCTTAATCTTTCTTCTAAGATAAGTCGTAAGGTCAGTATAGCCTTACGTGTTCCAGTATTTCTACGGAATCCAAACTGATCTTCCCCGAGGGCGGCTTCTACTAGTTTTTCCATTCGTCTGTAAAGAATTCGTGTTAGTATTTTGCAGCTGTGCTTATTAAACTGATTTTTCGGTAATTTTCACATCTGTCAACACCTGCATTCTTTGGGATTGGAATTATTATATTCTTCTTGAAGTCTGAGGGTATTTCGCCTGTTTCATACATCTTGCTCACCAGATGGTAGAGTTTTGTCAGGACTGGCTCTCCCAAGGCCATCAGTAGTTCCAATGGAATGTTGTCTACTCCGGGGTCCTTGTTTCGACTCAGGTCTTTCAGTGCTCTGTCAAACTCTTCACGCAGTATCGTATCTCCCATTTCATCTTCATCTACATCCTCTTCCATTTCCATAATATTGTCCTCAAGTACATCGCCCTTGTATAGACCCTCTATATACTCCTTCCACCTTTCTGCTTTCCCCTCTTTGCTTAGAACTGGGTTTCCATCTGAGCGCTTGATATTCATACAAGTGGCTCTCTTTTCTCCAAAGGTCTCTTTAATTTTCCTGTAGGCAGTATCTATCTTACCCCTAGTGAGATAAGCCTCTACATCCTTACAATTGTCCTCTAGCCATGCCTGCTTAGCCATTTTGCACTTCCTGTCGATCTCATTTTTGAGATGTTTGTATTCCTTTTTGCCCGCTTCATTTACTGCATTTTTATATTTTCTTCCTTCATCAATTAAATTCAATATTTTTTCTGTTACCCAAGGATTTCTACTAGCCGTATTTTACCTACTGGATTGCTGCCTTCACTACTTCATCTCTCAAAGCTACCCACTCTTCTTCTACTGTATTTCTTTCCCCCATTCCTGTTAATTGTTCCCTTATGCTCACCCTGAAACTCTGTACAACCTCTGGTTTTTTCAGTTTATCCAGGCCCCATCTCCTTAAATTCCCACCTTTTTGCAGTTTCTTCAGTTTTAATCTACAGGTCATAACCAATAGATTGTGGTCAGAGTCCACATCTGCCCCTGGAAATGTCTTACAATTTAAAACCTTGTTCCTAAATCTCTGTCTTACCATTATATAATCTATCTGATACCTGTTAGTACCTCCAGGGTTCTTCCATGTATACAACCTTCTACCATGATTGTTAAACCAAGTGTTAGCTATGATTAAGTTGTGCTCTGTGCAAAATTCTACCAGGCGGCTTCCTCTTTCATTTCTTAGCCTCAATCCATATTCTCCTACTACGTTTCCTTCTCTCCCTTTTCCTACACTCGAATACCAGTCACCCATGACTATTAAATTTTCGTCTCCCTTAACTGTCTGAATAATTTCTTTTATTTCATCATACATTTCTTCAATTTCTTCGTCATCTGCAGAGCTAGTAGCTAGTTGGCATATAAACTTGTACTACTGTAGTAGGTGTGGGCTTCGTATCTATCTTGGCCACAATAATGCATTTACTATGCTGTTTGTAGTAGCTTACCCGCATTCCTATTTTCCTATTCATTATTAAACCTACTCCTGCATTACCCCTATTTGACTTTGTGTTTATAACCCTGTAGTCACCTGACCAGAAGTCTTGTTCCTCCTGCCACCGAACTTCACTAATTCCCACTATATCTAACTTTAACCTATCCATTTCCCTTTTTAAATTTTCTAACCTACCTGCCCGATTAAGGGATCTGACATTCCACGCTCCGATCCGTAGAACGCCAGTTTCTTTCTCCTGATAACGACATCCTCTTGTGTAGTCCCCGCCCGGAAATCCGAATGGGGGACAATTTTACCTTCGGAATATTTTACCCATCAGGACGCCATCATCATTTAATCATACAGTAAAGCTGCATGCCCTCGGGAAAAATTACGGCCTTAGTTTCCCCTTGCTTGGCGGTGGCGTGGCGGTGAAAAACACTAAATCACGATCACGACGGCACAGACACTAAACTGATGGCGATGATCTCTGGTGCGCGAATGTCCACTTAGCGTGTGCGAGCCCAGGGATTTGCCAAGAGGGGAGGAGGGTGGTGGACGAGGGAGAGAGGAGAGGAGAGATGCCAATGGCAGGGGAGTTGGGGGGGGGGGGAATGAGGGTAGTAGGGGGTTGGGGAAGCCCATGGGAGGAGTGGGGAGAAACGGAGGAGGGAGGGAAAGGGGGGAGAAGGGAGAGAGGGTGCCCATAGGAACAGGGAGGGAGGATCAAAGTTGGTAGGAGTGGTAGATGGAGGGGAGGAGGGCGTCATCAGGGAGGGGGAGCTGGCGGAACCCACCTTGGTAGAGGGTAAGGAGGGTGGAGAGATGGCGAGCAGGTGGGACGTGGAAATACAGGTGCGGCAGCGGACGGGGACGGGAGAGGGTGGGAGAGACCAGCGCCTGAGGAGGATCGAGTTTACGGGAGGTGTAGAGGATCCGTATCCGTTCGAGGAAAAGGAGGAGGTGGGGGAACGGAATAAAGTCGTACATGATCCGCGTGGGGGAGGGGAGAAGGCTATGGCGTTCGAGGATCTGAAGGAATTTGTAAAAGGTAGGGGGAGCGGAGATCCATGAAGGGTGGTCGAATGAGGGATTTGTAGGTATGGAGGATGGCGGAGGGGTCCAGACCCCATGTACGGCCAGAAAGGAGCTTGAGGAGACGGAGTCGGGAGCATGCCTTGGCTTGGGTTGTCCGGAGATGGGGGGTCCAGGAGAGGCGACGGTCGAGGGTGACGCCAAGGTAGTTAAGGGTGGGGGTGAGGGCGATAGGACGGCCATAGATGGTGATATAGAAATCGAGGAGGCGGAAGGAAGGGGTGGTTTAGCCTACAATGTTCGCCTGGGTTTCGGAGGGATTGACCTTAAGCAACCACTGGTTGCAACAAGTGGTGAACCGGTTAAGATGGGATTGGAGAAGGTGCTGGGAGCGCTGCAGGGTGGGGGCAAGGGCAAGGAAGGCGGTGTCATCGGCGTACTGGAGAAGATGGATGGGGGTGAATGCTGCGGCATGTCCGCCGTATACAAAAGCTACAGAAGTGGGGAGAGGACGGAATCTTGGGGCACAACGGCGGAGGGGGAAAAGGTGTAGGAATCCGTGTTACGGATGGTGACGTAGGAAGGACGTTGGGAAAGAAAGGAGCCGATCAGACGGACGTAGTTAATGGGAAGGGCGAAGGTTTGGAGCTTGAAGAGGAGACCGGAATGCCACACGCGGTCATAGGCTCGTTCGAGGTCACGGGAGAGGAAGATAGCGGAGTGACGGGAATTAAGCTGTTCGGAGAGGAGATGAGTGAGGTGAAGGAGTAGGACATCGGAAGAGGACGGCCGAAAGCCACATTGGGTAACGGGAAGGAGGAGGTGCTGGCGGAGATGCCGGTGGATGCGGCGGGTGAGGATGGATTCCAGACCCTTGCTGAAGACCGAGGTAAGGCTGATGGGACGGTAGGAGGAGACGGCGGACGGCAGTTTACCGCGTTTAAGGAACATCAGGACACGGGAGGATTTCCACAGGTCGGGGTAGTAGCCGGTGGACAGGACTACATTATAGAGCCTGGTCAGGGTGGAGAGGAAAGAGACAGGAGCTTCACGAAGGTGGCGATAGGTGACACGATCGTGACCAGGAGCGGTGTTGCGTTTCGTGCGGAGTGTAGCGATGAGATCCTGTGTACTGATAGGGGCATTGAGTTCGGTGTGTGCAATGTTGTCCAAGTACTGGAAACCAGGTGCGAGGGGAGGGACAGAGGTGTCAGTTCGATCACGGACATCCGGGAAGAGGGAGTAATCGAACTGGGGATCCTCTCCAGGCTCCTGAGCCAGCCTAAATACTGCTTGGCGCATGGATATGGCTGTCTCTATTTGCAGTCACGTGTCGAGCGGAAGGAAAGAGGTCCGCGGCTGTAGCGACCACTAACGGCGCCGTGGACGCCTCCTGGTGGTCTCTGGGAAGCGGCCAGGCTGGCCCCTTCTCGGTCCGGGGCCCGCTGTACCGGTCTGCTTCGCGGGAAGCAAGAGTTGCAGGCGCTTAGTCTGGATACAGTAGTTACACCGAGAACCGACGAACGCGGCCGCTGGGGGCGACCGCCATCCCCACCACCGCGCGCTCGCCGCTGGTCCACCGCAGCCACCCGAGGTCTAGTGGAGGGGGGTGACTGCTCTCAACGAGTCTCGACACCTCGCCAGAAGATGGCTAGTATGACTCTTGCCTAAACGTCGCGAGGTATCAACGCTACCACCCGGCTGGTGACCCCAGAAACCTTCATCAATGAAACATATGTGGTTCAATTTAACTATGTTTCAGAAAATGAGTGAGTGTATTATTTGAAAAGTCTTTGCACACTTAACTGAGAAAATATGAAAACTGTGACTCTCATGTACAACAGCTTATATAAATCGTAGAACTAAAAGCTGTGTTGAATACATCCAGAAATAGAAAATCCCCAAGGTAAAGAACCTCAACGTGGAATTATTTAAACATGTTCCGATGGGTTCCTCTTAAAACTATTAATTTTTGTTAATAGTTGTTGTAAATACAGCAAGACAACAGAAGACCTGTAGACTGCATTATTTATCTCAGTATTTAGAATAGGGGATATCGAGATGTGTGACAATTACCGTGGTATAATCAAGCAGTAGAAAAAACAGGATGAAATGTGAAAAGTAGAATTTCTACTCACCGTACAGAGGAGATGTTGAGTCGCAGATACGCACAACAACAAGACTGTCAGGAAGTGAGCTTTCGGCCAATCAAGGCCTTCGTCGGCAACAGGCGACACACACACACACACACACAAACACACACACACACGTGACCTCAGTCTTTGACTGATGAGGTCTCAGAAAGGAACTAGCGTCAAAAGCGTAGTTCACAAAATAAAGAAGTACAGAAACAAATTGCATGACACTTTCAAACGATGCCAGATGAACGAACACGTAAGTTAATATACAATTAAACATCTCGAGGGAACGAAATGCTTGGTTCCCTAAGAAGAGGTGGAAATATCAGCTGCAGTCTCCTTGAAATTGAAGCAGGTGTAAACCACACCTAGAATGATGATGATGATGATGATGATGATGATGAAGGACGAGTCCTACGTAAGCGACATAAGCCACCGACAGCGCACGACAGCTTCATGCGACAAAACACGATTGCAGGTATTGTTACGGAAGTGTCCTACGTGAGCGACGTCTGTGTCGCTGCCTGTCTGCCGCTGCAACTGGCGGCGTTTGAACTGAAACGTGTTTGAATCTCGTCGCTGCAGCACGCGCGACAGAGAGCGACAGCCACGTGTCTTCTCGGCAAAGCAGTGGAGCGGATGCGACGGCAGCTATGAAATACTTATCATCCGATTTCAAGAAAACTATTAGGTGAAAAATTTGGTTCTTCCGCATCTTATAGCTTGATATCTTTAAACGATAAACGTCTGAATTTATTTTCGTTACTCGTCATAGTTACTATGCTGCACGAAATTCAGTACATGGCTGCACGAATTTTTTAAGAATTTGCAGCGGTAAAATCACACTGCGTAAATTTTCCGTATAGTTCATTTAAGGCCATACACTATTGCGTATGAAATGTAACCAATATAATAAATTGTATCTAAAGTTGAGGCAGAAATGATATCTCTTTTCATTCTTGAGATATTAGTTTTATCCGCGGACGGGTCGCTCGCGGCGCTTCCGAATCTTTCCTGCGCTTCGGGAATCAAGTGGTCCTAACAATAGTCGTATCTCATAAACGGTTCAAGATATCGAAATGACGATTTTTGGAAATGACAGCACGCACAAAGGACTATTTTGTCGTATGATTCACACTCGATACGTTTATGTAAACGCGTGAGCAGAGCGAAAACAAGACTCCCTATAAACTACACCATGAGGTTTTGTCCGAATTTTCATAGCCAAACAAAGGGAGAGAAACATTAAACGGGGTATGAAAGTGGCCAGCGTGAGGTCTATTTTTGCAGGAAAATATTTAACTGCTTCAAATTAATCACGGTAATTAATGAAAACTCAATTAATGAGTAGAGGAAATATTGAAATATTTCACGAAAATCTGCTGCCAAGCTATGTAAATGAAGTCTCAAAAATTTCTTCTGTTACAGGCCTAGTTATTTTGCACATGAAAAGATACATTGGTGCGGTATGTAAATGTCAAAAAGGCTTCCTTCGAATCAAGTACGTTAGGAAGGCAGACGAGAAGTCAGTACAATCATGCTTTCTGAATAAAACTTGAAAATAAAAAATGAAAGAAATCTGTCAAATATTTTATGAAATGATTTGTGTAAAACTTCAAGGTAAATGATAACAGCCAAACAGTTGCGGAAGGCGAACTACTCGCTGTTGAGAGGAATGTTGTTACACGTATTGCCAAATGCATTGAGGTTGACGGACATCAATTTGAGCATTTATTGCATTAATGTAGATGTACAGGTAATCACACTGTAACAGCATGCGTTCTCAGAAATGATAAGTTCACAACGGTACATGTATCACATTGGAACAACCGAAATAAAATGTTCAAACGTACCTACCTTCCGTATTTTAATTTAAGAAACCTACCTGTTACCAACTGTTCCTCTAAAATTGTGAGCCATATGTTTGTGACTATTACAGCGCCATTTCTCACAAAGCGAAAAAAGTGGTCCAACTAAAACATTCATATTTCTTTAGGTACTACACGAATATGCAATAAAAAATGGGGTTTCCCATTTATAAAAATGCAGTTGACATCCGTTTGACCTATGGCAGCGCCATCTGACGGGCCAACCATAGCGCCATCTGGTTTCCCCCTTCAAGCTAGACGAGTTTCGTTCTTTGTAGTTTTTTCGTTTGATGCGTATTTCGTAAGCTATTTGGCCCTGTCACTATCAATGGACCATCCTACATAAATATATCTTGATCAGAAGCAAAAGAAAAAAAAGCATAAAACAATCGTGCCAAAGGCGTCGTCAGTTCTTAAAATTGAGAAAACATAAGCTTGAATTATAGCTACTGCTGATTCAAGGATTAATATGTCACCTCCACCTGCACAGCATAACTATAAAGAGGTAGTCGATGCGAACATGGCACACTCTCAGTCTTGACGACGCCTTTGGCAGACTGTCTTAAAGCATCTCCACTGCACGATGTGATTTTAGTGTATTTTTGCTTCTGATCAAGGTATATTTAGATATACCGAAAGTGTGGTCAAGGATTTCGATAAATGTTTATTCTGCAACTGTTTGGCTGTTATCATTTACCGTGAAGATTTTCAACAGTTGCTGCTTCAGCCATGTTAAAAATTTTGAAATTAGTGTAAAAGAAATAAGTAGATCAGAGAAACGTTCTACGTGCCTTTGAATGATGCTCGAAATAATGAACAGAAAATGAGGTGCACCAAACGTTTCCCTAATATTTTTTATTTCATACTTTTAGACGAATCATTACACAAAACGTTTGACTTACTTCTCAAAAATTTTGTATGTTTTACTTTTACAGACTACTTAGAGTAATTGAAACGCTTTGCCTTAACACTGACTGCTGATGAATTATGTTCGCAACATCAAATATCTGTAAAATTTCATGGTTCATTGTAATTTAGTAGGAACTTAATGTGTGTGATATACAGGGATAGGTGCGTATACACTTAAAGATCAGGTTCTTTGGCAAGACCTTAAAAATATACATAGCGATGCAGTAGTAGTATGAAGAATTGTAGCTGAGTCAATGAATATATAATATGAAGCTGGTAACGAACAGGCGACCTCAACGAGAAACTTAACAACGATCCGTAACGCTACTGCTTTTTATGATCTCATTTTTGTTCTACATATTGTTCGTTCAATTTGTCCTAACTCTCGTTCAGGTTGTTCGTTCATCCGTTTACTAAGGGTTTTTTTTTTTTATTACAGAGGGTAACTAAACACTCTGACCGAACACGCTGAGCTACCGTGTCGGCCCCGCTACGCTACTGCTGCCTCGTGCGATCTATTATCTACCTGCATACTTATGTGTTTATTTAGGGTAGTTAGTCATATAGTCAGTCGTTCTTCCGCATTTATTGGCTGTTAAAACTTCTTGATCACGTGAAAAACATTCGTATTTAATTTATGGACAAGATAGTCTAATGCTCCTCTGGTCATTCACGTGTATTCGAAGAATTTGTATGGTGATCTTCGTAGTTGATATTTATGAAATTCTCCATGGAGATTCCTCCCTTTTCCATGCACAGCATTCCTTTTCGCTAAACCTAATTTTATAGCATTACCCTCCAGCTACAGTATTCTACAGTTTAGGGGTGCCGTTTTATAGAAACAGCTGGTTGACTCTAAGCAGCCATGTTGCAGCGCGACACGGCCGCTCGCACGCAGATCACCCGAGCGTGTCGCCGATGCCGCTGGAGTGTCGCGTATCCAGAAGTGGCTCGGTGTCGGTGGTAGGACACGGCCTCAGGACCAGAGCTGGACACAGCTGCCTGGGTGAGGAGGCGCGCGGCAACAGGTCTCAGATGCCGCATAATTACGCGGAAAATAGACTCGCGTTAAGCCGGGGGTCGGTGCCAAATTTTCTCCTCGCTGCAGCTGCAGTCAGGGGAGCAGGCGCCGCCAAGGAAACGTCTAACGGCTCCATCTTGTCCCCCCCCCCCCCGCCCTGTGGCGCTTTTCTCGTGGCGTGACTGCCTGCCATTCTTCATTCCATTTTCACTTTGTTTCGTAGACGATGTTGCTTGTTTTTCATTCGTTATCCCCTTACAGCGGAACACTTAGCAGCGTAGAATCAAACTTTATTCGATATTTAGTAACTTAATGTAGACATTAACTGTAGGCAGTGACAAAATAATGTTATTTTCAATCATTCGCTATCTATGGGCCCACTATGCAAGCGAGACCAACAGCTGGTAATAAATAATTTATTGTTAACCGTGAGGTTCAATCGATTGGCTATTTTCGTGTTGTAAGACCCCTAATAGATTTTGAAATTACTACTCAAACAAAGTTCGGATACTCCCTGAATTAAAAGGTATACACTATCATCTACAACATTTAGACCCAATAATCACTCCAACAACGCGGTGTGACTGCAAAAAGTTTACAACATCACCTAGCATCTGAAGACTTACTATTTTTCGCGACGATTTATAATGGGCATAGCCAAAGGAATCTGAATTTGCACGAACCAGCATAATCGTGACAAGCATTTCATCATCTGTGAAAAATGCACCGATAAGCCAAAGTGTTATGACCACCGCCCGCTGCTATGTCGGATGCCGTCTGACGGCGTTGCGGTCATGTGACTCGGAAACAAAAGTGAATAAGCGAAACAGACACGGAAGGGGATCACTCTGGCTGATGGTTCAAATGGCTCTGAGCACTATGGGACTCAACTTCTAAGGTCATCAGTCCCCTAGAACTTAGAACTACTTAAACCTAACTAACCTAGGGACATCACACACATCCATCTCCGAGGCAGGATTCGAACCTGCGACTGCAGCGGTCTCGCGGTTCCAGACTGTAGCGCCTAGAACCGCTCAGCCACTCCGGCCAGCTCACTCTAGCTGATATATGAGCTACAAATGGGGAAACCCGCTGAGATAAGCAACTTTGAGGAAGTGCAGATTATCATTACGCAGAGCCTGTGAACGAGTCTCTGGAAAACGGGGTAGCTGTTCGAATGTTCACGTGCTACTGTCGTGAGCGTCGCCTTCACAAACGCAGTCATCGCCGTAAACCGCCGCTCGATACGCGCTGCGTGAAACGGACGCACGCTGGTGGGAGCAGTATTACGCTCTGCGAGACGTGCGCTTGCGTGGGGCCTGTGGCAGTAATCGAAAACACGCCGGCAGTTGCGAACCACGTGTGTCTTCTTACAGCAATATCGTTGTCCACGACCCAGAGCCACAACGGTGCCACAATGGTTTGAGGAGCATTATAGTGAAAACACGTTGATGTCTCAACGACCAAATTCGGTTGATGTAAATCCTATGGAACCCATCTACACTCCTGGAAATGGAAAAAAGAACACATTGACACCGCTGTGTCAGACCCACCATACTTGCTCCGGACACTGCGAGAGGGCTGTACAAGCAATGATCACACGCACGGCACAGCGGACACACCAGGAACCGCGGTGTTGGCCGTCGAATGGCGCTAGCTGCGGAGCATTTGTGCACCGCCGCCGTCAGTGTCAGCCACTTTGCCGTGACATACGGAGCTCCATCGCAGTCTTTAACACTGGTAGCATGCCGCGACAGCGTGGACGTGAACCGTATGTGCAGTTGACGGACTTTGAGCGAGGGCGTATAGTGGGCATGCGGGAGGCCGGGTGGACGTACCGCCGAATTGCTCAACACGTGGGGCGTGAGGTCTCCACAGTACATCGATGTTGTCGCCAGTGGTCGGCGGAAGGTGCACGTGCCCGTCGACCTGGGACGGGACCGCAGCGACGCACGGATGCACGCCAAGACCGTAGGATCCTACGCAGTGCCGTAGGGGACCGCACAGCCACTTCCCAGCAAATTAGGGACACTGTTGCTCCAGGGGTATCGGCGAGGACCATTCGCAACCGTCTCCATGAAGCTGGGCTACGGTCCCGCACACCGTTAGGCCGTCTTCCGCTCACGCCCCAACATCGTGCAGCCGGCCTCCAGTGGTTTCGCGACAGGCGTGAATGGAGGGACGAATGGAGACGTGTCGTCTTCAGCGATGAGAGTCGCTTCTGCCTTGGTGCCAATGATGGTCGTATGCGTGTTTGGCGCCGTGCAGGTGAGTGCCACAATCAGGACTGCATACGACTGAGGCACACAGGGCCAACACCCGGCATCATGGTGTGGGGAGCGATCTCCTACACTGGCCGTACACCACTGGTGATCGTCGAGGGGACACTGAATAGTGCACGGTACATCCAAACCGTCATCAAACCCATCGTTCTACCATTCCTAGACCGGCAAGGGAACTTGCTGTTCCAACAGGACAATGCACGTCAGCATGTATCCCGTGCCACCCAACGTGCTCTAGAAGGTGTAAGTCAACTACCCTGGCCAGCAAGATCTCCGGATCTGTCCCCCATTGAGCATGTTTGGGACTGGATGAAGCGTCGTCTCACGCGGTCTGCACGTCCAGCACGAACGCTGGTCCAACTGAGGCGCCAGGTGGAAATGGCATGGCAAGCCGTTCCACAGGACTACATCCAGCATCTCTACGATCGTCTCCATGGGAGAATAGCAGCCTGCATTGCTGCGAAAGGTGGATATACAATGTACTAGTGCCGACATTGTGCATGCTCTGTTGCCTGTGTCTATGTGCCTGTGGTTCTGTCAGTGTGATCATGTGATGTATCTGACCCCAGGAATGTGTCAATAAAGTTTCCCCTTCCTGGGACAATGAATTCACGGTGTTCTTATTTCAATTTCCAGCAGTGTAGATCGCTGTCAGGCGCCATCACTGCATACGCACACCAACGGCCCGTCATTTACGCGAATTACATGACCAGTGCGTAGACATCTAATGCCACATCCCTCCACAAATCTACTAAGAAACTGTCGGATCCCTTACACGCAGAATCAGAGATTTCTTTCTTTCCAAAAATGTATAAACAAGCTACTAAGCCAGTGCTCACAATGCTTTGGCGCATCAGTGCACGTACAGCAACATGACGTATAGCGATGTTCAGTTCTGGGGCTATATGGACCCAATCCTGTGTAATAGCTCACAATTACAAGGGCATCATATCAAAACACTTCATAGAGAACGTCGGAATCCTTTTCTGCCTGCTGCATAGGCAACAACACCTACATTTTATACTGAAACATCATGCAAAGATTATAGTAGTAGTGAGACTACCTTCATACGAGCACATTTTGTTAGTGTGAATTGATTACATCAGGGGTAGGTATGCACTCAGGGGCAAACCTATTGTTCTCCTTTGACTGACAGTACTTTACCTATTGTTCTGTTAAGAGCTTTTCCATGTTACCCCCATTTCCCTTTGATTGACAGGAACTTATCCTATTGTCCCCCTACCCTCTCCCCCTCCTCCAACCACCCTGTCCCCTCGCTGCTACAGCTAGACTTTCAGGTCAAAGTTATTGGAATAGCTCCTCTCATTCTTATCAATTTGATTCACTACTTAATTAAATTGGTCACTGGTACCGCTCCTCCCCCCCCCCCAAAAATCGTGGTAAGTTCAAATTCCATCAGGACAATGCAACACACCACAGTGGGAAAAAAGGAACTTCGGCTACCGCCACTAAGCTAAGTCATACAACCATCACCTCTTCCTACCACTAACATAAGAAAATGGCGGGAAAGAAGGGCACTTTGGCTACCTCCACTAACCTCAGTCATCTGACCATCACCCCTTCCAAGGGACTGGCGAGAAAGGGATTCTTCCTGTGCTGGACATACGTCTTTATTTTGAGTCTTTATTTAAAAAAATTAGAGGCAGTACTACCATGAACTGTGTTCACCCCAAGATACAGATTCCAACTGACCTAGTACACTGTACTGCCACCAGAGGGAACTGTTGTACTTTCCACGACCTAATCCAAGGTGGTGGTCTGCTGGTGCTGGGGAGGAACGATCTCATAACAGGAAATTCAATGGTTTATTGTTTATTTATAAAAATAATCAGTTTGTGGGGTTGGAAGCATGTAAGTCTTGTAAGAAGCAATTACATGAGGCAAACATATTGCATAACCAAATGTTCAGCACTGTATTCTGGGTGTCTTAACCTAATGTTTGAGTCTTTGTCAACATGTAACCTATTGTTCTGTTAAGTGGTTTTCCATGTCACACCCATTTCCTTAAACTACTGTAGTTCCTTTGATACCAAATTAAGTAATTAGTTACGTCCCACCACCATTTTCTGTTACACATTTCGAATTTTACATGCTTTTGAATACCATTTCTGGCATATTCTTCTTTGGCACCCACAACCTTAAACTATTGCACTGTTTCACATAAAAATTATGCTGATAAACCTATTGTTCTGCACTTAATCTGCTGTTCTGTTCCATGTACTGCAAACACCGTGTTTATATAAAGAAATTATGCAAATTAGTTCAATCGGTATTCTTCTCATGTATGAGGTAGTTTTTCTTAATTCACAGCATCCTATTGGTTGGTGAAGTCGATGGAATATAGTTTAAACAAAAGGTCACTAATTAAAAGCACATCCAGCCACCGGGCGATGCAGCCGTCAGCTGACCAGCGATGCACAGGTGTCTGTTCGGGACCTGCAAGCATAAGGTGGTGGCATCTCTTTCATACTTGACATCCGAGAAATTCCTGTCGAAATACATGTTCACTTGGGCACTGTTGCTAGAGCAATGACTCATAGCTGCGGTGCAGGTCCAGCACTGAGAGATGTCGCAGTGCTTCCCAGAATCCTAATGGGACAGCCCATCTTTCACTGAAACTGCTGCTGCTGCCTGTGTGGAAGCACTGCCTACACTTGTTTCCTGCAGATGAGACTTTCAGCATCAAAAAACTATTTTCTACACAACGCCATATTGCACTGGCAGATAAACCCCGGAAAAGTTGTCTACAGATCATCAAATACATACAAGACTTACAAGAATATTGGGAGCCAGGAACACATTTACCAGTGTAACTACAATAAAATATTACGATTGCTGTTACAGTCTGACACTGATTGATGTGCAGGTAATGTCTCCTCTTGGCAGCTGGGGTTCTGGAACGAATGTCAGTATCTATACTGCACATAATTTATTACATAAAAATCTCTCTCATGCCCTTGCGGTTATCAATGTGCTGTATCTATACATCCCTCACAGTAGGACACACACTCATTTCCTCTGATCATTCCATGACATAAGCCGCATTAACTTTGCACTGCAACATATACGCATTATCTTCTAGATCTGTACAGTGCCCGAAAAAAATTATGATATGCCTACACTCACACTGGCTATATGTCCCAATTCTCCTCAGTCCTAGGAAATTATTTGACAAAGTTTTGAATCAGCACTTCTCGGAGGTGCTCTATCCTGCCAAGTTTCTCTCAACCAAGTGTTATGAAGGACAGGAATCTGGCACTATGTGTGATAATGGATATCGCGCCTGTAGACATAATACTTGGAAAGACATCACAGACCTGTGTTGGGGTACTGTAATCAACATCGATAGAACAACAAGGAAAATGCGAGGATACGCTGAGGGGTGCTGATAACATTCTCACCGCTATGTAGAGACACCTACATCCCAACACAAAGGCTGTCTTGTGAATGGATGATTATGATTTGTTCTTATCGAATTTACCCACCTAATTACTGATGCCACCAGTGTGGAAGCACTGTCTACCTTCTTTATTTTCTGCGGCCGAGACTTTCAGCGCCAAAAACTGTTTTACACAGATCGCCATGTTGCAATGACAATTAAACTTTCCAAAGTGCCCTACATATAGTCAAACACAGAACGACTGTTACTCAGTTACACTGTGCTCCCATTGAAGCAAGGAGATTAGAGCGAGAAACCGATCTCCACACAGCAATGTATCACCGCGTTCCGTTTCGATGTAATAAACATACAATTGGTATCCTGCACCATACAAAATCACCCCTTTTACATATGTACTAATGTACATATACCACGAAGACAGAAAGACTAAGCACATGCACCATAGGTGTACTTGCGGCCCTAGATATTTCCCGCAATGTCGGGTGGTAATCCACTCCCAATGTGTGACCAGTGTGCTCTCAGTGGATCTCAGAACTGCTCTGCGAAGACGGTCTTGTTTCCCCATTGGCACAAATGCGTTAGGGTTTCTGGTCCAGACCTGCTTGCTTTTCTACGAACATCTCCAGGCTCAGGGATTACTAGAACATATGTAATTTCGGATGAACTGACAGAATATCATACCATTTTCGTGATACTTCTCGATATCAAGCACATAAGAATATCGCTTGCATAGCAGTATCGCTTGCATGACATAATTCCGAAGATATAGACTGGAAATTTTTCGTCTAGAAACCCTAAACTTTAACTAGATGTAACGTGCTGGAAGCCATAAAGTAACTAAAAACTTATCCAATCTGCGAAGGCCTTTATATGAGAAATCGAAAAAATAGAGGAAACATATATTTCCACTTGTGAATACCGATATCAGTGATGTAACAGAGCCGGCCGCGGTGGTCTAGCGGTTCTGGCGCTGCAGTCCGGAACCGCGGGACTGCTACGGTCACAGGTTCGAATCCTGCCTCGGACATGGGTGTGTGTGATGTCCTTAGGTTAGTTAGGTTTAAGTAGTTCTAAGATCTAGGGAACTTATGACCTAAGATGTTGAGTCCCATAGTGCTCAGAGCCATTTGAACCATTTTTTGATGTAACAGATTCCGAGTCACCCCTGTAATTTACATAGTCAACTAAGGTGTTTGTCATGTCTAGGGAAGCAGCAAACGTGTCTTCCACCTGTCTTTCACCTGCTAGATGCACACACCACAATCGATGTCCTCTCAACTAAATAAAGATGCGATATGTGAAGAATCAGTCAACCAAACAATTTGCATGCGAGGGAATAATGGTCCAGCACAAACACATGTTCATGTTGAATCTTCCCAGATTTCCACGTGCGACCGAACCGCTGAATTTTTCCATCAGTAAATGGGGTATGTTCTCCACTGACTCGGTTGTTTTAACCCCCTCCACTGCTTTCAAACTAGCATTCCCTTCTCGAATTTGCGCCATCATCCTATTTAACAAACTCGTTAATTCCATATCCTCTCCCTTGTGACTTGCATCCACGGATACATTGGGTTCACTTTTCACTACCTTTGGTTTCACTTCCCGTTCCTCCTGTCTTTTGGGTGTGGATTCATCTATAAGATTTTCCAACCCTACAACAGTATCTATGGTCCCTAATTCTGGGTCTGACCTTGTAATGTTTTCGTCTTGCTTGTTACTATTCGACTCCATCTTATGCTGATGTATTTCGTGCCTAATAGAAATGTTTATTAAACCAAGTATTACTTGTTTAACTCCTACTATTGGACTTTCTTTTGCTGCTTTGCAGGTTGTCGTCTTGAACTTACCAATTGTGGTATATTTGTCTACAACAGAATTTCAAATTTAAAATTTTCTTGAAACTACAAGTTTATATAAAACACTTTTATTGCACCCATTATTCTACAAACTTGGTTAGTCCTGTCACGGTCGCCACATGCGACCGAACCGCTGAATCTTTCCATCAGTAAATGGGGTATGTTCTCCCCTGACTCGGTTGTTTTAACCCCCTCCACTGACGGAATGACCCACTTCCCAATTCCGTATGTATAAAACCAATACGGACTTGTAGCTGTCACGCCTTTGCGCTTACTGCTACGTATTTTAACTGTAAATAGCTCAGTCCCAATGGTAAGAGGCAGTAGTGAATTCACGTAGTTAATATTTGAATCCAGCACAGCTGCCACAAGCTCAGCTCACTTTTACTCCACTCCTACCCTCGCCATTGCACCACATTAACTAGGTGCTACATGGACCTTGCTAAATTCACTTGCGTATACATTTTTGACCGTTACTCGCCAGTATTTACCTATTGATTAGTACACTCCTAACCGGACTATTTCCCTAAGAGCTGTGATGATTGAACGGGTTCGATCCACGGCTTACAGTGCCCTACAGTTCACACGGTAACACTGCCTACCTGACCCACTTAACTTGGTAGTGAGCTTATGTATCCAATCACCACTGCTAGCAGTAGTGGATAATCCTATCAGCACGACGAGAGCAGCAGACTTACCGTCGAATCCTCCTGAAAATACTTATAACTACGGTCGCCAGCTCTGAAGGAGCAAAAGAATAAATCAATTTTTGGCTCGTTTCAAAGTGAAATGGCTTGAGTTGAATTTAAACTTAATTCTGAATATTACTATTTCTGATCATTCTAGATGATTCTACAAAGCAAATACTCTCTCAATTTCTGTGAGTTGGCTTGGTAATTACTACCAAGACAGGTTATGCAACTTCGGTTAGCAAAATTCTATCCTTCAACTTATTTAATGATTTTGGATATTACTCTTTGGACCATTGATACAGAGTTAGTTAAGTGACTTTACTTGAAAGGTTGCTCAGAAAAATTTAAGTAACTATAAATAGGCGACTCATTCTGGTGTGACCATTGCTCTTTTCAACATTCTTATACGCTAAAGTATTCTACAACCAAAAGAATTGTAAATGAAAGAGGCGATGGTGGCCTCAGTCTGATTTCACTATACTATGTTTGAGGTTACTACCCTTTACAATGAACAACATGCGTCGTAATTTTACTCATTACTATATTCTGTCCTCTGCACTTGCATAAAAGAAAACTGGTATTCTCCTTTTACATGTATACAAAGTTCGACTTAACAATTGCAAGCGCCCGCATCTCGTGGTCATGCGGTAGCGTTCTCGCTTCCACGCCCGGGTTCCCGGGTTCCCGGGTTCGATTCCTGGCGGGGTCAGGGATTTTCTCTGCCTCGTGATGGCTGGGTGTTGTGTGCTGTCCTTAGGTTAGTTAGGTTTAAGTAGTTCTAAGTTCTAGGGGACTGATGACCATAGACGTTAAGTCCCATAGTGCTCAGAGCCATTTGAACCATTTTTGAACAATTGCAAGCAGTCTTGCCTTGGGTAGACGTGTCGGTGCTGGTGGTGAGATGCATGTGGCTAACGCAGCTCTTCACACCTCATGCCCTTAATGGCGGCTGGAACTATGAGCTGTAGCACTCGTATAAGCTACTGCACGTCCGCCATAAAATCTGGGCACAGGAACTCTTACAATCAGCCCCAGTGGCATCAAGGCGGCTTCAACAACCATTCGTCGCGTTTTACTCCAAAACCGGCGACGATATTCGCCTCTTCACTGTTGCACAATCACTTTTGCGTGAGCACAGTTATGCACGTCCGATCACGTCAACACTCCCCAGGCCATTCCATTGTTCAGTCCCTGTGTCTCCAGCTACCCCTAGCTACACTCGTATCACCAAGAGTGGGGGCGTTCCCCTACCACCTTTTTACCGAAATCATTTAGTATTTAATAATATTTATATTTACTACCCTGGAGTTCATACCAGTCATAATAATTTACTACTAGCGCTTTACAACTTTAAATTATACAGTAATAACTTATAATTACCAAGAAAAAGAATACATTTGACTCCGAGAGCTTAGTGCGTTGTCTGATAGGCAGCGCTAATTCCCAGTTTCGCCAATAGATGGCATCAGGGTGCACTCCCTGGCAGTCTCACACAAGCGCGCCCGTTTCCGACGCGCGGGCTCCAAATTACTGTCAGCCCACCATCATTTCAGTTCCGTTACACACGCCATCACGAAAGCTACCCAACACGTACTAAGTATTAGTTCGCTATTCGGCCATCTGGAGGATGATACAGTTAAGTCAGCTACATTCCTACACTCCAGACCTTTCCATTCAGACATGAATCATTACCACTACAGGACACTGACGCTGCACGCCAAGCACCCCTAGACACAATTATCCTAGTATGTCGGTCACATATATGTTTGATCACTATACTTACGATTAAATGTTGCAATCACAGTCTCAATTGAACGACATTCAACAATGAGCGAAGTATCGGAAATACACCCTGCTGACGGCTGTGGCTCTGGAAATAGAAATATCTGTACCATTCTTATGACATGACACGTTCTCCCCTTTCCTATCACAATATTCCACGTCAAATCCATACTGACCTTACGACTGGACATAGTCACTTCCTTAGCACATGTTGGAACACAAACACATACTTTAGAAGCCTGATGCTCAAAGCGAACCTGTCACATACCCCCTACTACTAAGTATCATACTTCGCAAATAAATGATTGCTGGCGATACGAAACAATACTGACCGAGAAACAACGATGGGTGGAAATTTCTAGTAAGTGTTCTTGTGAGTGGTGCCACTGTGTCTTAGAAAGAGAGCCGTAATCATCTTCCAAATCGCCATATGTTAAAAAACCCAACCATATTACCATCACAAGTGGTCTTGGGTCTACAGGTATCCATGTTAAAAGCTATACTAGCTATATAAATCTACGTATGGCATTAACTTTGAATGAAGTGGTTTTTTCCTGACAAATACTGTGACACTGAGTATAGACAGTGATCGCCAGAGTGTATAGTATCAGACCAGCACGCCGCCGAAGGTGCAACCTCGTAATAAAATTACCGCATTATGAAAGCGATTCGGCTACGGAACAAGGTATGCAACCGGATTTGCATCTCCCTCACGCCGCCGCCGCTAGATACTTCTCTAGTATTTGTAATACACTCTGTCTCGATGCCATGTTAGAGGTACTGCGATATATCCACTGAGTTAAAGGCGGTGATTGAATGAGAAGGATCACAAAGAGTAGCAGATGGTGTGATGATTGAGGTCATAAGAAATGTACACTAGGTTTTCAGATCTCTAGTGCTACGCTTTCTGTAGAAATGGATACTATGGAGAAGTCCATTAAACGATTAAAGCCACTAGTGAATCATATTTCTGGCACACTCATATCTCGAAATGAGCCACCTTTCTCGGATCTATCTGCTACAATAAAATTACAACATGGTTTTACGTAGCCCCTATTCATCTTGCAACTGCCCCTCAGAATCAGCGCTATCGTCCCTACAGCTTCGCGCATGTGATTGTTCCACTGTAAGTCGGAACTGAGTAGAAGTCGGAGAAAGCTATGTCTATTACCTTCTGCAACCTGTGTAAAAGCAGGCGAAGCTGAGTTACTGTCACAGAACTGTGTTTTGTCCATTCGACGGAAATGAAGCCTGCTCCTGCAACACAAGGTAGTATAAAAGATAGTATAGGGAACTGGGGGAGGTACATCGATTTTGCTACTGCAATTTGGTGCTTCTCCAAACTACAAGCAGGCACTACATATCCCTCAGCGTCCATTCACGTCTGTCACCACAACATTCTATCATTGTTATTCTGTACCATTCATCAGAGAAAAATAACAAACTATAAATTCTCCACTAACTTTATCCAATAGAGAACTTCTTAAGATTTTTACCGCATTTTTCCTCCCAATACCACGTGCATGGCGGCTTCGGGCACAAGTGATGATACTGTTAAATATGCAGGTATTGATCCACTGCACAGACCAGTTTAAAGTTTCACCACCTGTACTGTAGGAGGGTCTCCCGCAGATCATACTGTAAGTCGCAAGAGACGCTGCCCATGACCCTGCGTCGTTGTTTGAAACATTGATTTTTTCTACACGCTTTGCACACTGCCATGCATTTTGTTTTTGCGCCATGACTTAGAGGTCTGCGTCAGCTTCTAAACTGACATTTACAAGTTCTGATCCATTGCCTCTCGCAGAAAACTAGACGTCGCACGGTGTAAATCGTGTTGTTACTGCACCTACCGTAACATGCCGCACACAATGGCTGATTTTAAATAAAAGACAGTTACAACATAAGGAAACGGGAATAGTTTGGCGGCGTTGTGAAGAGTTTCCAAACTGCTGTCCGAAAGTGACTGATGACCTCTACATTCAAGCTCATCTGTCACAGTGATGGAATAGCTGATGGCTCCGTGTTTTATTTCTACTGATTCCTCATATTGCAGTCATGTACGTGATCACTTTTTTGATGCTATTTGTCCCCAGAACGTGTTGTCCCTACACCAAAAATCTTTCTCCAACTCAAACCAGCGATTTCAGTCAATAATTATGTATTATTCAACAGCGCACCAGTGGACAGATGGGATGGTAAAGATAAGCATTACAGTTGATTGTGTGAACAATTTTACAGTAATTTCAACACTGACCAATGATGTGACAGTATGTTTCCCAATTTCAGTATCATAGCTAAACCACACCCTCCCCACTTTTCAAGTATCATGGCGAATGTGGATAGATGGCTGTGCAGTACATACATTCGTTGTTAATTCTCGAATACATCCATCATCAACGTATATCACACAGTGAACTACATATTTCTAACACTTCGGGCACAGTGCTTAATTTACGATCTATGTTGATGGGAGTCACACAGCATTCTCACTGTCTTAGGGTAAAATTAGAAACTGAAGATCCATCTCACACTGTCATTGACCAACCTGCCCCGCAGCACTGTTACCGAATTAATCTGCAATTGACAAGAAGTAGACAACTACGTCTCCTGAATGAATGGAGCTTGCCGAGTCCTCACCCATCCAGGTGCACAGATTTCTCGAGATGCGCCTATGTCGAGGAGGTTAGCACTCCTTATCGATGTATAGTAGCAGATTTGAAATTGTTGTGATATAAGGTGAAGAAGAACAAGAAACGGGTGATTTTTATGTGCGATGGAGCTCCAGACAGATGGAGTTCGAAGCATTTTTACGTAAATCAACCAAGCTATCTATTTTAAAGTATTATTCCAGAGCCTAGTATCAGTACCTGGATGGTATTGGTAAGACAGAACATACACACACGCACTTCTAAGGCTACAACGTTCCGCACTTAAATAAATTAGACGCAGTCTTCATCACTCAACTTACACCACCAGCCACAAACAAGATTATTGTCATGCGCCACGGCTCCGGCAGACATTCATGGTCCGAGATGATCTGATAAAAAGACCGAAACCAGTCATCATTAAAAAAGTTAAGCGATCAAGACTGCTTCCAATTTATTTCTAATAACTACAGATCGCTGTTTTCCTATATAAGAACTATGGTCTTTAAAAAGTTTCCGCACTTAAAACGGGCTATAATGTTAGTTCTCTTGCATTTCTGAGCTTGAGCTATCAATCGTATGGAATGTACCACTGTTAATATTCCAATGTAAGAAATATATTTCATGCGCGACATACATCCTTCTTCCAGGTTTCTCTACGATAAACTATATTATCGAACCGTAAAACGAAAAAACTACCAACATTATAAGTGGATAGACTTGATTTACGAACTTGAAATGAGTACAATGACTTACCTCACTTATCGACAGGTTATTCACCCAACCAAATAGTATTTGGTGAAAGTAGCTTGCCGGAATGGTGGAAGGAAATATCTCAAGGGGCAGGACAGAATATGGAGAGACGAGATGTTTTGAAGAAGGTTTACGAAAACCTGAAGCACGATTGAGAAGGGCTAGGTTTGATAAAACTGTGAAGAAAGTAGTCACATATGATGCAGGGGAAGGTTTTATTGAGAAATCACCTGAAAGCATCATCTAGAAAGAGATTGAATAAAAAGTTGCAATATTTGTATACAGGTCCCTATAGGATAATTAAAATACCACATGAAGGGAGCTAGAAGATTGCTACACTGACGTGATTAGGGCTTGTTCCCGCACATAGACATTAAGAAATATTATCAATGATGAAAGAGATATGGATTCGAGAAATACAGAATAAACTAATAGGATACTGTTAGTAGAATTCGACCACATGTCATCTGTAACATGTGCAGATACCATGTCAGTGGAAGAAGAAAAGAAGAAGCTGAATATAAGATTATTATGATTCTATGAACTAATAAATAAATGAACAGTGAAACAGAATGACTGTTCAATTTTGTAAGAGAGGAAACTATTTGACGTATATGTGTAAATGAGAAGATTAGTATGTAGCATATATATATATATATATATATATATATATATATATATATATATATATATATATATATATATATATATATATATATATATATGGTTGAAAATATTAATGTGTCACAACCTAATTAATGGCAAAAAGACAATACCGCATATCCTCATGTATATATGTGAATAGTCTTAAAGAAAATAGTTCAAAAGTAGTGTTAAGATGTAAGAAGAAGATATATTGGACTTCAATGCATATATGTTATACAAAGAAAGGTTATGTTAGTGGTAAGAAGGTTTCATTTAGTAATTGTTTGAAGAATTACTAATTTTTTAGTGTTATAAATAAGTATGTAAAGCAAAACGGAAAGTACACTGTAACCAAGCTAGCTAAAAAGTAATGACGAAAGGAAATTTAATGCAACCCAATCAGATGATGTAGTAACATGGAATAGACGAAGCGGAATAGCATGTATAAAGTACTGGAATAATAACAGGAAGCAAACCCAGACAACTGTCTAAAGACAAAAACTACCCTATGTTTACGTGGGAAATGAAATTGACCACGATAACGAAAAAAATAAACTATCTAATGAGAATAATTGAACTTTTTTCGTAATATTACTCGAAGGCAAAGTAAAAATACCTGTTAATAAATACCTGTTTGTACTAATTCGGAAACAAGAAACAATGAAATATGTAACTATGTAAATACTGAAACTTAGCAAGAGAGCCTATGGTATTATATTACATAAAGGTGAGAACGTTATCGGCACCCCTAAGCATACCGTCGAATTTTCCTTGTTGTTCTATTGATAGCGATGTTGATTACAGTACACCAACCTGCGTCGGTGGTATCTTTCTAAGCATTACGTCTACGGGAGCGATATTCATTATCACACATAGTGCTGGACGCCTGTCCTTCATAACACTTGCTTGAGAGAATCTCGGCAGGATGCAGCACCTTCCAGAAGCGCTGATTCGAAGACTTTGTCAGACAATTTCCTAGGACTCAGGAGAATCTAAACATATAGCTGGTGCGAGTGTAGGCATATCATAATTCACCAACTGCAACATAGTCATGTATACAAACAGTGATCCAATACTGTCAAATGTTTTTATTTCAGTCTGTGATCACAATATCAGTTCTTTAGATGATGACTGGTTTAAGTCTGTAATAACCATCCCCAGATCAACAATTTTTTTGGGCGCTCTGCAGATATAAAAGGTAACTGCATTGTTTGTCTGAAATTCGTACGTGTTGCAGTGCAAAGTTACTGTGGCTTATTTCGTGGCATGATCAGAGGAAATGAGAGTGTGTACTATTGTGAGGGATGTATAGATTCAGCACATTGATAACCACAAGGGTATGCAGAAGTCGTAATATTTAATGGTACTTACACTGGTAAATATGGTTCTGGCTCCCGATATTCTTGTGAGTCTTGTATATATTTGATGATCTGTAGGCAAATGTTGCCAGTGTAGTATGCCATTAGAGTATAGTCTGTAGAAAAAAAGGGCAGGTAGTGCTTCCACACCGGTAGCAGCAGCAGTTTGAAGTGACAGATGGGCTGTCCCATTTGGATTGCTAGGGACATTGCACTCTGTGCCAGTGCTGGAAGCATTGCAACACCTCTTGGATCTGGACCCGCACCTCAGCTATGTGTAATTGTGCCATCAATGGTGCCTCAGTGATCACGTATTTTGGCAGGAATTTCTCGGGTGTCAAGTATGAAAGGGATGCCGCCACCCAATGCTTGCAGGTACAAAACCTACACCTGTGGGTCACTGGACAGCTGACAACGGCGTCGCCACTTCTCGGGGCGCGCCAATTCACCCTGTCTCTGGCACTGGCGTCAGGCGTCCGGTGGCTGGATGTGTTTTTTTTTATTAGCAATCTTATGTTTAAACTATATCCACCGATTTCACCGACCAATAGGATGCTGCAAACTAAGAAAAACTACCCCATACATGTGAAGAATACCGATTGAATTAATTTGCATACATTTTTTATATTAATGTGGTGTTAGTGGTACGGTACTTAAGTGGAGGGTGTGTGTGAGCGGCTGACATGGAGCAGAACGGCAGGTTAAGTGCAGAACAATAAGTTAATTTGCAAAAGTTTTATGTGAAACAGTACAATAGGTTAAGGGGGTGTGTGACAAAGAAGAATGCCCCAGAAATGGCGTTCAAGAGCATGTGAAATTCGAAAACTGTACCACAAAAATCCGGAGAAAGTATTAAAATCCATGGAGAAGAAATTAAAAACTTTGAGGTTCGCCGATGACATTGTAATTCTGTCAGAGACAGCAAAGGAGCAGGAAGAGCAGCTGCACGGAATGGATAGTGTCTTGAAAGGAGGATATAAGATGAACATCAACAAAAGCAAAACTAGAATAATGGAATCTAGTCGAATTAAGTCGGGTGATGCTGAGGGAATTAGATTAGGAAATGAGACGCTTAAAGTAGCAAAGGGGTTTTGCTGTTTGGGGAGCAAAATAACTGATGATGGTCGAAGTAGAGAGGATATAAGATGAACACTGTCAATGGCAAGGAAAGCGTTTCTGAAGAAGAGAAATTTGTTAACATCGAGTATAGATTTAAGTCTCAGGAAAAAGTTTATGAAAATATTTGTATGGAGTGTAGTCATGTATGGAAGTGAAACATGGACGATAAATAGTTTGGACAAGAAGAGAATAGAAGTTTTCGAAATGTGGTGCTACAGAAGAATCCTGAAGATTAGATGGGTAGATCATATAACTAATGAGGAGGTATAGGATGTATGTTGCAGTAGGTACTGGGAGATGAAGAAGCTTGCACAGGATAGAGGAGCACGGAGATCTGCATCAAACCAGTCTCAGGACTGAAGACCACAACAACGACAACCACCAGAAAATTTTGGGACGACATGACTAATTACTTAAATTGGTATCAAAGGTGGTACAATAGTTAAGGAAATAAGGGTGACATGGAAAATCACTTGACAGAACAACAGGTTAAGTGCTGACAAATGCCCAAAAATTAGGTTAAGACACCCAGAGTACATTGCCGAACATAAAGTTATGCAACATGTTTGCCCCGTGTAATTGCTTCTTACAAGACCTACATGTTTCCAAACAGAAGAGAACGACGAGCATGAGAAATCCATCCCTACAAACTGATTTTTTTATAAATAAACAATACACCATTGAATTTCCTGTTATGAGATCCTTCCTCTCCAGCACCACCAGACTGCCACCTCGGATTAGGTCGCGGAAGGGACGACAGCACCCTCTGGTGGACGTACTGTGTACTAGGTCAGTGGAATGTGGATCTTGGGGTAAACACACTTGATGGCGGTACTGCCTCTAATTATTTAAATAAAGACTTAAATAAATAGTTATGTCCAGCACAGAAAGAATCCCTTTCCCGCCAGTCCCTTGGAAGAGGTGATGGTCAGATGACTTAGGTTAGTGGAGCAGCCAAAGTGCCCTTTTTTCCGCCATTTTGTTAGGTTAGTGGAGGTAGCTGTGGTGTGTTGCATTGTCCTGAAGGAATTTGAAGTTACCACCATTTTCTGGTGGAGGGGGGTTTACCAGTGGGTGGGAGGTTAATTAATTGATCAATTTAATTAAGTAATCAATCAAATTGATAAGTGTACCCGTAGCAGCAAGGGGGCAGGGTGGTTGGAGGAGGAGGAGGGGGACAATAGGATAAGTGCCTGTTAATCAATAGGAAATGGGGGTGACCTGGAAAACTACTTGGCAGAACAATAGCTTAAGTACCTGTCTATCAAAGGAGGACAATAGGGTTACCCCTGAGTGCATACCTGCCCCTGATGTAGGCAACCTGCACTAAAAAATGCGCTCATACGAAAGTATTTCCGCTAGTTATGGTAATTCCTGCAGGGAAGTAGTATGTCCTGCATCGAATGATAGTGTGTTAACTGCTGAACCTCTTGTAAACAGGAAAATGACTGACATAGGAAAACTGACTAGAAAAAATATTTGAATGTAAATCTATATAATTTATCGTCAGATGTAATTAAATAGTAACATAAAGTCTAATACTAATTCTCTTAAAAATAGTTACACATTGAAATCCAACATGTGTGGAAATCAAACAAGGCAACATCTGTACACCTCGTAAATCTTTGGCAAATCTTCACTTATAGGAAGTGTAATACAATTGCCGGTCGATATGGCCGAGCGGTTCTAGGCGCTTCAGTCCGGAACCGCGCGACTGCTACGGTCGCAGATTCGAATCCTGCCTCGGGCATGGATGTGTGTGAGTCCTTAGATTAGTTAGGTTTAAGTAGTTCTAAGTTCTAGGGACCTCAGATGTTAAGTCCCATAGTGCTCAGAGCCATTTGAACCATTTGTAACGCAATTAACTGCTCTACCACTTTGTTGAATTAACAGGAAATCTGTTCTGTGTTACGGCGTTAAGTCAAGCGCCGGCACGCAAGCCGGGAACGAGAGAGCAGAGGGGGCTGTGAAGAAGACGTCAGCCAATCGCACGCTGACCGGCCCCACTCCAGGACGACAACGCGACAGCAGCGAAGAGGACATAAGCGCCGCCACCGACTGGTCGCGGCGCAGTCGAAGAAAAGCTCCGAGACCAGTGACCTGAATAGAAGCGTCATTACTTCACTTGTATTAGAATTGAAATACTGAAGAACCTTTGCTTGGGACACATCTGTGTACTATTCAAGATTAAATATCGTCATTTACTTTTCGTAATAAAACTCATTAATACGATTTGTTTGAATTGTTTGTCTAGCGATCAGAGAAAGCAGGTTTCCTAGACACCCCACAATTTGACGACGACTAGGCAGATTTCAACCTTCTGCACTGAGTCTTGAAATATACTATAATGGCAAGGACACATGTGAGAAATGTATCCAGATCGCAAAAGTTTCAGTGTCTTCGCGATGTGAATCTATAAAATAATTATACATGAACCATACAGACGTTGGGAATGATTCACAAAACCATATTGCTAGTGTGCTCTTCCTGTACGTAGCACATCATATAACCAGGGTCGTCTGGTGCAATATAAAAATAAATGTGCCGCTCGATCCTGGTCCGAGCACACCGCGACAACCGGCATTTACTCGAACTGGTGACTCGCCACTGCTTCCTGGACACCTCAGGTAACTAAGTCGATAACTAGTGACACAACTGCATCTTTGCACAAGGCCATACAATTTATGAGTGAAAGTAGCAGATTAAATAATGAAAGCTGAAAATGTAAATCTCATCGTTCAAGGTATCATAAAATTATGTACGACAGCATATATTGCAATGGTCTTTTGCTGTCACCAAATAAAATGAAACCGACGGTGCGTCACTGCCGCCAACAGTTAAACACACGAATTGGTTAACAGTAAAATGCGGTGACGTAGAACACTGAGGTTTGTACCGCGACTCCCGTAGCCGGGGCGTACTCTGCACAGCCGGCTGCACCAGCGCACGCCACTGTTCACGGCAGTGACGCTGGATCACTTTTATTTTACTTGGCACCTCAGCCTCGCTAACAACGTTGCCGTTGTACATAATTTTATGACATATTGAAAATTTGCTATTGCGTTTGTAACTTTCAGTACTCGAGTTCTTACTTCCACAAAAAATTATCCCTCGTAATAGTTAACGCATATATTGTGAAACGATGCATTTCTGTATCTAGTTATCGACTCCGAACAATTTTGGGTCAGTGCGTGAGATGTTCAGGAACTATTCTTTGAGTTCCGACTGAAAGCGTTGGCAAATGAAGATTTACTTATCACCAACTCCTCTAGGTTATGAAATAGGCTTCTTTTTTCATATGCAATACAGATTTTATAATGCAGATAATTGGTCGGGTTTTTAATCAACATAATACCACTCAGAAAATTGCTATTACTGACTTGAACTGGATAAGAAGGAATCTGAAGTAGTAATCTATTGTCTCTCTCTCTCTCTATTCGTGTAGTCGGTTCCGACTCTTTGTGACCACATGAACCAAATCACGCCACTTTTTCCTGTCTTGCACTTTCTCCCGTAGACCTTCCAGGTTGGAACACATTGCTTCTGTGATGCCATCGATCCATCTCATCCTCTGACTTCCTCTTCTTCTAGTTCCTTCAATCTTCCCCAGCATTAATGTTTTTGCAGCGAGGCATGGCTTCTCATTGTGTGCCCAAAATAGGTCAGATTTGTTTTAACATTAGACCTTCCAGGGAGAAATCTGGTTTTATTTGCTCCAATATTGATCTGTTGGTTCTCTTTGCAGTCCATGGAACTCTAAGAAGTTTCCTCCAACACCACAATTCGAAGGAGTCAATTCTTCGCCGTTCAGCCTTTCTAATGGACCAGGTCTCACATCCATACATCACAACTGGAAAGACCATGGCCCTCACAATACGGATCTTTGTTGCTAGTGTTATATCTCTGGACCTTATAACCCTGTCAAGGTTTGACATCGCCTGTCTACCGAGCAACAGGCGTCTCCGCATTTCGTGGCTGCAGTCGCCATCAGCAGAGATCTGGGAACCGAGATAACAGAATGTGGTCACTACCTCCACGGTTTCTCCTGCTATATCCCACGAATTGATAGGTGTAGTTGCCATAATTTTCGTTTTCTTCACATTCAGCCTAAGACCGGCCTTTTCACTTTCGTCTTTCACCTTCAGCAAGAGTGTTCTCAATTCTTCTTCACTTTCTGCCAACAGGATCGTATCATCCGCGTACCTCAGGTTGTTTACATTTATTACAGCTATTTTAATTCCTGTTTCTCCTTCATCTACCCTCGCATTCCTCATAACGTGTTCTGCATACAGATTGAATAAGTACGGTGACAGTATGCAGCCTTGCCGGACCCCTTTCTGAATCTTTATCCATTTCATTGTTCCATACATAGTTCTCACTGTGGCTTTTTGGTCAAGGTATAAACTCCGTATCAGATGAATGAGGTAATCTGGTACACATGTGTTTTTTAGTTCGTTCCATAGTGTGTTGTGATCGACGCAGTCAGAGGCTTTGGCGTAGTCAATAAAGCACAGGTACACATCTCTTGCTTTTTCCATAATCCACCGAATGTTAGCAATTTGATCTCTAGTTCCTCTTGCTTACCTAAATCCAGTTTGTTCTTCTGGTAGCTCTCGATCGAGATATTGGCGAAGTCTATTTTGTAAGATTTTCAATATGACTTTGCTAGCATGTGAGATAAGTGCGATTGTTCGGTAATCTGAGCACACATTCCCAAGAAAAGGAACAGCAAGAATGCTAGATGGCTATCAGTTGAGGCACTGCAAGTTGCAGAAGAACGAAGGAAAGCAAAAATCAAGGTTTGAATTAAATGAAGGTTTTCAGAAATTAGCTAGAAGAGATAAAAATATATTCTTTAATAAACAGTGCAAGGAAGTTGAAGATAGTAACGGAATGGGGAAGACAAGAGATCTTTATAAGAAAAGAAGAGAAATTAAAGACAAATTCCAAGCAAAAATTCGAATGATAAAAGACAGAAACGGAAAAGATCTGTGTGAAGCAGAGGATGTTAAGGAAATATGGGCAGAATATGTAGAAGACCTATACAAGAAAGAACTGCATAATGACAGGGCTGCTACTGCTGATGTTAATGTTAATTTAGAACTAGAGCCAGATATTTTGGAGAGCGAAATCCAGTGGGCCCTTGAAAATATGGCTGATAACAAAACTAGTGGACATGATGAAATACCAGCAGAATTGTTTAAAGTCACTGGAAAGGATGCAATGAAAGTGCTGCACTCAATATGTCAAAAAATATGGATCACGCAGCAGTGGCCAGAAGACTGGAAAAGATCAGTATTCATCCCATTCCAAAGAAGAGACGTAATCTACTGTACAATACCGATAACTTTATTTTATTACTGTGCTGAATAATGAGTTTCGGCAGTCTGTATGCCATACAAACGGCGTTCTGTTGGAAGATGGGTGAATTGACTTGACGAGGGGTGTCCACAGCAGCCTTTCAACGTGAAACTACGAAGTACGGAATGATATTCCACATTAGTTTAACGCCACATTCTAAGTAATTCACATCACTATCGTTTAAAAAAAGTTAAAGGAAAACAGTTGTAAGCGCTAGCACTCGTTGATGGGTAGGGGACATCTGCACTTGTAACACAGCTGCGGCAGAACGTTTAAGAGTGTCACACATGGTTGTTTGATAAACATCCAAAGTACAAACGAATGGCGAATGTATAACAGAATACCGTTATTTCAGATTAGTGGTAATGATTAGACCACGGATTTTAGGTAAAAACTTATTTTGTTCCTCATAAAATAAAGATAATAGAAGTTGTACATACCCAAATTTACTGTCGAAAATGCTATTTTATTACACCTTAATATATCTAATTTCAGGTTAGTACTTGACAGTACCTAAATTTTAAAAATCCAATTCAATAAATATTTTATGACTAAAATTCTCTGGTGGTCTTCTCACCTAAGAATTACGCAGATATTTTATCGAAAATTGTAATTTTATAGTACCTAAAGTACATAATTTCATGTTATAAATTCATTATGGCTCATTTTTAAAAACCCTTAAAAAAAGTAATTTAATGAAACTTCCTAGCAGATTAAAATTGTGTGCCCGACCGAGACACGAACTCGGGACCTTTGCCTTTCGCGGGCAAGTGCTGTGAGGACCGGGCGTGAGTCGTGCTTCGGTAGCTCAGATGGTAGAGCACTTGGCCGCGAAAGGCAAAGGTCCCGAGTTCGAGTCTCGGTCGGGCACACAGTTTTAATCTGCCAGGAAGTTTCATGTCAGCGCACACTCCACTGCAGAGTGAAAATCTCATTCTGGAAACATCCCCCAGGCTGTGGCTAAGCCATGTCTCCGCAGTATCCTTTCTTTCAGGAGTGCTAGTTCTGCAAGGTTCGCAGGAGAGCTTCTGTGAAGTTTGGAAGGTAGGAGACGAGATACTGGCAGAGGTAAAGCTGTGAGGACCGGGAATGAGTCGTGCTGCGGTAGCTCAGATGGTAGAGCACTTGGCCGCGAAAGGCAAAGGTCCCGAGTTCGAGTCTCGGTCGGGCGCACAGTTTTAATCTGCCAGGAAGTTTCATGTCAGCGCACACTCCGCTGCAGAGTGAAAATCTCATTCTGGAAACATCCCCCAGGCTGTGGCTAAGCCATGTCTCCGCAGTATCCTTTCTTTCAGGAGTGCTAGTTCTGCAAGGTTCGCAGGAGAGCTTCTGTAAAGTTTGGAAGGTAGGAGACGAGATACTGGCAGAGGTAAAGCTGTGAGGACCGGGAATGAGTCGTGCTTGGGTAGCTCAGATGGTAGAGCACTTGCCCGGGAAAGGCAAAGTTCCCGAGTTGGAGTCTCGGTCCGGCAGACAGTTTTAATCTGCCAGGAAGTTTCATATTAGCGCACACTCTGCTGCAGAGTGAAAATCTCATTATGTAATTTAATGTTAGAACCTGACTGTATCCAGTTTTTAAAAAATCAACTTGGACCAGAAACATGAGAATGCGAAATATTGTTTCTAAACCATTACTGTAGGTTAATTTTGCTACGTAGATCTCGTACGTAAATTCTTCTACAAAGTATTTCTCGTTTATTTTTGTTTTTAGGTACGTTCTGGAAAGAGCTTTCATGTAAGTCAGCATGTTACAGGGATTAAACAGCAGCAAAATTTAAAAAGTAAATCAATCTTGAAACAAACGTTTGTAATTAAATCAAATGCTACAAACAAAAACGAATTTCATGTTGGCCTGTATCGAGCCATTATTGCAGCAAACATAACATTCAATGCAAATGACAATAGCCAGTTCAAAAGTTTTCTAGAGAAATACAGTCACCGCAGCATTCCATCAGAATCCACAATGAGAAAAAACTATTTTGAAAATACATTGGGCAGGATAATGGAAGATATAGGCGATTGATACATTTGGATCTCTGTCGATGAGACAATTGACAGACAAGGTCGATTGTTAGAAAGTTAGATCCTGACACTCGCTCTGTAACTCATCTGATCTGCAGCAAGTTCAAAAAGGATAACCACGGAACAATTGCTCACTTTGTTAATAAAACCCTCAAATTACTTTTTCCCAACAATCTAGATGAAAATAAAGTACTTTGAATCTGCACTGATGCAGCTGCATACATGAATGCCGCTGTTAAAATGTTGAAAGTATTTTACCCAGACTTCCTCGATATCACATGTCTCGCCCATGCCATAAATAGCGTAGCTGAGACGGTACGTCTCGAAGTGAATTTCTACATCTACATCTACATCTACATCCATACTCCGCAAGCCAACTGACGGTGTGTGGCGGAGGGTACCTTGAGTACCTCTATCGATTCTCCCTTCTATTACAGTCTCGTATTGCCCGTGGAAAGAAGGATTATCGGTATGCTTCTGTGTGGGCTCTAATCTCTCTGAGTTTATCCTCATGGTCTCTTCGCGAGATATACGTAGGAGGGAGCAATTTCCAAATGTAAGTAAGCTATTTTCAACCATCAAAAATGTTTTTATTAAAGCACCTACAAGAATCCTGATATTTCGAGAGGAGCTTCCCAACGCACCACTTCCACCAGAACCCATACTTACTCGCTGGGGAACGTGGCTAAAGGCCGTGGAATATTACAGCGAGCATTTGAAAGACATTAAGAACATGGTTCTTAATTTGTAGGAGGAGGCTGTGAACATTACTTCAGCTAAAGATCTTCTAAAGGACCCAACAATAGGCAACGACATTGCATACATAAAATCTGATACGGATTTTTGGTCCCTATTATTAAAGCTCTAGAGTGTTGGGACTGTGATTGGTAGAAGAGGAGACAGAAAAAATCAACTTGGTCCAAGGTTCTACTGGTATGAAAGTTGGTGATAAACTAAAGACAGTGCTACAAAAAAACCCAGGGCTGACCACCCTCTGCACAGTGGCTGACATCGTATCAGGTAAATCAGCAGAGCATGAGTGTGCGGTCCCATTGCGCCTAATACTGTCATGTAAATACGCTCCGGTGACATATGTTGGCGTGGAACGCTCGTTCTCGGCATATGAGATGCTATTAACCGAGAAGAGATGCAGTTTTTCAACGAAAGATTTGGAGAAAGTGTTAGTTATTTACTGTGACTGTAATTATGGGCATGGACAATAAAATAATGTGGATTTTTGTCAATCTATTTATCTTTGTAGACAGTAAAATGTTAGATTTTGGTCAACTATTTTCTAATTTTTATAACCTATATTTGTAAGTGATAGAGTCTATTTTAGGTACCTAATTTAAGATTTTTCGAACCTAAAAGTCCGAGGTCTAGTAACGACTTTCTAAGCTCTGTGGCACTATCTTTAAAAGAACGCACTGTTGAATGAGACATTTTTTACCAGCACCACAGCAGCAGCGATGCTTTTTGGTAGCAAACAACGTTTGTAGGCCAGGTCGTGAGCCGTGCTTGGGTAGTGCAGTCGGTAGAGCACTTCAATGTGAAAGGCAAAGGTCCCGAGTTCGAGTCTCGGCCCGGCACACAGTTTTAATCTTCCAGGAAGTTTCATCTTTTGTACACGTTCGAATTCATTATGCATAGCTTATAGTAAAAATATTATATACTTCATTTGGTAGTTGTATTATCCGTAATTATATATTTCGACAATCAGCTACTGTTATTCTGTCTTATTCCCCAAGTGGCATTTGAATTTACAATTAGCATTCGGTCTTTCGGATGTGTACTTCATTTCTGACTACTAGAAGAAATCGCATTCGGAGTGTCGCTTACTGGTTAGCAACGACAGAAAATCGAGGAAGGACGACCAGAGTTTGGCGTCTCGTCGATGTAGAGGCGCGGAGCAGATGCTCGCGTCAGAAAAGGAGATAAGGCGCACCATCACGGCATTCACTTTAGCTGCTGCGAAAAACCCGAAAGCGACTCCGGTGTCTTTGGCCCTCACTAGCTGGCGGAAATGAAGTTTATTTTTTCATCCAGCTCCGGAGCAGTTTGGAGCACAACGCCACACGCACGGTTGCGGATATCACAGATACGGCAGTGTCAAATGGTTCAAATGGCTCTGAGCACTATGGGACTTAACATTTATGGTCATCAGTCCCCTAGAACTTAGAACTACTTAAAACTAACTAACCTAAGGACAGCACACAACACCCAGTCATCACGAGGCAGAGAAAATCCCAGACCCCGCCGGGAATCGAACTCGGGAACCCGGGCGCGGGAACGCTACCGCACGACCACGAGCTGCGGACACGGCAGCGTCAGCGCCGCCCCTCTTCGGTAATAAATATCGGCTCCCCGCTTTAATACGGTAGCACCAGTCGGTACGACCCATAAATTTTCTCGTAAACAATGCAGGAAGAGCGACGGCGGCGATTCGTCGCGCTACTTAGGAGCGGTGTGAAGAGCGCAGAAACCGCCCGAATGCTCAGTGTTTTCGGAAGAGTTTAGCGAGTTTTGCCAGACAAGAATCTGTTGTCCTAGACTGGAGTGCTCTGTCTCGAGAAACGACGCGAAAACTCGGTTAGAACTCTAAAAGCACTCCGGCGACAAAACGGGAAGAGGCTGCTGCAATCCCCTGGGGTAAGCGCGCTCCAAACGCACACCGAGATTCCGCTACAGCGAACCCAAATTCGCCAAGTTTCGGCTCACGCCGGCCCTCTTAATGCCGCGGGATTAGCCGGGTCGAGTGTCGTGGAGGCGGCGTGGGCGGCGGCGCCCCACCAGCTGGAGGGCGGGCCGTTCCCTTCGGACCTCACGGGCGCCTCGGCTTACGCCTTCTTAATTCGTTTACAGTTTTCACAGCAAACATCGTCGACAGTGAGTAAGCGGTATTTATAGAAATCTGACGTCGAGCAACGAGGTAGCACGTGAGCGAAACCTTTTTAATCTGTAACGGAGCTGGTACAGGGTGTTTCAAAAATGACCGGTATATTTGAAAGGGCAATAAAAACTAAACGAGCAGCGATAGAAATACACCGTTTGTTGCAATATGCTTGGGACAACAGTACATTTTCAGGCGGACAAACTTTCGAAATTACAGTAGATACAATTTTCAACAACAGATGGCGCTGCAAGTAATGTGAACGATATAGAAGACAACGCAGTCTGTGGGTGCGCCATTCTGTACGTCGTCTTTCTGCTGTAAGCGTGTGCTGTTCACAACGTGCAAGTGTGCTGTAGACAACATGGTTTATTCCTTAGAACAGAGGATTTTTCTGCTGTTGGAATTTCACCGCCTAGAACACAGTGTTGTTGCAACAAGACGAAGTTTTCAACGGAGGTTTAATGTAACCAAAGGACCGAAAAGCGATACAATAAAGGATCTGTTTGAAAAATTTCAACGGACTGGGAACGTGACGGATGAACGTGCTGGTAAGGTAGGGGGACCGCGTAAGGCAACCACAGAGGGCAACGCGCAGCTAGTGCAGCAGTTGATGCAACAGCGGCCTCGGGTTTCCGTTCGCCGTGTTGCAGCTGCGGTCCAAATGACGCCAACGTCCACGTATCGTCTCATGCGTCAGAGTTTACATCTCTATCCGTACAAAATTCAAACGCGGCAACCCCTCAGCGCCGCTACCATTGCTGCACGAGGGACATTCGCTAACGATATAGTGCACAGGATTGATGACGGCGATATGCATGTGGGCAGCATTTGGTTTACTGACGAAGCTTATTTTTACCTGGACTGTTTCGTCAATAAACAGAACTGGCGCATATGGGGAACCGAAAAGCCCCATGTTGCAGTCCCATCGTCCCTGCATCCTCAAAAAGTACTGGTCTGGGCCGCCATTTCTTCCAAAGGAATCGTTGGCCCATTTTTCAGATCCGAAACGATTACTGCATCACGCTATCTGGACATTCTTCGTGAATTTGTGGCGGTACAAACTGCCTTAGACGACACTGCGAACACCTCGTGGTTTATGCAAGATGGTGCCCGGCCACATCGCACGGCCGACGTCTTTAATTTCCTGAATGAATATTTCGATGATCGTGTGATTGCTTTGGGCTATCCGAAACATACAGGAGGCGGCGTGGATTGGCCTCCCTATTCGCCAGACATGAACGCCTCTGACTTCTTTCTGTGGGGACACTTGAAAGACCAGGTGTACCGCCAGAATCCAGAAACAATTGAACAGCTGAAGCAGTACATCTCATCTGCATGTGAAGCCATTCCGCCAGACACGTTGTCAAAGGTTTCGGGTAATTTCATTCAGAGACTACGCCATATTATTGCTACGCATGGTGGATATGTGGAATATATCGTACTATAGAGTTTCCCAGACCGCAGCGCCATCTGTTGTTGAAAATTGTAACTACTGTAATTTCGAAAGTTTGTCTGCCTGAAAATGTACTGTTGTCCCAAGCATATTGCAACAAACGGTGTATTTCTATCGCTGCTCGTTTAGTTTTTATTGCCGTTTCAAATATACCGGTCATTTTTGAAACACCCTGTATATACCCGGGACGCAAAGCCGTCTATTGAGCTCAGCTGTTGCTCACGTTGCCGCCGACGGCGCAGGCGCTACGCCTACAGTGTTCGTCAACACTGTTTATTAGAAGCAAGGTACACGCGTTTGCTACAACACCACAACACCACGGTTATATCTGCGTTGGAGTGCATTTGGAGAAACGTAGATATTACAATTCGTTGCACTGAAAAGGACTCGTGTGAAAATGAAAATAAATATAAGATTATGTTTGATAAGAATACGAAACTTCCAGGTTGTCAATAAGACGGCCAAGAGCAAAACCCGAAATTAAATTCTGCGTGCCGTATGTTATCACCTGCAATGCTCGGATGCATGCGTTTAACACGTAGATTACGTTATGCGGGACGGTGAAAGCTCTGAAGACGATTCCAGCGAGAGGACTGAGCAGCTAAGTAGCTTGTTTGTTAGCGCGGAATATGCACTATGATAACAGTTAAATTGTTGCAACGGCTGCACCTCAATTGCATAATGATCAGTTTCCATTTTTGTGACCAGCTTCAGATCTGTGGTTGTTAAAATGTCCTTCGCTACAGTAGAACAGTAACAGATCATTTCAGTATAAAATTCTTTTAGGTGTGTGACTGCGTCCTGATTTTATTGCAATAGACTCCGACCGCGAAATACTACACTTATTTAGCAACGTTTAACTTTACGACGACCACACACCTGAGGAGGGATGCATATACCAAAATTTGCAACTGAAGTAAAGCCGTGACGGAAAATAAACTGCACTTTTTTCGAACACTGTTACAGTCTCACGTCTGACGAATCGTATTTCGTTTAAGCTCGGTCTTAGTATCAAACGTTGTAAGAAATGGTCGTGAGCGTAGCACAGGGGAAACATGAGGTAGAGCGTCGGTCCACTGCTCATTTATCGCAGTGATGAACATATCGTGTAAACCCATGGTAAGTTTTCAACGGTTTCAGAGATGTAACTATCTGTATCAAATCATCAGGAAGTGAAACTTTGCCGGAGGCAGTATAATGACAAACCGTTCATATCACAGTGAACAACTCACTTTCACTAATACAGCCTACAGCCAAAAACTGTAAATGAGAGCGAAATTAGTTGCTTGGGTTATAAATGGCCTGTGTGTACAACAGGGAAGAAATGCGGTCAGTAGGTGAGTCTGTCACTGCGAAAACAACAAAATAAATCACGTATGCGATTGCTGTAGAAATAACGCATAGGGAAGCAAAGTGCAGTTATGGGAAAAGGGTAAAATAAGAGGTAGGACTTAAAAACAGAATATTATACAATTTTTGACTCCTGTCTCTTATTACCTACAATGCACAGAAACGAAATTACGTTATTGCGTAATATGTGAGTGAGTAATATGTGCGGATAGACATAGACCAGGCTGCGTTTTTCAGCTGATGAGAATGTAGTAAATGCGTGTTCTTTTGTCTGGCAGTTTCGAACGAGACAATCTCAGAAACTACTTGGAACAGAACATAGCAACAAAGTACGACATACAGGGTTTCCTAGGAGCACTAACCACTGTTGAGGGATATGACAGAAAAAAATCCAGCCAAAAAGTCTAGTAACTGTGGGGTGTGAAAACCATACGTTAAGAGCTACAATCCTCGTTGATCAGATGTTTTTCTTTGAATGATCATTGCTGTCATATCCACAACAATGGCTATTGGAACACCCTGAAACCATCGTTTAACGTTCTACTTATCGGTCTCCTTCGGGAACGGCGCTCTACTTCACTCTCGCAGTTCGCAAACAGTCGACAGGTGTTTTTCGGCTTATCACGCGTTTTACAAACAACGTGTTGGAGCGTGGGGGGACTGCCTAGGATCGAAATTGCGTGTAAACGTAAGCGCGACAGCAACAATACCTCGCAGGCGGGTGCACGGGAAGGCACATTTAGCCTTCTCTTGCGGCTGCAGGAGAATACTCGGTTGTGTTGCTCGGAGAGTTGAACACGATACGAGGGCCGGAAGATGCGATGACGTTTTTGGAAAAGAATCGAGACTCGTCGCAATAATTAAACGAATGTTTGCGATGTAGATGGTGGAAAAAGTTGTCGGAAATTACAAGGATCGCGGAGTCCGAGACACTGCTTGCGAAACAGTGGTAAAAGTGGAATCGTCTTTCCATCTGGTCTCGTGCAATCGTACAGAACCGTCTCGAGTGAAAATGTCACTCTATTGCCTGCCGCACTGAGGCGTTTGTGGGCGACGGGCGGGTGCACCAGAAAGTTTGTGCTTTCGGTCGCGGAAGACCAGAGTGGTTGTGATCGACTGGGGGCGGGGTGCGCCGGCTCACCCACCTGCTCCAGCTCGCAGCCGTGCAGTGCGGGCCCGGGGCCGGAGGCGCGCACGTCGGCCACCAGCGAGGACGACAGGGAGCGCCTGGCCGCCACCAGCTGGTGCTGCCCGTGGCCGTGGTGGTGGTGGTGGCTGTGGTGGTGGTGGTGGTGGCGGTGCAGGCCGCGCTCGGCCGCCGCCGCCCACTGCGACTCGAGCGGCAGCTCGCGGGCCGCCGCCGCCTCCGCGCCGCCCCCGCCGCCCTCGCGGTCGTCGCCGCCCTCCTCGCTGTCGGAGGCGGGGAAGACGCGCTCCGCCTGCACGCAGCACATGGCCGAGCCCAGCGTGCCGGTCGGTGTAGGCCCTGCCTGTGCTCGGCGCCGCACCCCGCACTGTGCGCGCCTGTGTGTGTGCGTGTGTGTGCGTGTGTTTGCACCGTGTGCGCCCGCACCCGCTGCCCGCTGGCGACTGACTGCCCCGCCTTCCTGCGGCCGGCCGGCACCCGCTCCGCCGTCGCCATGGCGACGCTCCCGCCCCTCCGCCCCTCTCCCCCCCCGCCAGCCGGGCGCGGCCGCAGCCCCGGCCCGGGCCGACGTCACGTCCACCTGACGCTGCGCCCCGCCGCCACCTGTCATCCGCGCACTGCACCCTGGCCGTACGAGCAGCTGACGACTCCTCGGCTTTATGGAAAAGAAAACATTGTTATATTGTTATGGGTTACAAAAAAAGAAATTATAATTTACTCGACATAGTCCCCTTCGAGCTCAAATCATTTGTGACATCTTTGTTCCAGCTTCCTTAACCACTCTGCAAAAAAGATTTCGCCGGCCGCGGTGGCCGAGCGGTTCTAGCCGCTACAGTCTGGAACCTCGCGACCGCTACGGTCGCAGGTTCGAATCCTACCTCGGGGACTGATGACCTCAGAAGTTAAGTCCCATAGTGCTCAGAGTCATTTGAGCCGAAAAAGATTTCGATTGTGCTGAAAACCAGTCATCTGCAATCTCTCTTGCTTACTCAGTGCTGTGATATTGCCTTTCCTTGAGGTGTTTATCGAGGTTTCGGAACAGGTAATGACATGAGGCGTTAACCGGATGTTGGAAGAGCTGCCAATCTTTCCAGCGTCTTGTGGGGAGGGGCACAGTCTCGCAGAAACAAGTTCCCTTTTCCCAGCTTTCCTCTGCGTTCGCAGACCAATTTTTCCTTCAGTTTGTCGAGAAGTTCAACGTAATACTTTTCCGCGATGGTTTGTTGCAAGTAGTCAATAGCTGGGCTTTCAACCTTTATACCAAAAAACGGATGGGAGTAGCTTGTCTGCTAATTTTGTATTTTCAACTTCTTTGAATGTGGAGAATGATTGTGTCTCCATTCTTTGGACTGGCCTTTGGTCCTCGGGCCGTATATGTATATCCGTGTTTCATCCACAGTGACGAGATGACCCAAAAATCCGGCGGTAACCCCGCCATATTGGACCATGATGGACTCTGCAGAAACCGCCCGGTTGCTCATTTGCTATGCATTGAGCTACTTTCGAATCTTGCTGTGTGAAATTATATAATACACACAAATGGTTACAGTTTCAGGAACCGAATAAAGTATTGTTCCACCTGTATCACTTACGTAAGCAGTTATTGTAAGAGCTTTTGGAAGTCCTCCTGAGAGATATCGTGTCAGATTCTGTCAAAATACGAAGATGACTGGAGGGCCTCACCCATAATGGTCTGACCTTCTCAACTGGCGAGAGATTCGGCGACCTTGCTCCGTCACGTTCCCAGTCCGTTGAAATTTTTCAAACAGATCCTTTATTGTATCGCTTTTCGGTCCTTTGGTTACATTAAACCTCCGTTGAATACTTCGTCTTGTTGCAACAACACTGTGTTCTAGGCGGTGGAATTCCAACACCAGAAAAATCCTCTGTTCTAAGGAATAAACCATGTTGTCTACAGCACACTTGCACGTTGTGAACAGCACACGCTTACAGCAGAAAGACGACGTACAGAATGGCGCACCCACAGACTGCGTTGTCTTCTATATCTTTCACGTCACTTGCAGCGCCATCTGTTGTTGAAAATTGTAACTACTGTAATTTCGAAAGTTTGTCCGCCTGAAAATGTACTGTTGCCCCAAGCATATTGCAACAAACGGTGTATTTCTATCGCTGCTCGTTTAGTTTTTATTGCCGTTTCAAATACACCGGTCATTTTTGAAACACCCTTTTGCTTTGGGCTATCCGAAACATACAGGAGGCGGCGTGGATTGGCCTCCCTATTCGCCAGACATGAACGCCTCTGACTTCTTTCTGTGGGGACACTTGAAAGACCAGGTGTACCGCCAGAATCCAGAAACAATTCAACAGCTGAAGCAGTACATCTCATCTGCATGTGAAGCCATTCCGCCAGACACGTTGTCAACGGTTTCGGGTAATTTCATTCAGAGACTATACCATATTATTGCTACGCATGGTGGATATGTGGAAAATATCGTACTATAGAGTTTCCCAGACCGCAGCGCCATCTGTTGTTGAAAATTGTAACTACTGTAATTTCGAAAGTTTGTCTGCCTGAAAATGTACTGTTGTCCCAAGCATATTGCAACAAACGGTGTATTTCTATCGCTGCTCGTTTAGTTTTTATTGCCGTTTCAAATATACCGGTAATTTTTGAAATACCCTGTATATTACGTGTCTTGAATTTACCTATGATGTGTTCAGTTACGAGTGTTACAGCCAAACAGAGGTAAAATGACGGTAGGATGGCTATGGCTGCTATATACTTAAACAAGAGCAGGTTACCAGGTTTGGAGCGTTGATTGCATTACACTGTTCATTCTAATGCAGTTTAATTATTCGAGATATTGTGTAAGGTTGTCTGTGATACCTGTTGGTGAGTGTCCGCTGTTTGAGTGAGTGTGTGTTTCGGGACTGCTGTGTGTGTTGGTGCACGAACTGGGAATGCCTTTTTACGTGCTTCGGGTGTGTTGCAGTGTTCTGTTATACGGTCGTGTCTGTCTGTATCCGTCATGTATGGTCAGGGATCTCATTCATTATCTCCCACTCCTGCTTGTCTTTCATTGCGCGTATCGTGTCAGTGTCGTGCAGCGTTGGTGTCTGGAGTGTTGCTGTGTAGTGGTGACAGCGAGGAAGTGTGTTCCCCCACACGTATAAGTAGCGTTCTGGCTGCGGCCTGCACGGTGATCTGTCAGAAAGTGAACCATAGCCCGGCTGGGATTGATAAGGAATGATACACCCTACGACCCTTCCCATTCCCTTTGCCAGGTACCCACCCATCATTTAACGAGCTGGCCCTTCTCCGTCGTGTCCTGTCCGGTAATCTCAGCAAGTACATTGCAGCCAGAAACCGAATAGTTAAGTCGATAGGGAAGGTTCCAAGTATCACGTAGAGCTGATGAAGTGTTGAAAACTCCCACCAGGGCACTTCTCTGCTCTCGCCGCACGATGTTCCTTTCCGTCAGCAAACGTACTCGGTGGCCCATGCACTGACTGCAAAACAGACCACAGTGGTAAGTTCTCAGTGGGTGTAGTGCTTTCCTAAAGTGTGTTATATTGAGTCTGGCCAGCTTCTGAATTATCTTGGCAGCTGTACCAGTCGTTCTCCTGATGTGTTCCTCAAAGGAAAGTCGTTCGTCGAGTTGCACACCAAGATATCTTGTTTTCCATTGTCTGTGTATGTTAGTGTCCTGTAGTTTATGGTTGGATCACTTTGTAGTATTTCTCTGAGTAGTATATGAAGTGTTTTGTATAGAGCCATCTGAAGTTTATTATGTTTGCGCCACTGGCTGATGGTTGCGTGTACCTGTGTTGACCGGTGTTCGAGTTGCGCTCTTGAGTCCGAGGAAACCACCACCAGGTCATCTGCTTATACTATCGCCCCGGCCGCACGGTTCTCCCCATCATCCAGGTGATGTAGGAGGGTTCGAAGGCGATATCCCAAAAGACGGGGCCACACATTCATCCTTGCAAGTGGCCTTTTGTGACTCTTTCAGTCACTTACTGACCCCGTGCGCCATACAACCACCCTGTTTCTATAGTAGTGCGAGAGGCAATCGTAGATGGCCTAAATACCTGCATGTCTCTGACTATTGCAAATATTGCGGCTCACCAGAGATTATCAAAGGTGCCGAAATGTCTATAAATTAGCAATTGCGTATTTGTTTTTATATTATTAACAGTGCTTATTACCCCTTCTAGAACTTCATATATGGATTTTCCCGCCCTGAAACCAGATTGGTATGGATTAAGGCCAAGGAGCCCTATGAGCGATTGCAAGCGATCGCACGGAAGTCGTTGCTGGACCTTGGTCAAGGTGATAATGAAGCATGTACGTCTGTACGTTTTTCCTATCTGAAGGATACGTGTCCCATTTGCCATTTGCCAGACCGCAGGTACCCATCTCATACGTAACGCTTCATTGAGAAGATCCGGCATGTGGCCGGGGGGGGGGGGAGACGACAATTTTCAGTGTCTCGGGAATGGATACCATCTGGCCCGGAGGCTTTTTTGTTCTTTAGTTTGGCAATCGCAAGCGCGATCTGCTCACGTACAAAGGGAATAACGAAGGACCATTTTCGTAGCAACAGTTCATTAAATTTCGCTGTCCAGTATGAATGTGTTCATCTGACTATTGCTCGTCATCGGGGAGGAGTTTCTTTAGCAGGAGTTTCGCAGAACTTCTCCGTACCTCTATTACGGTACCACCATCTCGTCTCGGCGTTTCTGAGACTAATGGAGTCTTTAGAAACTCCGTTTGTATTTTGAAGGAATCCCCCCAAATGTTGGTTTGGAGCTGTTTCTGCACGTATGTGTTTCAATGTTCTTCTCGAGCTTTTTGTAACTCTTGCTTGTAGCGTTGTTTTGCTTCCCCGAACTGTATGAGTCTGACATCTCTGTCCGTTGCCGTTCTCGCTCTTTGATACCATTTCCGTTTCTTTCTTGCTTCTTTGCGCAACCTAGTTAGTCTCCTAGTCCATGGTATGTTTAGCTTTCGTCCTGTGTCAGTGTCGGTATTGGAGCCCTTTGTGCTTTTTGTAGGTAATCAATCAAAACCTTTGCTTTATAATCCACTGACCCAACTGCGTGTACGGGGAAGGTCTGAGTCATCTGTCTTAGTTCTGCCCAGTCCGCCTTATGAAGTAACAATCGCTGATGTCTGTCATGTGTAGGTGTGTCTATCTGTGTATCTACGTTCATGATGATAGCGTTGTGGTTGCTGTGGGTAGCGCCATTCGTGACCTCCCACCCCATTATAAGTAGCAGAGCGTTTGCATTTGCAATTTTTATGTCAATTCTGCTGCTGGTTCCCGATGGCGCTATGTAGGTAGGTGGCTGATTCATTTAGCACCGCATGAACTTGGTGCCCGCGGTCGTCCGTTGTGTCAGAGTGCCGTATAATCGACTTAGCATTTATGTCTGCAGCTGTTAGTACGTTTCTACTATTAGCATATTGGACAACGTCTCTAATGCTCTGATGTAACTGAGACACGGTTCAATGTAGTGCGAGTACTGTGCTTGTAACGACGCAATAACCCACTACTTGCCTTCGAGTAGTATTTCCACTGATGGGCAGGTGTTCGGTACGTAGGTGAGCTGTCTGTGTAGCTGCAATGTTGCGATTTGTGACAATTACTGCAGTCTTGGCATTGTATGTACCTGTTACGATGATTTGTTTGTGGTCAAATCCTACTAGTTTGCCGTTCCTGGCGTAGGGTTCCAGCAAGCGGGTCACGTCCGCGTGCACCTCATCCACTAGTTTAGCTAGCTCCATACTAACTTGTGTCTGGTTGTTTGCATTCAGCTGTAAGAGTTTCACGGAAGTCGGATGTATACAAAACATTTGGATCCCCATTCATTGCAATCGAAGTATACTCGTCCGTGGGCCCTCGCAAGGTTGTTGTTGTTGTGGTCTTCAGTCCTGAGACTGGTTTGATGCAGCTCTCCATGCTACTCTATCCTGTGCAAGCTTCTTCATCTCCCAGTACCTACTGCAATCTACATCCTTCTGAATCTGCTTAGTGTATTCATCTCTTGGTCTCCCTCTACGATTTTTACCCTCCACGCTACCCTCCAATACTAAATTGGCGATCCCTTGATCCCTCAGAACATGTCCTACCAACCGATCCCTTCTTCTAGTCAAGTTTTACCACAAACTTCTCTTCTCCCCAATCCTATTTAATACCTCCTCATTAGTTATCTGATCTACCCACCTAATCTTCAGCATACTTCTGTAGCACCATATTTCGAAACCTCTTCTCGTCTAAACTATTTATCGTCCACGTTTCACTTCCATACAAAGCTACACTCCATACAAATACATTCAGAAATGACTTCCTGACACTTAAATCTATACTTGATGTTAACAAATTTCTCTTCTTCAGAAACGCTTTCCTTACCATTGCCAGTCTACATTTTATATCCTCTCTACTTCGACCATCATCAGTTTTTTTGCTCCCAAATAGCAAAACTCCTTTACTACTTTAAGTGTCTCATTCCCTAATCTAATTCCCTCAGCATCACCCGAGTGAACTCGAGTACATTCCATTATCCTCGTTTTGCTTTTGTTGATGTTCATCTTGTAACATCATTGCGAGACACTGTCCATTCCGTTCAAATGCTCTTCCAAGTCTTTTGCTGTCTCTGACAGAATTACAATGTCATCGGCGAACCTCAAAGTTTTTATTTCTTCTCCATGGATTTTAATACCTTGTTATAACCAGGAATAACACAGTAACCTCTTCAGTCTGGTTTATTAAATCAAAAATCACTTTTTAACAATTATGTTAGCCAAGCGTCTACCCAGGCTCACACTCAGAAGTAATGCAGAATTAATGTTTGGTTATACCAATGTCCGAATGTGAATGGTGGGGTGCACGTTCCGTAATTATTTCCAAGTCCAGTGAAGTTCAGTCTCTCCAAGTGAAGTCGCAAGATTTCCGCCGAGCAGCCAGGTAACCTCGAGTGGTGCGGCGAGTCATCCACAAGCAGCTGGAACACGGCGTAGTGCACTTCCGGATGAGAACTGTCGTTTGCGGCGGTGGCCCGGTTTATATAAGGCTTGCTAGTTAATGGAGCCGTCGTCTGGGGTCGCTGTTTTCCAGGGAAAACCAATCGCAATGTTTCCTGGCGTAGCCAATTGCTGTGTGCTGACAAACGCGCGCGCGCGAAGGCGGCCAGCGATGGTAGACGCGAGCCGCCCGGAGAAGTGCGGCCAGCGATGTATTTCTCGGCCACGTAAGGGAACGTGCGTGTGAAAACGGCCAGCGATGGAAGCAGCGGGCCGCCCAGAGAAGTGCGGCCAGCGATGTATTTGGCGGCCGCGTACTGGAGCGCGTTGTTCGGTGTGTGTTAGAAGTGGTGTATACCACATACCTACTCCGAATTTTTCAAAAATGGCTCAAATGGCTCTGAGCACTATGGGACTTAACTTCTGAGGTCATCAGTCCCCTAGAACTTAGAAATACTTAAACCTAACTAAGCTAAGGACATCACACACATACATGCCCGAGGCAGGATTCGAACCTGCGACCGTAGCGGTCGTGCGGTTCCAGACTGCAGCGCCTAGAACCGCTCGGCCACCCCGGCCGGCCCGAATTTTTCTTTTGTTTCCTTTACTGCTTGCTGAATATACAGATTGAATAACATTGGGGAGAGGCTACATCGCTGTCTCACTCCTTTCCCAACCACTGCTTCCCTTTCATGTGCCCAGATTCTTGTAACTGGCATCTGGTTTCTGCACAAATTGTAAATAGCCTTTCGCTCCCTGTATTTTACCCCTGCCACCTTCAGAATTCGTAAGAGAGTATTGCAGTCAACATTGGCAAAAGCTTTCTCTAAGTCTACAAATGCTAGAAACGTAGGTTTGCTTTTTCTTAATCTAGCTTCCAAGATAAGTCTTAGGTCAGTATTGCATCACGTGTTCCAATATTTCTACGGAATCCAAACTGATCTTCCCCGAGGTCGGCTTCTAACCGTTTTTCCATTCGTCTGCATAGAATTCGTGTTAGTATTTTGTAGCAGTGACTTATTAAACTAAGCCGGCTGGAGTGGCCGTGCGGTTCTAGGCGCTACAGTCTGGAGCTGAGCGACCATTCAGGTCGTAGGTTCGAATCCTGCCTCGGGCATGAATGTGTGTGATGTCCTTAGCTTAGTTAGGTTTAATTAGTTCTAAGTTCTAGGCGACTGAGGACCTCGGAAGTTAAGTCCCATAGTGCTCAGAGCCATTTTTGAACTTATTAAACTGATAGTTCGGTAATTTTCACATCTGTCAACACCTGCTTTGTTTGGAATTGGAATTATTATATTCTTCTTGAAGTCTGAGGGTATTTCGCTCACTAGATGGTAGAGTTATGTCAGGACTGGCTCTCCCAAGGCTGTCAGTAGTTCTAATGGAATGTTGTCTACACCCAGGGCCTTGTTTCGACTCAGGTCTTTCAGTGCTCTGTGAAACTCTTCACGCAGTATCGTATCTCCCATTTGATATTTATCTACATCCTCTTCCATTTCCTAATATTTTCCTCAAGTACATTGCCCTTGTATAGACCTTCCACCTTTCCGCTTTCCCTTCTTTGCTTAGTACTGGATTTCCATCTGAGCTCTTGATATTCATACAAGTGGTTCTATTTTCTCCAAAGGTCTCTTTAATTTTCCTGTAGGCAGTATCTATCTTACCCCTAGTGAGATAAGCCTCTACATCTTTACATTTGTCCTCTAGCCATGGCTGCTTAGCCATTTTGCACTTCCTGTCGATCTCATTTTTGAGACGTTTGTATTCGTTTTTCCTGCTCGCAAGGTATTAGTACACATTTTCCAGAACGAGCTTCTCGCCCCTTCTGGTGCAGGCTTCGTGTAGCAGCAGAGTCAGTTCTTCAGTGTCTGTCGGTATATTACCTGATTTGAGCAAAGTCTGTCTGTCTGCTCGGTCGTCGGATACCAGATTGTGGCAGCTTTTGAGCTGCCAGTTGTAGTCACAAGTCGCAATGTTGTTTGGAAGGTGTGTCTGTTTTTTAGCCTGAAAAGGAGTATATTTTCTTCCAGCTTTAAAATGTCGCGTTTGACCCAAGTTGTGTGTTCTTTGCCAGGGCCGATGATCCTCTAGTTCTCTGCTCGGTCTGCGGGTGTGTTATGGGCGTCCGTATTTCTTGGCTTGTGTCGTATTTTGTTTACTTTCGAGTCTATGTGGTTGATTTCATAATGGGTTTTCTTTTTGTTCGTATTCTTTTGGAATCCCAAGTTTTCACTTTTTTCCCCTTCCATGCTGTTTATCATCACGCATTGTGATATCGTGTGCTGTGTTATTTGTGTTTGTGAACCACCCTGTTATTAACGTCAATGGTTAAATGTAGGTTTTGCACTTTTCGGTGTTGTATACCGTGTATTGTTTCAGTGTGTCATGTTTGTATTCCGTCACGGTGCTTTTTCCTATGTCTGTGTTTTGTTTGTATCCTCGGTTGTCCGTGCAAGTTTCGTGAGCTGTGTAGATTTTGGTGCACATGTCATCATTAACTTCGTGTTGTTCCTGTCTGTGATGTCTGCGCTTTCCACAGTCATCACTAACTAATTCTGTTTCTAATTCTTCTACTCTTAGCAATAAGAATGTCTGCATGGTAGCGCATTGGTACATTGCAAGTTTTAGGTGCCCGGCTACCTGCAGGCATGCATGAAAAGGAGCGTAGAGTGTTGTCGACGTACCTCCGGGCAGTCAGGGTACCGGCGATGACAGCCAGTGGGTTGCAGCTACGACGGCAAACTGCACGGCAGGCCGTGTGTCCTGGGCGGCGAGCGCGTGGCGGCCCACGGCCGTGTCGGTGTCGTACCGCCGTCCAGACCGCCACCACAAGCACTTCCACTGGTCAGGGCTCAGTTGGAAGCGGGCCGCGAGACATTTGCGCTCCATTCAATGAGACTGCAGGCCACAGACGCCCCGGACAGCTGTGGAATCCCAGTCTGGCCGTCGGCCGCCACAGAGACCGTCAACCGGGAGTGACGGTCTGGGCTGGTGTTTCCTCTCGTAGGAGGATCGCTTTGGTTGTCTTTTGCGGCGTCCTCACAGCACAGCAGTACGTCGACGGTATTCTACGCCCCGTGTTGTTGCCCTTCGTGGCAAGCAATCCTAGGTTTATATTTCAGCAAGACAATTCAGGCCCACACTCGGCGTGAGGTTCTACTGCTCGCGTCCGTGCTTGCTGAATCCTACCTACTTAGATTCGTTTCTGGGTAATTGATGATGTTTTGCACTGACATACTATTAAATATCTTCAACATTTCGCGGCCCTCTCAGCAACTGTGTGAATATTTATTTTACTAATTAACAGCCGCAGTTGCACCGTTTACCTAGAATTTACCTAGGTTTCAGTCGTGTTAACCCAACCTTCTTCAGAATAACAGTAACTACGGTTTGTCCCGACTACCTGACTGCAGGAAGCAGCGCATTAGCGCTCTCGACTACCCTGGCGGGTTGTATTGCTGGATGGCTGAGAAGATGAGACTTCTGTGTTATCTGATTCTGAAACAGCCGAGTAAAACTGAACGTACAGAGTCTACTTTTTGTTTACTTCTTCTTATCATGTCAACACTGACTCACAATATTCTAACACAACGCAATATGACTGCTAAAAAAGTTACAACCTGACTTAAAATGATTAATTCAAAAGAATGGCCCTGGCTAAAAAGAAATCTTAACAATAACCTATACATTTCATTAAGCATTTACCTCACAAAAATCTTCATTACGCGAACTACTGCAATACTCCGAGCGTCAATACTGCCTGCTAAATAAAAAATTGTAACTACTAAAGCCACTACGTACTAATAGACATGTGGTTAGCAAAGGAAAGATTTTTTTGCAAACCAAATAATGTATTTTTTTTACTTCAATAATGTGACATCCAGTTCAAACACGAATATAAATCGTCATTGACATCCAGTACAAAGATATATAATCATGAATCATTTTCAGTCTCCAAGTCGGATACTTCCAGATCGTTGGTCTACGCTAACACTTCACACCTCTACCCTCCAGCACTGCCCTTCTCACATCTAACATCTATCACTGCTGGCTGTGGACCTCCAACTGCCCAACAGTACTTGCACTGCTGGCGACTAACTTCCAAATGCCGAACACTACTGGCGATTAACTTCCAACAACGAGTCCGACCAGCCACGGAGTCTCTTACAAAGTGCTATCGGCGTGACATGTAATTTTCTGTGTACGTCCATTGATGTATAGTTCACGGTTTTCGTTCTTAAGTTTGTTGTTTTATACCCCATCTTACTGCTTGGTATTAGTCTTACCGCCTGTATAATTTCTTTGAGCATTTTCTTGTTTCTGAATGGACAGCTCGTTTGACCGTTCGAAAGACGCTTTACGAGTATAATTAAGAGCAATTTCTTATAAATTTTTTGGTATTTTGTGGTAAGGTCTATTGGCCCAAACTGCTGAGGTCATCGGTCCTTACACACTAATTAATCTAACCTAACCTAACTTACGCTAAGAACAACACACACACCCATACTCGAGGGAGGACTCGAACCTCCGACGGAGGGAGCCGCGCGAACCGTGACAAGACCTCCTAGACAGCGCGGCTACCCCGCGCGGCGCAGTTTCTTATAAGCACCTCGGCGAATGGGAACTCGACGGTGAAGTTTGTTACACTCCTGGAAATTGAAATAAGAACACCGTGAATTCATTGTCCCAGGAAGGGGAAACTTTATTGACGCATTCCTGGGGTCAGATACATCACATGATCACACTGACAGAACCACAGGCACATAGACACAGGCAACAGAGCATGCACAATGTCGGCACTAGTACAGTGTATATCCACCTTTCGCAGCAATGCAGGCTGCTATTCTCCCATGGAGACAATCGTAGAGATGCTGGATGTAGTCCTGTGGAATGGCTTGCCATGCCATTTCCACCTGGCGCCTCAGTTGGACCAGCGTTCGTGCTGGACGTGCAGACCGTGTGAGACGACGCTTCATCCAGTCTCAAACATGCTCAATGGGGGACAGATCCGGAGATCTTGCTGGCCAGGGTAGTTGACTTACACCTTCTAGAGCACGTTGGGTGGCACGGGATACATGCGGACGTGCATTGTCCTGTTGGAACAGCAAGTTCCCTTGCCGGTCTAGGAATGGTAGAACGATGGGTTCGATGACGGTTTCGATGTACCGTGCACTATTCAGTGTCCCCTCGACGATCACCAGTGGTGTACGGCCAGTGTAGGAGATCGCTCCCCACACCATGATGCCGGGTGTTGGCCCTGTGTGCCTCGGTCGTATGCAGTCCTGATTGTGGTGCTCACCTGCACGGCGCCAAACACGCATACGACCATCATTGGCACCAAGGCAGAAGCGACTCTCATCGCTGAAGACGACACGTCTCCATTCGTCCCTCCATTCACGCCTGTCGCGACACCACTGGAGGCGGGCTGCACGATGTTGGGGCGCGAGCGGAAGACGGCCTAACGGTGTGCGGGACCGTAGCCCAGCTTCATGGAGACGGTTGCGAATGGTCCTCGCCGATACCCCAGGAGCAACAGTGTCCCTAATTTGCTGGGAAGTGGCGGTGCGGTCCCCTACGGCACTGCGTAGGATCCTACGGTCTTGGCGTGCATCCGTGCGTCGCTGCGGTCCGGTCCCAGGTCGACGGGCACGTGCACCTTCCGCCGACCACTGGCGACAACATCCATGTACTGTGGAGACCTCACGCTCCACGTGTTGAGCAATTCGGCGGTACGTCCACCCGGCCTCCCGCATGCCCACTATACGCCCTCGCTCAAAGTCCGTCAACTGCACATACGGTTCACGTCCACGCTGTCGCGGCATGCTACCAGTGTTAAAGACTGCGATGGAGCTCCGTATGCCACGGCAAACTGGCTGACACTGACGGCGGCGGTGCACAAATGCTGCGCAGCTAGCGCCATTCGACGGCCAACACCGCGGTTCCTGGTGTGTCCGCTGTGCCGTGCGTGTGATCATTGCTTGTACAGCCCTCTCGCAGTGTCCGGAGCAAGTATGGTGGGTCTGACACACCGGTGTCAATGTGTTCTTTTTTCCATTTCCAGGAGTGTTAGCTCGAGGCTGTGCTGGTCAGATCATTCCTTCAAATATTGTCATACTGAACTTCTTCTTATGCGCTCCGGCCCCAGCATAAATATAGCAACTTATAATTTAGTGTTACTGATTACTAGTTAAGCTGTTACCAACCTGACGTAACTGGTATTGTACAGTGTATTGGTTGTAATGAAACGTTTTGCTTTGTGTTTCATATTAGAATATTTCGGACGTGCGTTAGTCGCCCTTGACCGACTCATAGGGGCCGCTATTTTTATAGTATTTTCTGTTGGGATTATTTGGGTTGCATTATTTGATCACTGTGTCTACATTTGAAAAACCATTAGTTATTGAGTTATTGTAGTGTGACTCCACCATTTAAATTTTTCTGTTTCAAACAACTTACTAAAAATTTCGTGAAGGGTGGATGCACGGTAAACTTAAATTAAAATTTATTTTGCCTGTTATTTTTTTATTGAGTAAGAATTTGTGTTCTGAAGTATCTGAACCTCTGGAAACACATTTTTTTTCTGAAATAGTTAATTGTATTGCTACCCTCAACCTGTTTAATTCGGCACCACAATCTTGCTGTTCCAAACCTAGCTCCCTAAAGCTACAAAAACGAATGTGTGGTAACGGTATAAACAATAAGATATATACACTGAAGAACCAAAGAAACTGGTACACCTGCCTAATATTATGCAGGGCCCCCGCGAGCACGCAGAAGTGCCACAACACGAGGTGGCATGGACTCGACTAACGTCTGAAGTAGTGCTGGAGGGACTTGACACCATGAATCCTGCAGGGATGTCCATAAATCCATAAGAGTACGAGGGGTTGGAGATCTCTACTGGACAGCATGTTGCAAGGCAACCCAGATATGCTCAATAATATTCACGTCTGAGGAGCCTGGTGGCCAGCGGACGTTTTTAAACTGAGAACAGTGTCCCTGGAGCCACTCTGTAGCCCTTCTGGATGTGTGGATGTCGCATTGTCATGCTGGAATTGCCCAAGTCCGTCGGAATGCAGGTGATCAGACACGGTGCTTACGTACGCGGCACCTATCAGAATCGTATCTAGACGTATCAGGGGTCTCATATCACTCCAACTGCGCACGCCCCACACCAGCTTGAACAGTCCCCTGTTGACATGTAGGATCAACGGATTAATTAGGCTGTCTCCATATCCAAACACGTCCATCGGCTCGATACAGTATGAAACGAGACTCGACCGACAAGGCAACATGATCCAGTCATCAACAGTCCAATGTCGTGCCCAGGCGAGGCGTAAAGGTTTGTGTCGTGCAGTCATGAAGGGTACACGAGTGGGCCTTCAGCTCGGAAAGCCCATATCGATGATGTTCGTCGAATGGTTCGCACGCTGACTCTTGATAGTCCAACATTGAAATTTGTGACAATTTGTGGAAGGATGGCACTTCTGTCACGACTCCCTTCAGTCATCGTTGGTCGCCTTCTTACGGGCTCTTTTTCTGGCAGCAGCGATGTCGGAGAATTGATGTTCCTAATATTCACGGTACACTCGTGAGATGTTCGTACGGGAAAATCCCCACTTCATCGCTACCTCGGAGATGCTGTGTCCCATCGCTGGTGCGTCGACTGTAACACCTCGTTCAAAAATGGCTGTGACCACTATGGGACGTAACATCTGAGGTCATCAGTCCCCTAGACTTAGAACTACTTAAACCCAGCCAAGCAAAGGACATCACACACATCCATGCCCGAGGCAGGATCCGAACCTGCGACCGTAGCAGCAGCGCGGTTGCGGACTGAAGCGCCTAGAACCGCTTGGCCACCGCGGCCGCCAACACCACGTTCACACTCACTGAACTCTTGGTGACCTGGCACTGTAGCAGCAGTAACCGGTCTGACACTCGCGCCAGACATTTGGTGTCTCGTATAGGCGTTGCGGCCGCAGAGCCATGTTCTGGCTGTTTACCTACCTCTGTATTTGAATACGCATGCCTGTACCAGTTTTTTGCCCCTTCAGTGTATTTTCTTTTACTTTCAGTTTTTTTGAGAAAGTTTGTGTAGCTTCTTATTTATTTATTAAAAGATACATTTAATTTGTTGTGTGCAACAATTTTGTTCAGTAGAGTTCAGTTAAGTAAAATTCTACACTGATACTTTATTTATATTGAATCTACTTAAGAGATTGTAAAATTTGATGAAACTGTGTAGGACATTATTTCATTTATTTATTTATTTATTTTGGGGGTCGGGGGGTGGTGCGCAGCTTAGGCACAGGCAAGGGCACAGGACGACCTCTGTACGGCTCTGGACGGGCGCCATGCTAATGCTGAAAGATCTGCACTGGCAGGCGCCTGCAGGTAGAGGCCATCGGCCCCCGGCAGGCGATGTACAGACTTTGAAGAGACAGTCTTAATTGAGGAACTTAGGAACGTAGTAGCGTCCTCTCCCTATCACTCCTGTACAGACCACGGAGGCAATATTAGACTATTTGTACAGCGTATGGTGATATCTAAAAAGTCATTTCTGCCGCGCTGCTTACGAGACTGGAACGGGAAGAAACACAAGTACGTAGTACAGTGATAAGTACCCGCGACCGTGCACTTCACAGTGTTTTGTAGGCACGCGCAAGTGGGTGTGGACGCCAGTGCTGCGCCTGTAGTGAGCAGAGGGCGTCCCACACGTGTCGCCTTGTTGTTCACTTTTACCTCCAAATTCTGCAGCCAGCTGCCTCTCGCTGGTCTCGTGCAGCAGAAGCGGCCTGTGGCGCCGGCCGCTCGGCCACGGCGCACGTGGCAGCCGGCGGCTGTCTCGCGAGCAGGCGGCCGCGCGTGTAGCTCACTTTCGAGATGCGAATCGCTTCTGCCAGCGGGTCCGGCAGCCAGCTGCGCCCGTGGCAGCTCTCCTCTGCACTGCGGCCGGCGTCCGCGAGAGGCGCCACATTTTCGCGGACCCGGCTGACTAATCAAAGTTCGTGATTAAGACGAAACCTGCCTCACAAATTGAGTACAGCACTTCTACATTTTCTCTTTCCGCTGTCGGTAGCCAGTACTACTTTTTCGCCACAGCGCCTGGATCCGATTGAAAAGCTCGGTAGTATCGCGACATATCCAAAAGGACGTGGACTACGGAAGCCGCGTTAGCTCGCCGTCGCCGTTGTCTCCAGTGTGCAGCAGCTGTCCGCCCCCGCACGGCTATGGCGGCCCCAGACTCCCTGGGCCTGCCTCTGCCTGCTGTAATCAGTCCCCGCCATTACCAAATTTACGAGTCCTTCGTGTCTCAAGAAGTGTCTCATTAACCGACTATTTCTTTTAGTCTATTTATTTATTTATTTATTGTTCCGTGGGACCAAATTAAGGAGAAGTCTCCATGGTCATGGAACGAGTTAATACATGAAATTATAACGCGATATTAGAAACAGATAAAATGAAATATAAAAAAAAAAACATATTCAGGTGACAAGTCGTAAGTTTAAATGAAGACAATCAACAATGTAACACTGCAATTTGCTTCATTTTTTAGCTCTTCCAGGAGCTCCTCGACAGAATAGAAGGAGTGAGCCATGAGGAAACTCTTCAGTTTAGACTTAAAAGAGTTTGGGCTACTGCTAACATTTTTGAGTTCTTGTGGTAGCTTATTGAAAATGGATGCAGCAGAATAGTGCACTCCTTTCTGCACAAGAGTCAAGGAAGCGCATTCTACATGCAGATTTGATTTCTGCCTAGTATTAACTGAGTGAAAGCTGCTAACACTTGGGAATTGGCTAATATTGCTAACAACAAACGACATTAAAGAAAATATATACTGTGAGGGCAATGTCAGAATTCCCAGATTTTTGAATAGGGGTCGCCAAGAGGTTCTCGAACTTACACCACATATAGCTCGAACAGACCGTTTTTGAGCCAAAAATACCCTTTTTGAATCAGAAGAATTACCCCAAAAAATAATACCATACGACATAAGCGTATGAAAATATGCGAAGTAGACTACTTTTCGTGTTGAAGTGTCACTTATTTCAGATACTGTTCTAATGGTAAATAAAGCAGCATTTAGCTTCTGAACAAGATCCTGGACATGGGCTTTCCGCAACAGCTTACTATCTATCCGAACGCCTAGGAATTTGAACTGTTCCGTCTCGCTTATAATATGCCCATTCTGTCTACGTGTGAACCAATGCATTAACCAATGCGCCAGCCGGACGCAGCGTTCGCCGAATCTGCGCGGGGTATCTCGACACGCCTGTCGGCCGACCCACACTCGCGCCTAGCGCCACCTAGCCGCAGTCCTCCCTGCTCGCTAGTCTGACGTTCCCGGAGAGGTCGGACGCCAGAGCGCATCCACACTGAGTGTGGTAAAAATCCTTTGCCCATCGAGGCGAATCGGTTACACGAAGGCGTCGTGTCTGTTCTTTCAGGCCGGCCGAATTTGCCGAAAAATAAATGCGTTGCATTACTCGAATGTTCCTCGTATATGTTGAAAGACGAGCACTTCATTCACCATTCAGTGCTCGTATTTCATATTTATAATCCCAGCATTCTGCTACTCGGTAAAATAATAATTCAGGTAATGTTAATAATTTCTGTGGGTTGCCTGACTTATTTGACGATTTTTACAGTTTGTCTCACGCTGATCTCTGGGAGGAGCTTGGCGCCAGGAATTTTCTTTATTTATGGGCCAGGGCAGCAGTCTTCCTAGCAGCCGTGATGGCTCCCCGTTTCCTATCCTTTTTCCGATCGCCAGGGTAGCACGTGGTGTCGTTTGAACATTCAGTAGTGGCCAAAATTTCTACTGTTCTCAGTTCCCCAACTTGCCTTACCAACCTAAACGCTATTTCTGCTCAATTTTAACGTCACGAGGTCGCCTCCCTGTGAAATTCCGGCCCTACGATTGGCCAGTTCAGGTGCGCGCCCGTTTTTCGCGAGCGGGCGCCAACCGCCCTCCGCGGACGGATAGTGGACAAAGGGGCAGTAGTTCAGTTCTAGTGTGACCGTGCCCGAGGCCGGAGGTGCCGCTTCCAGGAGATGAAGTTCGGTAAGCATGAGCGCCGACGTGCACTGTAGATTCGCGCCCTGCGGCCCAGAGGGAACCTGATAGGTCATTGCGAATAGTTTCGCGTCTTGCGGGTCTTATTGCTTTAGTACGGCAGGCTACCGAACGATTCGCGCACAGTAGCATCTTCTTAGTCTTTGGCTAACTCCTGGTGGTGGTCGTTGCACGCCTGCAACCCCTTCCTTTACTAAATTTTATTTGATAATACGGCGACCGTTACTAAAATTCCTTTCCTCCTGGTATCGTGGCGGGTTATGAACGTACGTTGGGGCAGGCTGCTGGACTCGAATCGCTCTTCCCCCGCACCCCCATTTGGTTGTATTACTGTTCGATTCTCAACTGTTTAATAAATGAGTCCGTTAATCTTAAATTCTCTCTCTTTCATTACGTGAACTCACCCCTAGTGTAAGAGAGTAATGCAGAACCATAACGGTTGCTGTAACGTCGTGCAGGTCTCGCGCCACTAACGATAGTATGAAGATTCAGTACCGCGCGCCTGCAACGACCATTGCACGCATGGCACCGATAACAGGAGTAATCATCTTCAACTATTCCCCATTGATAACCTGGGAAATGTTCACGGCTCAGTGTGAGTACGTGAGCACTAAATCCACTTGATGTGGTGCTAGTAGTGGCCTCTGTTTTACCTTGCTGGTTTAGACAAAAAATATCGAGAATCACAGCCCCTACATCAACAAATAGTAACCTGTAAAATAAAAACGAGCAACCGCTTTTAATGTCCTTCAGCAGGTACAGCGTAACGTGGCGTTGTATTCCGCGCCCACCGAACCTCTCAAGTCATCAGGCGAATCTTTCGTCCACCATCTCTGGACTTCGGTCGGCGCCGCCTGTATTTCAGCAGTTCGACAGAGAGTCTGAACCGTGGACGAGCTACACTCCCTGCCTGGAAGAATATTTAATTGCCCACGACTTAACAGGGGACCAACACCAGTGTGCGTACTTCGTCGCCTGTGTAGCACCGGACATCTTTCACCTCCGCCGATGGTTAAATTCTGTTGGTAACAGCTGAAGTGACCGCCGTATCGTAAAGACGGCGCAGTTCATCCCGCAGTTTTTCTTTCAGGGCGAATGGGACACTAGCTGCTTTGCACAAACGAGGGCGAGCTGTAGGCAGGACGTTGGTATGCGCTTCGAATTTTGCAACTCTGAAGGTGAGGGATCAAAAACATACGAAAATTTTTCTAGCAACCTTGTCACGTAAGAACTGTGGCCGCGAAGTGGATGGCAGATTCTGCACCGTGAATCTCGAGGCCCAGAACGGCGAATAAGTCCATTCCCAGAAGGCTGAGGTGATGGGATTCACCTAGCACCGAGACGCAGTTCTGAACGGTGTGAGGGGAATATGATATTGCAGCCTGAAACTGTCCTTTGACCCCGATGATGACGTTTGTGTAGCCGGGTAGAGACTGACTAAACAGCCCAAGGTCGAGTATGTGGCCCGATCGATAATGCTAGCGGAGGAACCAGAGTCAGCCTGGAAAGTGACTGGGTGTCGTTTAAAGGGTAGGGAAAGATGCAAGGAACTGGTGGCATAGAGCAATATATCACAGCTGAAGCTGGCGACATGGTAACTTTGTCTGGGACGCTGGTGGACGTGAAAGATCGCGTCGGGTAGGATGTGTCGTCGCCATCACCCCACGTATTACAGTAGACTGCAATTTTAAGAGCCAACTGGCAGAGCTCCCGTCTTGCCACATTTGCTACACTTGCAGCCCATTAACTTAGCATTGACCTGTAAGGTTACGGTTACGTGGTTTCTTACTCTACGACTGGACACAACTGTGCAAGCTGTAATGACATTGTTTAATATTCCAGTCTTGTCACGGAAATATACGCTTTTACATAGTTTACAATGTGACAATGTTAAGACAGTTGTAAAAATGACGAATCTCGTCCTCTGAAAATGAACTAATCCCAAACACAACAGTATTAAATTTTAACTCTCAGAAAGTTAAATAATCCTAAACACAACAATATAAAATTTTAACTAGAGATTTCTTTACAAAATTATTCTTACAATTACATTATGATGTTGGCCAGTACTATGATAAATCATCCGATCCTGTTACAAAGTTCGGTAGTATTTTTAGAATGACAATCAAGTCTACAGAGGGTAGTTAGTTTTGTGACAAGTTGAGCAAAAGATTACACAAGGTCGCCAGACTTTACAGTGGACGCAAGCTGGTGAACCAGCAAGTTTACACCTCTGCACGTGGTATTCACCTTAGCTGCAGTGAACTGTAGTCTGCCCGGCTGCTCTCGCCCTCTGAAAGTCCTATAAAACTAATTAAACCTTTGCTGTATTTTCCAGCAGAAACTCACCCTATGTTTCTCGATATGCGAGAAAACATGAACTCATCCCTAGTCTCAGACTGTGGCGATATGTACATGCGTGGCTGGAGCAGCGTGCATATTATGATGCCCTCTCAGTTCTCGCAAGAACAATTAACTAACTGGCTGGTTCGTTCCTCCACAGTTGGAGCTCAACAACGCTACAGCTACTTTCTAGCTGGATGTCAGCCTCTGTGAATGCAGTGTTCACACAAATTTCTTCTCTGCATCGTACAGAGCGTTCTGTGACCTGTTCTGCACTAGACGCCAGTTCAGAGAAGAGGCCTCGAAAGTTTCCATCTTGTCTCTCTCATAGCCGAACTGTCTCCCCAAATGGGTTCTTTTGTTCTCCACATCACAGCTTTTTTCGACCAATAGGAGAGTTCCTCTTATTTTCTGAAAACTATCTCTACCAATCGCAAGAGTTATACCAGTAAACTGCATCGAAATCTCGGGACTTTACTCCTTCCCTGTGTGTTTCTGCCAATCGCAAGTTTTGTGCCCACTCTAGAGGCCTAAAACGTTACATGTGTCTATCACATGTGTACCACTCACAGTTCACATGATCGAATGCGTCACTGGTTTTGTTCGTATCCTTTTGGAATTCAGAAATGAAGGTTTCTAAAGCTTCTTCTGTCTCCTGTCTGAGTCACCTGATTGGTCAGTCATTGACTGTCGCCTGGGACGCTCCTTAAGTGGTTTTCATGGTGCACCCTGTGGCAAGGAATTCGCTTCTGCCCACCCTTGCTTCCAAACCAAAACGTTTCCTCTCAGCGCTTGTTCCACCTTCTGCTATAGACATGCATTATATAGGATTGGTGTGTTAGTACCGTCGATTGAATGTCATCCCTTTTTGCATTACATACTGATAGGCAAATTTGCTCATTGCTGCTAAATTAAGTTAGGTGTCATATTCAACTTCCCATTGCGTTGTATAAAGTTCTTATGTATGGTGCGAAACTGACCTTCATTTATTCTGCCACATTACATATCCTCCTCCTTCTCTGTTGAATTTTGCGCTGGGTTAATCAACGGTTGAGAAATAGATTGAAGTCAGTGCAAAATTGGTTGCAACTGCTGACTGTAGCAAATGACATATTCACTGACCAACTTCCTTTTTTAATCTTGTACATGGCTGCACGTTCAGAGACCGTGAATAGTTACAATTGAAAGAAAATCAGCCCTCGGTCACTATTTTTAACAAGTTAACCTGGTTTCGACACTGCTAGGAGTGTCTTCCTCAGAATTTAAATCAAAGAATGGTCTATATTCTATTACATGGTCACAGAATTATGAGTAAAAATGTATGATAGAGTATAAGTACGGAATCGTCGTGGAAGACTGGCAGTACTTACATGTCATTTACAAAATAATAAATACACCAAAAGGGCATTAGTCACAAAAATATTACAGATAAAGAAAATTGTGATGGCGAGCTACTATGGGTTGCTCGTTACTTGCGTGGTATAGGTTGCAAAACGGACTCGAAACCAGGTTGATTTGTTAAAAATAGTGACTGAGGGCTGATTTTCTTTCAATTGTCCTTTTTTAATGTTTTGTATACGTTAAACAGAGGTTCAATCTAGTCTCCTTATCTTTTTATTTGACATTGTACTCGATTTCCTGTCTATGTATTAGAGCCCTTAAGTGATTTTGTTTTTTCTTTTAAATTTTGACATTCATTGGCTGATCGGCTTTTTGCTTGCCTAATTTATGTTAAATGATGATGGATATGTATTGAAGTTGAAGAAACCTTCATTTAATATTATCCTCCCCTCATTTACAATAAATTTTACTTTCCTCTAGCTTCAATATCAATCATAATGTATGAAATTTTCATTTCTTACAATAAAGCTTTTAGATTTAATTCAAAACTCAACCTCCCATGATTTTACAGACATAATCCTATTCATAATCATGTATACATTCGCCAAAAATATTAATTCTCTGCATTATAACTTTACAAAAATTTTCAAATTTAACTTAAGTTCTAATCCTACTAATTACTTTACAAAATTCACATTGACATCATTGAATAGCTAACCCATACATATTTATCTACCCTACACTGTTGATGCACACATTACACACTAGAATCTCAACCTCCCAAAAATGTTAACATTAGATTCTCTTAATTTAAAAATGTTGAAAAAATTAATATACGAGGAAATATTATTCCTATCTATTGCTAACACATAAAAGTTTTCAAATTCAAATATTTTTAAACACAATCAAAATTATCTTTTATTATTCTGATTGTAGTCTGTGCCAAACATGGATAGTGAAGGTATATTAAGATGAAGAAAATAATGAATTCAAACATTTGTTTTCCTTCAACTTTAATTCCCTTTCCAAATTGCGTTGTTTTCCTTTATATAAAATTGGGGAACAGCCCACAATCCCTTCTCACTCTTTTAGTGAACCACTGCTTCCCTTTCATGTCCATTGACTGTTATAACTGCAGTCTGCTTGCTCTACAACTTTTAGATAACGTTACGCTTCCTGTATTTTATCCCTCCTACCTTTAAAACTCCATCGAGTTTACTCCATTCAACATTGTCGAAAACTTCTCTTTACCTACAAGTAGTTTAAACGTATTTTTGCTTCTCTTCAATCTATCTACTGCGATAGTCCATCAATAAAAACAAGTAATACGAGGGAAACCGGAAAGTTTTAACTGTCACCTCAAAGGAACATCCTTTTGGCTACTGTAGCGACGGGTTACGATACTGTGGCGGGGGATTTATATGTGTATAAAGAAGGTAGGCAAATACATAGAAATATTATGCACATAATACGCCTCTACATTTTAGTATTCACACGAAAAAAGCAAAGAAATTATCAATTACGCAACTTAAGTACGTGTCAGTATAGTAACTGAAGTATTGTCCGAGTTAAAAGTTTTGTTATCCGCTAGTGTCTCGTTCGATGAACTCTTCACTGAACAATTTTGCTGAGCACACGTGATGGAGGGGACGCCATAAAACACGAAAGCAAGTGATACGACAATGTACCAGAGGACGGTGACAACTGTTGGATCCGAGGTCCGCCATTTATGCAAAACGCCGTTTTTCTCAGTACACAAACATGTTTCGGCACCACTGTGCCATTATCAGTGGGTTTTCGTTTTTATTTATTCTACAATGTGAACATTTTTGTTAAATGCTTATAAAATTATGTACATTTTTAGTTCAAACAACAGATCGTTTCTTTTTGTAAATACCTTTACATTTCGTGTGCATACATTTTCTGGATCGCTTTTGTGTTAATTACTACAGGTAGCTCTTCATCAGCAACCAAACGATGCTGATGAGAAAGTTTTTTGCTGAGAGTTAACCTATCTTCTAGAATTTAATTTTGTCTTTCGCAATGTTTTCGCGCCTATTTTCGTATTTACTTACGTTTTCGTGTGGCAAGCACTTCCATTCTCCGCATCATGCTGAGATGGTGTGATGCAAACGTAACTATAAGAAGTATTTTCCACAAATAACGTAGTAAAGCACTTTTCGCTACACCAGAACACAGTGTGATTGTGGTTTGTTATGTGACCCAACTCAGTCAGTGTTCGTTTGTTCACCAGAGAGTTCGGCGCCAAATTTGAATTTTGTTTGCATTTTATCTTTGTGTGTGTGTGTGTGTGTGTGTGTGTGTGTGTGGGTGGGTGGGTGTGGGTTGGTGGGTGCGTCTGTGTGTGTTTTCTGTGTGCTTGTTGCTGTGTGTGTTGTCTTTTTATGGTATTCCTTTTGTGTGTAAATGGTGCATATCTGCAGATTTTAGTATATCTTTTTCGTGTGTGCGTGTGTGTGTGTGTGTGTGTGTGTGTGTGTGTGTGTGTGTGTGTGTGTGTGGACTTCATCTTTTTGTGCTCTTTTTATTTGAAAAGTTCCTTTAATGTGTTAAATTTTCTCGAAGACAACATCACAAAACTGATCAGTGACCCAACAGCAAGACACCAGAAAAACATTCAACAGACACTGAAAAACATCAATAATACATTCTCAAAAGGCCAGGTAAAGAGGATGACACAGAAAAATCCAATAGCACCCACCCTAAATGCGCTACCAAAGGTTCACAAAGATAATATCCCATTAAGACCCGTCATTAACTTCCGAACTGCTCCATCCTACCACCTAGCCTCGAATGCACTGCCAATCCATCCGTCACACGGCAATATTAACCTCAGGCTTTCCCTGGCTACTGTTCGCTACAAGCGGGCTCACAACAGTTATCATCGTCATTATCATTGTCGTCACCATCATCAACAGCAACCACAAGTAACGCTCACAGTAACACGTCTTAATACCCCGTACGCGCAAGACAGTGCAAAGTATTCCACGCGTAAATGAACATGCAGTGTTCCTGGTGATGTAAAATGGTGTGCCCTAGGCCACCACTTCACAGCCAGTTGGTTTCCTGGAAGCAATCACCATTTCCATGCCTCCATCTGCATATTAAAAGAAGCTGTCTGACAAGCTTAATGATGTCAAACAGCAATCTGTCTTGCTTTTTCGGGATTTTCTAATAATTTGACATTCGTAAAATTTAATTCGTATTCGTCAACACGAAAAAGAAAACGAGAAAAAATAGTCATTTAAGTACAGACGTGAAACGTGAAACATCGGTGCTGTGTGGAGGGGGGGGGGGGGGGGGAGGGGGTGACTACAGTTTACGGTGGAGAGTATAGTAATACTGGGGAAAGAGGCTCCAGCGACGGCAAAGGTTGCAGAAACCATGCTATCACAATGGATCCGTCAGAAAATCTTTGGAAGGGTAGACCAGGGAGAAACTAAAGGTTTGAGGCAGGTAGGACAAACAGAAAATGGCGGCTGATTGGAGATTTTTTTACATGTGGTTCTTGTTAAAATACTATTGTAATCAGATACTTTTTTCGTTTCTTTCTTTTCCTTATTATTCACATCAAAGATAGAATTTCCGTAGCGCAGGTTTTATGTTTCGCAAATAACACTATCTGACCAAAAATACCCTGTCATAAATGTGGCGTATGTCCACCGTTCTTCACCTTTATGGCGGAATGAATTCTGTAAGGGTCATTTTCAGTGAGGTGGCTGAACTTCTGCGGAGGAATGGCACTTCAATCATCCTGAAGAGCCGAAACCAGAAGAAGTATTGATGTTGAACACTGGGGTCAGAAGCAAAGTTTCCCTCAGGGCCCCAGCATTCCTTTCTTGGGTACAGGCTTGGCGATCCTGGAGTTGCTGACCTGGTAATGTGTTACTTACCAGGCCTCTGTCACCATAAGCTTCAGCGAACACTGTACGGCGCGGCGATGGAATATCTTCTCTTATTCAAGAAGTTTTAGAGGCCATCGCAAGTATGCCAAAATTAGTCAACAAATGGCGTGTGGAACACAGTTTGTAACACCTACTTTGACCTATTTTGTATCTGTATCGATATTTATATGTCAATTTGTAGTATTGCTTATGTATAATGATGTATCTGTCATGGAAATTAAATTCTGTAACTATGTATACATATCTCAGTTATGTGAATTTTTGAACGATGTTTCTTAAATTATGCTTGTGAATTTAAATACGTACTGAAATGATTAAATGATTATTATGCAATGTACTACAAATTAATTGGTCCATAAGTAGGGAACGTAGGGTTACATGTAAAAGACGTATGGAAGCCCCACAGCTATGGAAGTAGCCTGGTGGAGTGGAAAAGGTGTGGTTGGTGCGCCAGTGGCAACTCGTCCTTTATGACAGGTAAGGAGTCTGGGCTGAGCAGTGCTGTGGCTAACACCTCGCTAGCAGCAGCGGATCATACTGGCTCATATACCTGGAGTTTTGAGGCCAAAAGAGCTTAAGCACAGTACCTACGTGCCTCGGATGCTGAAGTTGGTAATATGATTATCGTAGCATGGTTTCTGGCCCTATAAAAATATTATTTCAACGCCAAGAAGGTCACTAACAGGGCGTGGCCAACAGTACTGCCATGACTGCATCGCCGCCACGTTAAGATCCTCTGCAAACTGCGCCACCACTGCCACCAGCCTTCCACTAAATTGTTTTGACTCTTTTGTATTCGGCGCTCTGTAAATGAACCAGCTATTTCTGACATTTGCTCGATTTTAATAATAATTGTGGTGTTAATAAAAACTCTATCTTACACCCGAGAATATCCCAAATCACAGACGTGCACAGGATTCCTATCCTAGTGAATTAAATTCCAATTGTCGTAATTTATTATAAGAAAGTGGCTGAATTTGAATTTAACGTCGCGTTGTCATTTACACAGCCAACTATAATTTTTCTTAGGTCAAAAGACTGCTTATGAAAGCACATTTGTGATTTAGAGAGTTGTAGTTTGTTGTGCTTTACTTAACTAATAATTAATCGTAAGAGTAATAATTAATCATAAGAGTACTTACCTTTTCTCATACATACTGTTGTAGTTTTTGTTAATGAGCATGGTTCGTCAAAGCATGAAAGTTTAAGAGTCCTCATGTACCATCCTAGTTATTTAATGAAGCAATGCAAAGGCTCCTTCAGAGTCAGTGTCGTTATATTTGCATTCTGTTTAGTTGCTTCGAACTGAGTTTAAGAAAGAACTGTTTGCGGTGTTATCTATTCTAATGCAAGTTGGTTAATGCACAGACATGGAGATCCTGTATTAGGCAATCAAGTTACAGATTATGATCATTAGTAGACCCCCTGATGTAAATGTAGAATTATTTAAAGCATTTCCCTGTTCAGTATTGCAACTAGTTTCACGTGTCTCGGTATTTGGTTTTATAAACTGTTACACTTAGTTCATTTAAGGTACGTATTGTTGAAGAGCATATGTTGCTGTTTACTATCTCATTGGCTATCTCATTGGCCATTTGCTAAACTGATTTACTAGTTAGTAGCACACTTATCTGCAAGGTTAGGTTACTGTGCTATAGTGTCAACGGATATAAGAAAGAGTTTAGTGTGTGTGTCAAGGAAGGTTAGGTTAGCCTTAGCACTGCTCTGTGCTTTATCAGTTTGCTTGACACAAGAATGCCTAATTAGGCTGGCGACCTGTTTTGCTATGTGATGTTATAACTTGCTTTTGTGCTGTGAGGACGTCTGTTCCTGAAACACCGTTTACTGTTGTTTGTACTCTGCTGGACTGTTTCGGAAACGAATCCCAGTTTGATTGCTCTATTTCCATTAGGCTATCTCACTGCCACGTCTCAAAATTTCCCCGCAGGGGTATTGCGTTAGCATCGATTGCCGTATAAGTTGGTCGGTGGTAGCGTTAAAAGTTGGTTGAAACTGCTAGTTTCCAACTAGTGACAAACCTCCGGAAAGCTAAATGCCTTGGGGATTATCCCATAGGAACGGAGCTCCACAACTCCTTGACCTACATCGAAGGTGTCGTGTCATGTAGAGATCTGGTCTACGTTCCAAGCAGGAATTGACAGATGGATGGACTCAAGATGGGTTCGTCAATGTGCAATATACCATCATGTTCAGAAAACACAGAACATCCTGAATGACTGGAGATAGAACGTTCATATTCAGAGTACATGTACATTAGCATGTTCCCCAGAAATTCAAGGTCAACATCGATATCGTGGTGCAATATCACCTATCGGTAATATGTTCCTGCAGCTCTCGTCGTCGCTATAAATGTAAGGCAATGCATCAGTGTGACTTGAGCAGACGTGCGGGATGCCTCGCAGACGTATGCGTGAACCGTACCGTCAAATCAGCGAGCTTGAAAGAGGGCACATTATTGGCATGAGAGAACCCGATGCATCCACCTGGCGAATTGATGCTTGTGTGGGACGAAATCTTTCAGCAGTGCAGCGGGCGTGTGCACGACGAGATGGTTAGGGTTGCACCACCCAGACCACCCCCAAGGAGACTGACAGCTCATCCAAATGGCACTGTAAGACACATCTGCGTCCTCCTTTGCTCTTGCACAACAGTGGAAGAGCGGAACACGTCATAAATTATCAGGGGCGACAATCCCTCGCCGTTTATTATGGCATGGATTACGTGCACATAATCTACTCTTCCTACCGTTGATGAATATGCAGAAACATCCTAACGGCAGTGGTGTAAGGAACGACCTCTCTGTGGACAGGAATGGCATCAGACGGAGTTTTCGGACGAATCCAGGTTCTGTTTGTTTGAAAATAATGGCCGCATTTTGGTTCGCCACAGACAGTGACTGCATTCAAATAAGACATACAGCGCCAGCTCAAGACTTTATTGTGTGAAATGCTATTGGGAACAACCACAAATCACAGATATTGTGTGTCCAGGGCACTGTAATCAGTGTAACCCACGTAAATGAAATCCTGCAAGCCGTAGCCAAACCTTTTTGCTAGTGTCAGCACTAGAACCTGAGTTTGTCAGTGCACTTGTCAAGCTGCAGCTATTTTAGAGCCCACAACCTCCTCGTGATCATCAGATGAAACCACAGTAAATACCGTTGAGAATCTCTCTGTTTCTCTAAGGACACAGTCTGGTAAAAAAATCCAGCACTCCCTCTACGGCTGCTGCGGTAGTTCTTACAAAGCCCTCCCAAGCCAAAAAATGAAACTGGAATCTTCCACCACAGGCAAAACCAGGCAGCAAATTGTTGGACCATATCGACGTCGTTTGACATGATGATTCTGATTCAGCGCCAAGGTAATACAAAGTTCACCCAGGGCAACCAAATTGCGCCAAGACTGAACGTCCACCCATTGCAGGCTTCCCACAACTCAGAAAGACAGAATGAATATGCAACCCCATACTAAATGTCTCCCATACTAAAGTGTAACATCACTGGTTTCAGGACTCATGTGAGGAACTGAAATTCCTGGCACATGCACGCCCACTGTGCTTCTGTCTAAAAGAAAGACGTTACAGAACCACTGAGACTCCTGTCCTACAGGGGTATACCGTCTACTGAAAGGATGACCTGAAGTGGCTGCTGTGTTTGTCAGTTACGCACACCATTTCTCTGCTATCGTCTTGGTTACTGATCTACAAACATTAGACATTACAGTTCGTGTGGGTCGGAAGACCACTATCCGCTCCGTGTACTTACATGTGCAGGACACGATGGGCTCTAAAAGGCTTTTGCAGGCCTTATTGAACAACTCCACCGTCCGCCTCTCCTACTGTATGATTTCAACGCCCATAATGCAATAAGGGGCTCAAAGTATTCTTGCCTCCTCATTATGTCTCAACAGCTGTCCATGCTCAACACAGGCAGTTCCACGCATTATTCGGCTACAGGGCCATCCAAAACCATCGACCTTGGGTCTCCTCTCTAGCCTTTTCAGGCTCATTACAGTACGAAACAACTGACTACCTTCATTCCAGTGACCACTTTCAAATGTGGATCCACCTACTGTATGGATCATTGCTTGAATGCTGTTCAGCCAGTTTTCTGTGTTTGAACTCTGCTACAGTGTCTATGAATGGATGGGCCACTCACACGATTGAGCCATCGTCCCACTGACTTATCCATTACAAAAATTTTCAGGTTGTCTTAGGAGACAATCTTGGTGGACCAGTGAGTGCCACTCAGCAGGTATGCAGCTCTTAGACATTTTAAGTGCCACCCCAGGCAAGCTCACAGCCTTCGTAGTTGCGAGATCCAAGGCTCGACATGTCACTGAGAAGAGCAAGAAAAGGTCATGGAAAGCGTTCCTAGACTCTATCAACCGTTCCACTTGTTCCGCTACAGTATGGGAAGCCACCAGGAGGAGTTCGGATAAACACAATCGTTTATCAATAAGAGCAGTGCTGGAACGGTGGTGTGCACACCTCTACCATGCGACTGCAGAAAGGGGCAAGTTAGACTTCATATCCCACAGTTCTGAATCTTCCATCGCCCTTTCTCCATATGAGAGCTGGAATCGGCACTGTCTGAAACTAGTGATATTGTACTTTGTCACGACCAAATCCATTATTGCATGCTTCGACATTTTCCAGCAGCGTTAAAGGTAATCCTACTAGAACGTGTTAATAGCAGACAGACCACTTTCCAAATTCGTGGAGAGAGGCACTTTCGATTTCTCTCTGTATAACAGGAAAGGACACCACATATCCCCGTATTTACTGGAACGTCGTCTTAACCACCTGTGTGGGAAAGACCCTGAAGCGAATGGTTAACCGTGGTCTGGTCTGGTTGTTAGAGACCAGGCGACTCCTTAGCCGCTCTCAATGTGGATTCTCGGTATATTTTCTGATATCATTAAGGTGATTCATACTATTTGAAGACACAATGTTCTCAGCAACTCCATCAGTGGGTCTTACGTGGCCACCTCCTCATCTTTATATAGTCTTTCCAGTCCAGGCTATTTCTTAGATCACTCGTTGGTAACAGGCTGTCAAATTGTTTTGAGTAGGAGAATGGTGCCCCCTAAATCTGTAGTAATGAGTCTTGTTCAATGTGTCTTATTTTTGGACGATTTTTCTGTTTTCTGTTCCTCCTCCAGTGTTGCTACGGCGACTCATAAGTTGCAACCTACAGTACGGAGAGTAGAAGAAGGGGCAACAAAGGGTGGTGAGTGTGTGTGTTCAATTTTAATCGTTCTCGTCGTATTTTTAATTTACCTGACTTGCATATGAGGGATACCATTGTACCTTTTAAAGAGTCACCGAGGTTTCTCGGCCTCATTTTCGTCTACAAACCGTCGTGGTGACCACAGCTCGGAGACGTGAAAGTCAGAACCCAGGAGACACTGAATATCGTGCCTTAGCGACAGGTCTTGGGGACCAGACAGGGCGCGTCTGCTCCAATTTCGTAGGACTTTCGTGCGTTCGCAGCACAATGTGTGGATCAGCAAGGCATTCTTGCCTGAAGATTATTGATTATTGACGCTATCCACCATGAGGGTATTAGGCTGGTAACGGTGCTTAGAAGACCAGCCACCCACATAACCAGTCTGTACTAGAGATGGGCAAAACTGTTCTTTTCAGAGATCGGATCAGAACTGTTCACTCCCTGAAATGAACTACCTCTTTTTCATGACTCACTACTCATTCACAATAGAAAGGCACATTGCCCTTTAAACTAGGTTTATTCCAGTACTATACCTGTATTTCGATCTTATTTGATCCTATTTTGAAGTAACACAGAAGTAAGAATTTAGTATTGTTTGTTGAAATTTCCACGATATGACAAAGTTTTTGATTATTGATTTATTTTGCACTATCGTGGTTTTTTGGGTGATCGGAAAATGTTGTAACTTGAGATTTACATTAACAATATATTTGGCTATAATGTATTAAAATTTCATTAACCTCGTACAAATACATCGCAAGCCATATATTTTTAAAGTGAACGTTTCCTTCCGAAGACGCCTAAAATCGCAAAATCCGTACCAGAATAAGAAAAAAAAATATAAATTTGACTGTAAGACTAAAGTGCTGCATATAGCCTTACGCAGAATAGAACATGGAAAATATTGGTGTATCACATTTTGCGATACGTTTATCAGTTCACTCGTAATTAAAGCGTAAATTCGAGTGTCCATAATAAAAATCATATAGTAAGAGGAGTCGTCAGGAACCTAATCTGATCAGTTTACACAAATAAAAATAAAATAAAAACAAATGATGTATACATAACATAATAATGTAATATACATAGCGGTATTATTACGAAGAACAATATCCAGTAGAGACGAACTCCGATGCAGAAGCGCTGAGTCGAGCAGGTCGAGCTGCGAGCTGTATTACTGCGTGAGCTAAGACCGCAGAGACCGGAGTGACACCTGAGTTGCTTTGCTCAACACTCTGGCTCGAGTCGAGAATGGTGGGGTGAGCGTTGAGCGGGCGAGTTCCGAGGGTGGGGGGAGCGGTGAACGGCCACCAGTCACCCGCTCTGAGACAAATCGTCCGTTCTCTTGCGAGCAGGTTGTTGCAAGTAGTTCTTACGTTCTCCGCTAGGAGGCTCTCTGTCCTGTTGCTCGCATCAACGGCCCAGAGGGCAGGATGTGCGACTGAAACGATCGCTGACAGAGTGCGATGCTAAGTTAAGCTGCGCCAGACACTGCACGTGGCAGACGACGCACAGAGACGGCACGGCATATGTGAAACACAAAATCCAATGGGGCACTGCACAATGCAGGCAGCCAAGGTAGAAGCAGGGCAGAGGCCAGTGCCGGCTGTGTTGTGTGGCGTGCACTGTGCTCTGACCAGCAGAGGTGCCGCTGATATTTTCCTTCTCTCTCTCTCTCTCTCTCTCTCTCTCTCTGCCGTGGGAAACGTTTGGAGCTTCCGTTCTTTTTTTCTGAATCACTGATTGTTCACTCCTTTGAAAGATTCAACTCTATGAATTAGTTCAGGAGCGGATCCCCCATCTCTAGTCTGTACTGAGGCTGGGGAACCGCGTCTCAGCATACAGCGGCAACTTCTCGTCATAGCTCAGACATGTAAGTTCCTTGCAGCATCTGCTCGATCTGCATACCATACTGTTGCTCGTCCACCTCTGGAATGCCGTTTCTCTAATCATCCATGAGCAACAGTGCCGTTTGGGAACCGTGTGCTGCCTTTGCTGAAGTCACTTGATGTGGTGCAGTATAGCCCCAGATTCATGGTTTTAACTGCAAGCCACCATGGTTACTGCAGAGGCTCAGTGTCATTTTAGATCTGTTGCAGTACAGGAGAGATGCACTCCTACAGACGTTTTTAAAATATTAATTAAAGACATCATACCTGAACACCACAACTCCACAGCTGACTTTACGGATGTGTCGAAACAGTGGCCACCGTTGGTTGCTCTGACGCTATCCCTGATCCTGTCCTCAAGGTATGACTGCTTTCAAGACATTACTGACTTCGAGACAGAGTTATACGCGAAATTTTGGGCGCTGTAGCAGATGAGATGTGCTTCTAATGCTAAATTCTTTGTCTGTTCCGATTATCTGAGTGCCCTTCACATTTTATAAAGCTTCTACCCAGCAGATAAAGCAGTCCAGAATATCCAGGACGCTCTCCTCCAACTACAACGGTTGGGGAAGGAGGTGTCTTTCTGCTGGGTACCAGGATATTGTGGAGAATGAAGCAACAATAGCAGTTGCCAAGGAGGCGTGTCGTAATCCTCAGTTATTTCAGTGCGTCATCTCCCTGTATGCTATAACCTCGTTGTTGAGATGCAGAGTCATACATCGATGGGAAGACAAGGGGCTGGAAGTGACCTCTGGTGACGCCCACTACGTGGCCGTGGTATACTCCTTCCAGCCACGATGTTGGGATGAAGTCCCACTTACCCCTCTTCGTATAGGCCACAGTCTTTCGACGCATGGCTTCTTGCTCCGGCGGGAGGTCCCTCCAGTTTGTGGTGCTTGTGACGTACAGATCATTGTGCGCCACATTTTACTAAACTGATTTATTTTCGAAACAGAGGGCAGTGGCATGTTTTCCGGCAGATGTGCCCTCTATTTTAAGTGACTTTGAAACGAATGTGCTTAGAGTTTTAAGGTTTTATGATCTATCCAACTCAATTCCAAAATCTTTAGGAAGATATTCTTAATGCTTTGACAGGATGACTGGCTCACCCACGTTTTTTCTGTAAGTGGTCCGCCGGCCACATATGTCTGTGCCTCTGCTTCAGCTACTCTGTCGTTTTACTTTTGTTTTCATCTCCGGTGTAGCACCTTTCTCCTTTGTTTTATGGCGTGTGATTTGGAGTGACTGTATGGGTCAACGCGAGTGGGGTGTGAGTGAGTGTGCCGACGTTTTTAGGTCTTTTACCCACATTCGTTTCTTTTAAAAATTCTAAGGTCGCTGATAACCTCGTCTTTGAGCGCCCATGCACTCCAAAAACAACAAGAGAAGCGAACACGACATTCTAACTCATCCCAAAGGTGTTCTGTTGAGTTTAAAGTGGGACTCTGGGTTGGCAGTCCATTTCAGGAATGCTGTTGTCCACAGACCAATGTCTCTCAGTGAAAGGGTACAGTATTGCCCGACATAGAAAATACGTACAACAACATACTTCGTTGTTCTTGTCAGAACAGCATTTTTTGTATAATAACACCATTTTTATTAAATACACCGTAGCCTGATACCAATGTAGGAAAGAAGGACAGTTTATATATTTAATTATTCAGATGTGCACATCCTTAAAATAGATCCATATATCCAGTTTGGTGATGTTTGTGAATTGAATGAATGGCTGGTCGTCTACTGACCACAGATAGTGAAGGTAGATTCTATAATCATCTTTTAGACAGTCCTCTGGTCACCTCTGGCCGAACCAAAGAGAGGAAGCATACCAGAGCACTAGAGGGCCTGGAATGTGGCTGAACAATACGATGGAAAGGTCCTCCCCCACTTCTGCAGAAGTGCGAGATGGCCGGATGAACGGCCATGTTTCGGCACTCAGTCGCCGATTCCTGAGGTGTGAAGACGTGTTTCAAGTGTGCTCCATAAAAACAAGTTTAAATGAAAATGGTATGCATGCGGAATATTTAAGAGTAGATAAAGTAATGATTTATGTTCCCAAAAACTTTTGGTGGGAGGCTCATGTGAATTGTTCGGAAAAAGATAGGCAGGTAAAATTCATGGGGAACATAGGATTCTTCGGAAGTGACCAACGATCACAATGAAACCACGTGTTGTAATTATAAGATGAAATACTTGCATGTGGTAATATTAAGATGAAATACTTGCATGTGTAAATCTAAGTTGCAAATATTTAAGAACTGCGTGTGCAGAACTTGAATTGGAGACAAGCACATCCACGTGGTGAGTCTCAACCTGACTATGAGACAATAAAAAAATAGAAGTGCTTGCCCAAGCTTTCAGTTGAGGATACGTGTGTGAGATAATTAAGATACCAAAATTTCCTTTATGAGATACATTCGTGTGACGCTAGCTTGATATTCTGACACTCTGAGAGAGAATAAAGGTGAGTCAGCCATCTACCCGGCAACACCATGTGGGTTGCACTGCACAGAGAGATGTGCATAAATCCTCCAGAGTTTGTGGTAGGGAAATCTATTACACGAGTCAGTGACGTTCTGGGATTGCTATTTATTGATGCGGGAAAGCAGAACAAGTAGATAACCAAACATTTTGTTTTACACTGCCAGTGTGATTTATTTTGCATATTTAATCTGTGTGATTTGCATGAGACAATAGCGAATTAGTTTCAACTACGGAGGGTCAAGCACGATGTTCCTTAGTACAGTCCGATAATCAGTAAATTTGTTATGTTGGTAATGAATGAGCTTATGAGAGTGTGGGAGAGGATGAAGTAGCGAAAGATTCCTTACCAGTTCAGAAAGTGCACAAGTAACAATAGACAGAGACATTACGAGACCATAGAATTGTAAAATGCTTATGTAATGTCATGGCCACTGGATGGAGAATCCCTTGTTTAACTAGTGTGTTTAAGTGTAATGCAAGAAATTTTGCAACGTTAGCGTGAAAGAATTTATTATAATAAAAGAGGAGAGATATGAAACAAATGGTGGTCTTGATTATTGCGTTATGGGTAGCGATTTTGTTGAGACATTATGCCATGATCTCTATTTTTTGCTAGGAGGCCCAAGCTTGGATTAAAATATATGCCACACAAAGGAAATGTGGTCTTTCCAGGGTGGAGTGAGTCCATCAGAAATGTGCACAAGCTATTAGTCGGATGCGTTATCCAATTGCTTTAAGAAGTAGAGACGAGAATAAATTATAGCCTAACTGTTAGGTACTAGGGCTCTAATTTCAAGCATAGTTGCAGTGGGTATGATAAATCATGAAAATATTTCTGATGTACGAATAAGAAAAGCACTCGCTTGGCAGGCCACTCGTCTAGTAGGCCTGACTACTAGATGCCACAGATGAGGGTAACCTCCCAACAGATGCTGCTTTATGCTTGTGGGTGGGTGAACTGTCATAGCCGTAGAATCATCGTCACCGTAGTGACCGAAGTTACCGGAGTGATCTTAAACGAAATAAGTTGACCACAGACTTGCCGCTAAAAAAAAATTAAGTTGACTAGAGGAATGTGGAGCTTACGAGGAGCTTATCAACCACTGTACCCCTTTCTTCTTAGTTACCGGCGCATACTCGTAGTTCTGGCAGCACTTTGGAATCCACGGGTGATCCCTTCCGTTTATTTCAGGAGGCTTTTTACAGTCTCCCTCCACAGTGCTCGACGTCCCTGTCCGAAGTACATGAGGCCTGGCTGGTCTTGGTTTAGCTCCTTCTTGTTTACAGTTCACAGTCGCATTTCCAACAACCGACATGGGTAGCTAGGGAAAGGTGAAAATGTACAAGCTCGATTTGTTACTCAGGTGACATCCGAGTCCTAGCCCACTTTTGAAGTCACTGAGCTCTCATCACCGAACCACTCTGCTGTTTCTGTTTCTTTACTGACAACACATTGTTCCCCACCACCCTGTATACTCCTGGTTCCGTCTCTAGTGACACGTAGTGGTCAGTTCTGTATTATGTCGTGATGTCCGGATACTTTTGAATAGAAAGTGTACTATCAGTAACTTGCGAGACCGATTGTGAGTGAGGAAATGCCGTGTTTCAGACTGTGTTTTCAAACTACAACGCCCACTGCTTGCCATGCATAGCGTTGAATTTAAACTTAAGAACATATAGATCAAATTTATTCTTGTCATTAGCGGTTATCTAAGACAACAATAATTTGAAAGGCAAGATTTCTGGACAGTGGAGTAATGCGTTACCAAGCGGATTGTTTTCGATGCGTAGAGTGAACTGTGAATTTAAGGTATAAGTACACGCCTGACTAAAAAGGTGAAGCAGTCAGACGGCCAGAGGGAACGAAATGAAATTTCAAGACTTGAGAGAGTAAGTGACGCTAGTTCAGTCATCACAAAATAAAGTCAAATTTACAAAGAACTTGGCATTATGAGTTCACTTATCAGGATGATGATGCACCATCTGGATACATGCACTGATTCAACACTAAGAGTGTCACAGTGCCGTAGTATCCTCTTCTAAGGGAGTTGGCCCACAACTGTTGTAACTGGTCCTCGATATGTTGGAGACACTGGAAGATGGTTGACGCGGAACTTGGTCCAACGCTTGTTCTGTCGGGGACAGATCGATGGATATTGGTGATAACCAGTGTACCTCAACGTTACACAGATAGTTGGTAGAGACAACTACCATGTGTGGATGAGCATTGTCCTGCTGAAAAATGGCATCACGATACAGTCTCATGAGAGGTAGCACATGCGGACGCTAGCGGCCCATAGCGTACTTTGGTGCCGTCAAGAACCCGTTAATCATTACCAGGTATGAGCCTCTAACCATACCTGATGGCTCCCCACAACATGAAGTCAGAAGTAACGCCGCTGTGTTTCCTCAAAACACTAGCAAGAACGGGATCGCTGTCCAGGTCGCCGTATCGCTCGCTCATGATGGTCAGGCGAGGTCGTGCACAGTCGCGATTCGTGCTGAACACGGTGCGACTCTATTCACCAACTGTCCATGCTTCCCAATCACGACGTCATTCTGAACGTGGCCGTTTGTGTTGTGCATGCTGTGAAGGTTGACCTCGCCACCACATAGTAGCATTTGCAACCTACGTCCTCAATTATTTCCTGCATGTATTCCGACCACTGTTTTCTATACAGCTTTTGATGGCTCTCTATCTTCCACCATAACTGAGTCCATCAACATGAGGTGCCAAATATGAGGTAGCCAAGGAGGTGTAAACGTGGGTTCTACTATGCCAAGACTGCTTAGTAGCTACAACAGGTAAACTCAATTAATTAGCAGGAGTACAAAATATGAAAGTATTTACTACTTAACTTTGCAGTAGTCCATTAGCAGTTGTTTGACAATTAAAGAAGACGCGACTAGACTAAGCGTATGTAGAATGACATAAGTCACAAAGATTGCAGTGACGAATTAATCTCTCGTAATCTTAAATGTCGAATCCGATGAATTTGAAGACTAACTTGGAACTGGGCTACAGAGACTTGATGGCAGCAATGACTGAGCTGCAGACGATGACTAACATGGGCGCTGGCTGACCACTGAGCGCCGCTACGAACTGCAGACTGGCACAGCTGCACTACTCCCCTGCTGCACATGAAGTGGCCTAGCGGCGCCTCGCGGCGGGCGTAAGTACTGCGAATGGCTGTGGTCTCTTTGGCTAACGCAGCCGTTTTTCTGCTCCGTTTATCGAGAAAATCGCATCTGGGTACTCGATCTCTCAGGCGGCAGTGTGATCGTATGACTGATGACATCACAGCTTTTACCCTCTACGGCTCCCTCTAGCACCAAGGAAGTTATTCTCTGATATCTTAACAGACTTTCCTTTGCTCTCCGATTCTGCGCAGAACCTCGTAGTTCCTTACCTTATCAGTCCATCCAAAGTTCAACATTCATCTGCAGCACGAGATGTCAAATGCTTCCGTTTTCTTCGTTCCGGTTCGCCAGTTGACCACGTTTCACTACCATACAGTACTGTGCTTCAAAAGTACATTCTCAGAAATGTCTTCCTCAAATTAAGGCCTACATTTGATGCTAGTAGACTTCTTTTAGCAAGGAATGCCCTTCTTGGTAGCTCTAGTCGGCCTTTGATGTCTTCCTATGTCAGTCCGTCATCGGTTATTTTACGGCCTAGACAAATGAATCCCTTGACTTCATCTACCTCGTGACCGTCAGTCCTAATGTTAAGGCTCTCGCTGTTTTCCTTTCTGTGACTTCTCTTTACTTTCGACTTTCTTTGATTTACTCTCAGTCCAAATTCTGTACTCAATAGACTGCTCATCCCATTTATTTCACTTTTGTTGAAATAAAAATAGTGTACTTGAAACTATTTTGAATTTCAGTTTCTTGTAGAAAGAAAATGTGCAGGACACAAAATATGTGCTGGTCCCTCTATTTGCCTGCTTCTCATGATCACTGTCGCCAGGTCGTTGGCATCGCTTGACTTCAGTCACGAATTCGACCGTGTCGAACGCATCTTCCTGCAGACGCTCCTCCAGCACCTGGGTTTTCCGGCTCATATAGTAACAGTTGTAATGGGCCTGCAGAGCAGCGTCACTTCAACACTCTATAACGGACGCCCCACCGTGCCTCTAATGATCAATCGCTCCCTCTGACAGGGTTGCCCACTTTGCAGGCTATTGTACGCTTTGGTGTTAGAATCGCTGCTCCAGGGACTTCGCCAAGGCCTGGTGGCGCTGTCATTGAACGTACACCACCTCTGTTGGTTGGCCTATGCTGACACTCTCGTCCTTTAGCTGCTCAGTGAGGAAGATTTCCTCGCGGCTCTGACACAGGTGACGACATATGGTGAGGCATCGGGCACGCCGACAGAGCTACGGCACTATTTGTTAGCTCCCAACTCAAAGTCCGTCGCCGTTGCACGACAGCCCTCACTGGACTGCTTTTACATGAAAATGCACTGGTCTCCATGTCAGCAACAGTCGTGTTATCAGACACTTCGTCTCCCTTTCATAAATTTTGACATTTGTTTCTGGAATTAAGTTACATTCTGCGAAAAAATGGTTCAAATGGCTCTGAGAACTATGGCATTTAACTTAAGAGGTCATCAGTCCCCTAGAACTTAGAACTACTTAAACCTAACTAACCTAAGGACATCACACACATCCATGCCTGAGGCAGGATTCGAATCTGCGACCGTAGTGGTGGCGCGATTCCAAACTGCAGCGCCTTGAACCGGTCGGCCACTCCGGCTGGCTTACATCCTACACACCTTACCATTTACACAAGTATTCCGACAAAGATTGTACACGACGCATCAGAATTGCATCTCGCCCCTCCCCGAACAACATTAAACATATGTTTCCCCATATCCTACCCCCATGAACCATGGACCTTGCCGTTGGTGGGGAGGCTTGCGTGGCCGTGCCGTAGGTGCAACCACAACGGATGGGTATCTGTTGAGAGGCCAGACAAACGTGTGGTTCCTGAAGAGGGGCAGCAGCCTTTTCAGTAGTTGCAGGGGCAACAGTCTGGATGATTGACTGATCTGGCCTTGTAACACTAACCAAAATTTCCTTGCTGTGCTGGTACTGCGAATGGCTGAAAGCAAGGGGAAACTACAGCCGTAATTTTTCCCGAAGGCATGCAGCTTTACTGTATGAGCATGGATAGCTGCATCAAACAACAACATTCCCCATATCATATGGCTCATGTAGGGAAAGTAGTGCACGCAGACTTTCTCGACACCAGCGACCAATCCGCCTTGTGTATCACCGTCAATGAAAAACTGGTCAATCAGTCTCGTATGCACCGCATCCACCTCTCTGACACACCCATGTGTGTTTCTGTGGTGTGAACGACACAGGCGCCCACTAATTCTCATGTGTATGAAGATGATATCTGTTCTTTCGGACATGTCCGAAAGAACAGATTCCATCTTCATATAGATAAGGCTTACCAGCCAATGATATTGAGTGCGGATGCACTCACATTGCCCGAACTATTTCGGGAATCGGTAGATTGACTGCCTCGAGTAGTGAGTAGGCAGGGGCACTACAAATGCAGTGTGTGGACAATAAGCTGGGATTGTGGGTCTCACGGGGAGCGTACCAGAGTCCCTGCAGTCGCACTGTCGTCTGTGGTCTCGGTGGCTCAGACAGAGTGTCTGCCTTTTACGCAGGAGATCCCGGGTTCGAGTCCCGGTCGGGGCACACATTTTCAACCATTCCCGTTGATATTTATCAACACGTCAGCAGCAAAAGGTCTGGATTTCATTGCAATTTCATAATTCTCATGTGGTCCGTCAGCTGAAGTCTAGAGGCTCGTTCAGTGTGTCTTTTCTTACCTGAGAGACACCTGCTCAGATCGCTTTGCAGACGCTTTTATTCCCAGAAGTGACTCATTCCTCCACAACGAAAACTAACGCTGAGAACTGGATACGCGTCAATACAGTCCGCTACCAGAAATCGGAACTGTGGTATTGGGTGTACATTAATGATCGACACAGTGCACTTGTTTGCAGCCACAGATTCAAGCAGTTCTTTTCAAATTTTCAGTGGAGCGTCTTTCATGACGCGCCTTCCGGCTGGAATGTCCAAACCTTGAGATGCTGGTGCTCATTTTATTGACATGATGTTCTGAATGAACTAAAGAAGGAATCTCCACAAAAATTTCGAGAGTAAAGTTTCGATTGTTCCATCACCTAAAGGCGCGAGCGACTGCCGGAATTCTGAAGAGGTGCAGTTCTTTTCTTCTCTTTTCTTTTTTCTCTTTGTATACAAGAGGAGGCGGGAAGTAGATCTTTTTGTTGTAGTTCCCTTTCTTGTAATGGAGAGGTAAAAGAAGTAACGAAGTAAATTGAAAGTATCTTGCGTGATGGAGGGCCCCATAGCGTGCAGGTTGACGGAGGCCGTTCCGTCAGTGAAGGGGCGCCTTGCCCAGAACGAATCATCGCCTGCCTCAGGCGGCTGTCTCACTTGTTCTACAGCAAGGATGCGTGTCTCAGCACAGCTTAGTGGAGCGCTCTGTCAGTTCAGAGTTCAGAGACAGGTGTCCGTGGCGGCGATGACGTATGGCTAGTTGCAGGTTCAGAAAACCTGAGGCGTTGCACTTTTCAGAGGATGGAGATTTGAAGTTTTACGCTATTTGCAAGATTGATATGAGTTGTGAAGGCTGAGTGTGTGCAGCCTTGTTAGTTTGAACTAGTGAAATTATCAGCCTACTACTAAATTTTCCTAAGAATCTTTTGGTCGTTCTACAGATCTGATATTAGTCGATACCGGATTGCGCCGAGTCCATAACTTCTGTGTTTTTACTTGAAGAACTGGTCCATTTCTTAAATGTATGTTTATGGTTTTCCAGAGGTCGGGTGCACTTATGAAGCACGTTGTTTGCTTGTTTCTTGTGAATTTTGATATGAATTTTATTCATGTTATTTGCAGCAAATATTTTTAAAATCAAATATTTTTGACTCATGACCAAGCCGTAATGAAACCCGTTTTGATTTTGCTCCTCGGAGACCACTGAACTGATATTACAGAAAGAGAAAACAGATTGACATACTGAAACAAGATCTCCCATAACAGACTAAGGCGTTAAGTCATGTGCTGCGTTTACTACAAATCATTCGTCCTCTTAACTAATCAGCTAAAACGATCATCCAATCCCTTTTAGAGGTTGCCCTTCTAATAGCTGACAGGGCCCACAAAAATCTGATTATCTGTACTTCGTATTTATATTACTGACCGAATTTAATATTTTAAAATGCTACCATAGTCTACTGATTAAGAAATATAATCTCGCGTCACATGTTTGACCCAGTAAGCCAAGTACTAAAGTTCCGTGTACACGTCTTGAGGCTGCGTGCTCACCGCAATCAAATTACCCAAACCAATGAGAGAACTTTACATAAAGTTTGAAAAAATTTCAAAACTTTTTCTTGCTGTCACCTCCTACAAAATAATGAAGGACGTTTTTACATCTTTGCTGCTTATTTAGTAATACTACAACTCTATCCGCAACACATATTGCAGACAGCATCCACATGTATTAATGAATGTACGTGTAGACTTATGTCCTTGTATGACACACTGTTCAGGAGATTAATCACAAACACTGAAATGCATGTAAAACCAGCTTTTCTTAAAACGGAGCTCAAATTATCCAGACTGTTATCATCCTGTGGATGATACGAAAGTAATTAAACCGACACAAATATGGTTTTGGGCCTTAATTCATGAAGGTTTTATATTCTTGTCGTCAAAATATTTAATACAATAACCTATTTGTGAAATAATTAGACGTCTGAAGACGTTATGTACATGGGAACATGGGAGTCCAATGCTTTTGAAGAATGGAGGATACTGATGTTATCTGATAGGATAGTGAAGAAATAGATTACGTCCATCCACATACACAAAAGGAAATGTCCTGGCTGAAGCATCATCGACCAGCCGACACCGCTGAGGACAGAAACTTGGAGTTTGGGAGGGCGTTGATCCTACACTATAGACGTTGTTTAACGAGGGATTTTTCGAAACTCCACCCGTAAGGGCGCGAAATACGGGATTAGAGGTTTTGTGAAAATATGTCACTATTAAGGCGATTATGGAGCTAGAACTACGGAAATTGATATTCGGTTTCTCGGTCAGAAATAAAGAAACATGTACTTGAGCATTTTCTGAAGTTAAAGTCCTTTGGGGGTCAAATAATGGGTTAATTTGTTTGGAAAATAAGTCATTATTAACGATCTACTAACGTATTTTGAAACGCAAAAGTCATGATTAACAAAAACCTTGGACACTACTTTTTGGTCAGAAGTACAGCTGAAAAAGGCGATACTTCTACGGCCTTAATTAGGGTGAAAAGTTTAGAAGGCGTTGCAATTGGTGAACAACGTAAAAATTCGATTAAAGGAAAACAAAACAATGTGTGCAAACCATACAGCATACGTGAGCAAAGCAGCCGGCTCTAAGCTGGTTATTAAAATAAATTTGCAACAGTCTTTGATAAAGTTACAGAAATGAATGATAAGTTACACAATTATGTGTTAGTCTATAAACAAAAGTTGCCATGACTAAAAGGATACAGAGATAATATGCTTTTTGGTAGCACGTTCTTAACAATGACGTTGCTCTGTCCCCAGTTTTCGTTTGACGCAGCTCATATTTTCTCATGGTAGAAGTGGAATAAAGAAGAGTGCAACCACATTGTTACCTTTGACGAAATGTGTAACCTTTTCGTATGAAATGTGGATTTTTGCATGGAACTTATTTCAGGCGTCTTCGTCTAATGGAAAGTATTAGCCATTGACTAGATGACATGGAAAACGGATCAGGGCCACTTAAAAAAAAATTTAAAAAATGCTACATCTAAGGTAGGTAGCTCAAGTTTAAATCAGTACGAATCGTTTTGTACAACAAGGGGTCATGTTCCATCAACAGAAATGCTCATTAGATAGATATTCAGGTACAGTAGGTGCAATATCCGGAGGCGACGCCAGAGGAGTATGTTCAAGGTATCAGGAGCAGAACTCTATCTTCATAAAAAATGGAAACAGATAATAGTGTGGACTGGGGGCTAACCACTAAAAAGGACGCTACCTCAGTGTCCCATATGACAGCCAAACAAAATTAAGTTTCAGATATCTACGTGCAACCATTCCATTTCCTGACCTCGGAAGTTAAGTCCCACAGTGCTCAGAGCCATTTGAACCGTTTGTTCAGAGATGTCACCAAACCCGCCCAAAGATGTAAACAACCATGCATGACCTATTAGACGGTGGGTGCCCGGTAGCCTATCAGTTCCAGTCATTCCACCAGGAAGGAGGTACACGGCTCGTGTTGTCTGTAGTTCAACCATGCCTAGACGGTCAATACCGCGGTTCGAATGCGTCCGCATTGTTGCCTTGCACCAGGAAGGGCGCTCAACAAGGGATGTGTCCAGACGTCTCAGAGTGAACCAAAGCGATGTTGTTCGGACATGTATGGGATACAGAGGGATAGGAACTGTCGATGACATGCCTCGCTCAGGCCGCTCAAGGACTACTACTGCAGTGGATGACCGTTACCTACGGATTATGGCTTGGAGAACCCTGACAGCAACACCACCGTGTTGAGTAATGCTTTTCGTGCAGCCAAGGATGTAGTGTTACGACTCGAACTGTGCGCAATAGGCTGCATGATGCGCAACTTCACTCCCGACGTCCATGGCGAGATCCGTCTTTGCAACCACGACACCATGCAGCGCAGTACAGATGGAACCAACAACATGCCGAGTAGACCGCACAGGATTGGCGTCACGTTCTCTTCAACGATGAGTGTCGCATATGCCTTCAACCAGACAACCGTTGGAGACGCCTTAGACATACTGTCAAGCAAGTGCAGCAAGGTGGAGGTTCCCTGCTGTTTTGGGGTGGCATTATGTGGATCCGACGTACGTCGCTGGTGGTAATGGAAAGGGCCGTAACAGCAGTACGTACGTGATTGCCATCCTCCCACAGATAGTGCAACTGTATCAGCAGCATATTCGCGAGGCTTTCGTCCTCATGGACGACAATTGGCGCCCCCCATCGTGCACATCTTGTGAATGACATGCTTCAGGATAACAACATCACTCGACTAGAGTGGGCAGCACCCTATCAAACATGCCTGGGATAATATAGGTTGATTCTTACAAAGAAGAAGACAGCAACCAGCCACTATTAATACTACTATTTAGTGGCTGGTTGCTGCCTTCTTCTTTGTAAGAATCAACCTACATTAATTTTACACAGCCACAGTCTCACTATGTCAGTTTTAGACAAAATAGCATGCCCGGGATGGACTGAAAAGGACTGATTGTGGACGACGCGACCCACCAAGCACTCTGCGGGATCTATGCTGCATCGCCGTTGAGGAGTGGGACAATCTGGACCAACAATGCCTTGTAAACTTGTCGATAATATGCCATGATGAATACAGGCATGCATCAATGCAAGAGGACGTGCTACTGGGTATTAGAGGTACCGGTGTGCACAGCAGTCTGGAGCAGCACCTCTGAAGTTCTCGCTGTACGGTAGTAAAACATGTAATATGTGGTTTTCATGAGCAATAAAAAGGGCGTAAGGGGGTAAATGATACTTATGTTGATCTCAATTCCAATTTTCTGTACAGGTTCCGGAACTCTTGGAAACGAGGTGATGCAAAACTTTTTTGATGTTTTTATTTTTGGTAAAATTATTGCAACAGAACTAGAGAATCGAAGGGCTAGGAGGAAGTGAGTGTGACATTCTTCTGAACTTCTATTTATTACAATTAGTGAGTATGGCATTCTTTAGAACAAATTCTATTTATTACAATTTTGAACACAGCAAACATTTTAATATCCCAAGATCACCAGTAAGAGAAATAATTAATGTAGTCTTTGACATAATAATAGATAATAATACTAATAATGGCATACAATATCAAACAGTTGATTTGAATGACGTAGGTCAGTTAAATGTATAATTGCATGAGTTGGATGCTCCAGCTAGTACACAGGTAAACGGTTTTGAGAATGGACCACCTTAAATCATGGAATATTTAACACTCCACTCATGAACAAAACAGGCTGCTCACACTACGTGTGTGTTTACCAAAAGAACAAATTTGCTTGCACGAAATAGCACCGGTAAAATAAAGACGCCCAGCTCCCACAGAAATACATCAGCGCCCGACAAGTTCCAATAGCAGCGGTAAGTCTTTCTTAACCACTTATAAATAGGTGACAGTGCTCACTGGCAGCGGCACTGACACTGATACCGACCAAAAGCCTAAAGGCCGGTTCCCACTAGGGCTGCCGCGTGTCAAAACCGCGCGGCAGCGACGTTGTTGCCATGGGAACGCCGTCAACGGCGCGGCGCGGCGCGGCGGGGTCTGCGTCGCGGTTTGCCCATGTCGAACTGCTGCCGCTGCCGCGTGCCACGCTCCAGGTCCGCGCCGCCAATCACAGAACACGCTGAGCGTGACGTCAGGTACATATCCCCGGGCAACACGAACTTTCGCCGAACCGCTGGCGCGGACGCGGCGGCAGCTATGAAATACTATTTATCATCCGATTCCAACGAAACTATTCGGTATAAAAGTTTGATTCTTGTGCGTGTTACAGCCTGATATCTTCTCTCTATAAAGGACCGAACTTCTTTTCGTTATTCGTCGTGGTTACTTGCTGTATAGCATTTACGTAAACCTTTACACGAAATTGTAATGAATGTGCAGAGGTAAAAACGCATTGCGTGGACTTTGTGTACAGTTCATTTTAGGTAATACATTATTACGTATGAAATTTAGTCAACATATCAAAATTGTTTTTAAAGCTGAGAGCAGAACGATAGCTATCACCATTCTCGAGATATTGAATGATATGTCGGCAGACGGGCTGTGCGGTGACAGCGCGCGGGTTCCTCGCGATGCGACCGATACTTCGTCCTGCTCGGCGTAAACCGTGTGGTTCTATCAGCCGCAAATTTCGTAAACGGTTCAAGAAATCGAAATGTGTTTTTTTGCAAACGATAACTTGTAAAAAGTCATGTATTTCATCACATGATAAATATCCAAAATCTATTTATCTACCGAGATATGAAAGTAACTACAGTTTTTCAGAAAGATGAAGTTTTTTAAACGGCATTTAATAGCATGTGGAATGAGAAGTTAAACCGAAACTAATTTGCTGGTATGACATAAGATGTAATTTGCTAAGTATCTAGAGCTATTGATTATTTCCTTTGGTAAGTAACAAACGTTTTTTTCTTGATCCAGTGTACTTTATTGGTTGAAGACGTGTTTCGCCTTTTTCTTTAAGGCATCTTCGGTGGAATCTAGAATGATTCCGTTTTGTTTTGATATGTGATACTTGCAGATTATAAAACAGTTCACATTTTTTTTACGTGAATAACTGATTACTTACAGTGAATCGAGTTTTTGGCGGACATCTGTGTTTCCCCTCACATGGTCAAATGCTGGAGGTTGAATCAAAACTTAGATTATGGAACATAAGCACATTTTCATGTTCGCTCTTTTTTCTTCTGTCACTAGCTGTAGACATTTTACCGAAAACTCTGATTTGAAGTCGTAACTACAGTGTGTTTACCTCATGTCCATTCCTGTTTGGTTTGTTTATGTATGTGTTGTCAACCTAATGAATTATATGCTGAAGACTAATGTTTGTTTATTTCTGTTCTCCTTGTATCTGTATGTGTGTGTGGCTAGCCAGTGATAGTTATAGAAAGTTGAAAGTGAATGCAGTACTTGTCAGACAGTGGTTAAAAGATTTGGTGTTCAGCTGATTTCAGTTTTTGTTTAAATGTTTGTGGAGCAGTGCATGGAAGAGTAAATTCACTGCTTACATTAATAGATAAAGTAGTAGAATAGCATTTCAACAGATGATTGTTATCGGAATACTATCACCCAGCCCCTTTGTCCTCACTCTTTGACGCCTCATAATATGTCCTGACAACTAACCCCTCTTGTAGTCGAAGTTGTGCCGTAATTTCCTCTTCCTCCTGTGTACCTCTTCTTTAGTTACACGATCCTCGTATCTCATTTTCAGCATTCATATTGATTTTGAAAGCGTCCATTGTCTTTTAGACAGAACTGTTCATCGTCCATGTTTCACTTACATACAAGACTGCACTCCACACAAATACCTTTGTAAAATAGTGCCCAACCATCAGGATTTATATTCGATGTGAACAAATTTTCTTTTTCAGAACGCTTTCTTGCTTTCTTCATTTTATATCCTCTGCCTTCTCAATTACTGCTTCCCTTTCAAGTCATTGACGCCTTAGAAATGCAGTTTGGTTTCTGTACAAGTTGTAGATAATCTTGTGTCCCTGTGTTTTATTGGTGACATCTCCAGAGCTTCAAAGAATGTTTTAATTACGATTGTCAAAACCTTCCTCTAAACATGCAAATGCTATAAACACAGTTTTGCAGTTCTTCCGTGTGTCTACTTAGCTAAGTGGTAGGATCAGTATTGCATTGCGTGTTCAGACATTTATCAGGAATCTAACATTGTGCTTATGTTAGTTTGTATAACCCCTCCCCCTCTCCTCTAAATATATTCCTTCCACTTTCTAGCCTTCTCTTATTTGCTTAGTTCTGGCTTGCCAAAGGAGTTCTTGACAGCTGCTTCTCCTTTGAGCAACGTGTTCTTTCTTCTTTCTCATTTTCATTCTCCTGTGTTTTCCAAGTGCAAAATTGCGTTGCGATTTTGGACTTTCTGTCAACGTGATGTTTAGACATTTCTATTTCCCATGGTCTACTTTATTTGCTGCATTTTTATATTTTTCCCTCTTGTCAAATTTAATATATATGATGTTTTATCTAACAATATGTACTGCACCTTTTTCCCGTTCACATACACTGTTGCATTCAGCACTTCTTCTCTCAAAGATATCCATTCGTATTCTAGCGGATTCCTTCCTCTGTTTCAGTTAGCCGTTGCATTGTGGTAACTTTAAGATTATCGAAAATCTGTGGGTCTTGAGTTATTCAAGTTCCATATCCTTAATTTGCTACCGTTTACTGTCTCTTTAGTTGTAAACTGCAGCTCGTAACCAATAAATTATTGTAGGTTTGCGTCTGCATCGGAAAATGTCTTATAATTTAAAATCTGGTTTCGAAAACTCTGTTCCAAATATATATTATTCTTTCGTGATTCTTAAGCAAGGTGCTGGCGATGATTACATTATGATCTGTGGGAAATTCTATCAGGTGGAGTCCACTTTCATCCCTTCCTTCTAGCCTTTGTGTTCTTACTGTTTTCGTGTACCTGCTACCGTATCACATTTTAAATTTTTGTCTCGCTTAACTATCTAAATAATCTCTTTTATCGTACATTGTTTCAATGTGTTAGGAGATAGTGAACAATCATGAACAGTAGTCATGAAATCTGTTGATGGTGAAATGAGAAAACACGAATAATGAAATATGTGAAATATCGTACAGAGAATGAAAAATTGGTATGCCTTCATCCAACTTTGTCTTTTCTTCATGTAGGTGTAAGGTATAGTTAATCAAATGCACCGGGTGTTTCAGTGGGTCTCGCCGCGTACCTCAGTGGCTGTCCGTCATTGGCTACCGCTAGCGTCTGCCGCTTCCAGATGGGAACGCCAATCCCGCGAGCCGCCGCGTCAAAGCGGAAAACGCTTGCCACTGCCGTTCGAGCACGCCCCGCTGCCGCGCTCTAGTGGGAACCGGCCCGGTCAGGCGCAGCCCTGCCGGCGCCAAGCCGCACTCAGTCCAGACGAGAGGCGGGCGAATTCAAGTCGCCGCCTCTCGTGACAGTTATGAATAAACCTCTGTGCTTGTAACACACGATTTTACTGCTGTAATGAATGTGAATAAGATAAACTTGCGTAACACAGTCCTTCCGCTGCAAACACTGGTCTAGCTGCCTCATTAAGCAGCACCAAGTTCAAAAAAGGATTATCTTCAGCGCATTACACGGTATTACTGACCACAACTGACCACAACTTTTGCAACTCACCGATTCAGTTCTATACGGTCACGGAAAGGAGTTCAGCTTCTTTAAAGGCCATCTAATCCGAACAGACGGTCAGGTCGCCTTGACAGTGTTACTTCACCACAGCGAGACCGTGCACTCAGCTGATGTTCTAACACGACTTTTGGTGAATCTTTAAGTTTTGTCGTGGAGGGTCGTGTCGTGAGGCTTGTCAGGCAGACTAGAGGCTTGTCAAGTGACTGTCCCTGGCTTCTAGAAAATCTATACTGAAGTTTTGTGCACGCCTCGTGCATGCACTGACCAGCCAGAACATTATGACCACCGACCCACTACCCACATAAACCCATCCAGGCGACAGCAGCGTCATCTGGCGAGGAATGACTGCTAGCCAGACACACGCACGGTGTGTGTAGTGTCAGTGAACGTGCTGTCCTGGTGCAGAATGGGGAAGCGCACCGTATACCTGACACCGGCCGAGGCAGACTCTGATGGTCCTGAGGCTCGGCACGAGCACTTCGGAAGCTGCACGACTTGTCGGGTGTTGGAGGAGTGCTGTGGTGAGTGCCTTCAACAGCTGGCGGAACCGAGTTGAAACCGCGTCGAGACGTCGCCCCTCGTTACAGACCTCGGAGTTCGTAAGCTGGATAGGTTGGAAAAACAGGACAGATGGCGAACTGTGGCGGAACTAACAGACTTTAATGCTCAGCAGAGGGAAAACGTATCTGATTACACAGAACGCTCCTAACGATGGCTCTCCGCAACCGACGACCAATGTTAACACCACGACATCGGCAACTACGACTGAAATGGCCACCTGAGCACTGGCACTTGTGATGTTACACAATAAAAGTGATGTTGTTATTCAATGGAAAGTTGGAAATTGAGATTTAGCTTACTGTTTTATCAATCACAATTGGCGTAAGAATCATGGATTAACCATTCTCATAAAATATTGCATTATGAGATGTGATTAGTTTTTACTTGCAGTTTCGCGTGGCTTGAGGCAGTCACAACTAGCGTACTATTGATTAAGAAATTGCGTTATCGTCTTTATAATTACTTCATGATCGTAGATACGATCATACCCGGTTGCGAAGTTATTGTTACGACAAAACAATTTCCTAAGGGACCAGAAAGTTCTTAAGGGCGCAAAAACAACTGTAACATCACACAAAAGGGAAATTCAATATTAAAGCTGATGCAAGAAGACGATAAAACAGTTTACTTTTTATCAATGTAACACGCACATTGGACTGCTGATCTTGGTGTCTGTAATATTAGAAAAATGCATAATTAAAATGAAAATAATACTGAGGAGATAATAGAAATGAGCACTGCTAAATGATTCAGTAATCCCAGAACAAATATTTATTATAACTAAAACCTATATCGTACCTTAAGCTTAGTACTGCAATGACGGTAGATTTTTATGTCCGTATCATGTCCATTGAGCGCTCTTTTATATAGCCATTGTCTTCTTTGAGTCGCTCGTGCGTCGTCACGGTAAGTTATAACAGTTCTTTACACTTCACTCAAACTTAGACATAACACGTTTTTATACATTTAGTAAAAATTAGATCAGACTGCCACAAATCTGCGTCCGTCTTACTCGAGAAAAACAGTACAAGTCTTTTTAGCGCTCAAGGCTTCATTTGTTCTCCAGCGAACAAAATAGTGAAGGATCGCATATCTATCCGTATTTTTCTGTTTATATTGCCACCCAAAGACGACGAATTACATTATTTAGAAAATTCCACCGTCGCCATGCGACGCCTCATTATACATTAATCATTATTTATAAACAAGTGTTTGCCTTCTGGCTGAAAGTATTAACTACTCGTATTTGCTGTTTTAATGAAATCAAAAATAGCGAATATCACACACTCGATGATGACGCAGTGGCAGAGCGTTGCACGGTCTGATGAATCCAGATACCTTCTTCATCATGCCGATGGCAGAGCGCGAATCCATCGTCTTCCAGGAGAACAACTCCTTGACACGTATACTGCAGGACGGAGACAAGATGGCGGCAGCTCTATTATGGTCCGGGTAACGTTCATGTGGACATCCGTGGTTTCAGCGGAGGTTGTGCAAGGCACCTTGACGGCCGAGGAGTATCGTGCACTGGTTGCACACCACTCACAGTCCTTCAGACCAGGCCGGCCGCTGTGGCCGAGCGGTTCTAGGCGCTACAGTCTGGTACGGTGCGACCGCTACGGTCGCAGGTTCAAATCCTGCCTCGGGCATGGATGTGTGTGATGTCCTTAGTTAGGTTTAAGTAGTTCTCAGTTCTAGGGGACTGATGACCTCGTAAGTTAAGTCCCATAGTGCTGAGAGCCATTTGAACCTTCAGACCATCTTGTTTCCCCTACGGCAGTGGCATTTTTCGTCAAGGTAATGCGGCATGTCACCACACCAGGAGTGCGATAGAGGTGCGATGAAGTGATTCGAGGAAAACAGTGGCTAGTTCAATTAATGTGCTGGCCTCCAACCCCATCGAACACATGTGGGATGTCAATGAACGTGGCGCAAGAGCTCACCTTCTTCCTACCCGGAGTTTATGAGGACTAGCTGAGGAGTAGCGGGTGCAGGTGTGGCGTCAACGACAGCCACCTGCCGCGGCCCCATTGTTTCCATGCCAAGAAGCGTCGCTGCTGTTATCTGTGCAAAGGTTAGTCACAATGTGCTGACTATCCACTGTGCGTAACGTTAAATGTGTTTCAGTCGAGAGAGCGTAGTACAGAGGCTGAAGCTCACGGCTGCCACGCTAGCGATACGGATGCAACCTTGCCTGTGTGCCTACCTTTTCTTCTGTTTTTCCAGCTTCGTCGTTCAGAATGTCATTAAAAAGACTGCGCCACGCAAACTTATGTAAAAAATAGTCATCATCGCTGTAGTAATTTTATTACTAAATTATCATTCGAACATACTTTCTTCAAATGTGTATTCGTTTGTTACAGATTGGATTACAGAATCATCTTAGTCGCGTCCGCTTGCAGCTATTCCTACGCTAGAACAGAATTCGGGTTGATATTTTTTGTGTCAGCAACGAAATCGCAAATACATACAGCATTGCAGGTACACGGATTTTTTTCAGAAGCGATACAGGGAAACACAAATCACTTAAATTCAAAAATATTGATTTTTCTTCGATCAACTGGCATGCGAACCAGGCGTATTTGATAATTCCACTGAAAACAGATGCACTAAACTGATTACAGAATTTATTTGTATGGAATCTTCCACCGGAGTGATTTCTGTATCAGGCTTTAGAAACTTTTATCATTTAATTTTTTTTTTCGTGAGAATTGTAGCCTGCCTGTAAAAATAAGCATACCGTGGTAGGAAGTGTTGGATTCATGGTCACATATCCTGTCCTTTCGTTTGGAAACGCTGTAATGTCCCATGTAATGCTAGGAGCGTACTTGTCAAATATCAGTGGATAGCATTTCACCTGGGTGTCTTTCTGTCACATTAGCACATGAAGAGTTTCACTGTCACAGTTATAAGGCTGCATTTTCATGCTTATTGCACTGTTCGTATACAGATGCACGAATGACCTATTCATAACATTTTCGTTGTCTTCAGCTTTATAATATATTCCATTTACCCTTCTAATACCGAGTATTTTTTGTTACACTGTGTACCATTCGGATCTTCAGTGACCCCAACGGAATTTACTTTTTATTAAGGATAGTTTAATAATGGTAGAAAAAAATCACATTCCTTATTTTTTCCACAATGTAAAACATGATGTCAGTGACATTACATTAAATTAAAATGCATATTTTTTTAAAATTACTTATTTCCGTAAAATTTACAAACGATTCTTATGAAACTACAAACATTTGTGATTAAATTCCGAAATGACATTTATGACGCATTACACTTACAGCAATAAATTGCAGAGTCGTTTTTACACACAGAACAGCCACATTTTGAACATTTATCGGTGAATTTTCTATCCTCAGATCTTTTAGAAAACGGGCACCTTCCTCTTTTTTTTTTGTTTTTGTCTGTACTGTTGATGGAAGTACTGGGCAAATAATTTTGTCTGGCTTTCTTCCGACGAGCTGCTTTCCTAATTCTATGAGAAATGCCCGTCTCTGGTAGTTGGTCCTTTCTGCCCAGTCTGGTGTAAGATGTAGTCATCTGATAAATGCATTCAGTGCACTGATATAAATCATGTTTTAAAATAATACCATTTGCCACCTTCTGCTCATCCTCTTTGTAGTGTACGTTCTAACCAGCTTGTCCATGGTATCTACTCCTGATTTTGTTTCATTATAATCCAGAATCGTTACTGGCTTGCATTCTTCACGATATTCCACTTCCTTCCTTGAATGCATTGTACTGAGCAAAGTTACAACTTTTCCCTTTTTAGGACAATGTGAAACAATTGAAGCATGCTCTTGGAATCCAAAAGTAGATGAATATTTGACTCGACCTCTGGTCTCAGTGAAAGCTTGTGGTAGTTCCCCTTTATTTTTGCTAATTGTTCCTAAGAGTGTCAGATTGATTTTCAGAAGTTCTCTCGCCAAACTAAGGCTAGTGAAAAAATTGTCAGTTCTACATCTACATCTACATTTATACTCCGCAAGCCACCCAACGGTGTGTGGCGGAGGGCACTCTACGTGCCACTGTCATTACCTCCCTTTCCTGTTCCAGTCGCGTATGGTTCGCGGGAAGAACGACTGTCTGAAAACCTCCGTGCGCGCTCTAATCTCTCTAATTTTACATTCGTAAGTAGAGGCAAGCAATATATTCGATACCTCATCCAGAAACTCACCCTCTCGAAACCTGGACAGCAAGCTACACCGCGATGCAGAGCGCCTCTCTTGCAGAGTCTGCCACTTGAGTTTGTTAAACATCTCCGTAACGCTATCACGCTTACCACATAACCCTGTGACGAAACGCGCCGCTATCCTTTGGATCTTCTCTATCTCCTCCGTCAACCCGATCTGGTACGGATCCCACACTGATGAGCAATACTCAAGTATAGGTCGAACGAGTGTTTTGTAAGCCACCTCTTTTGTTGATGGACTACATTTTCTAAGGACTCTCCCAATGAAACTCAACCTGGTACCCGCCTTACCAACAATTAATTTTATTAGATCATTCCACTTCAAATCGTTCCGCACGCATACTCCCAGATATTTTACAGAAGTAACTGCTACCAGTTTTTGTTCCGCTATCATATAATCATACAATAAAGGATCCTTCTTTCTATGTATTCGCAATACATTACATTTGTCTATGTTAAGGGTCAGTTGCCACTCCCTGCACCAAGTGCCTATCCGCTGCAGATCTTCCTGCATTTCGCTACAATTTTCTGATGCTGCAACTTCTCTGTTTACTACAGCATCATCCGCGAAAAGCCGCATGGAACTTCCGACACTATCTACTAGGTCATTTATATATATATATATATTGTGAAAAGCAATGGTCCCATAACACTCCCTTGTGGCACGCCAGAGGTTACTTTAATGTCTGTAGACGTCTCTCCGTTGATAACAACATGCTGTGTTCTGTTTGCTAAAAACTCTTCAATCCAGTCACACAGCTGGTCTGATATTCCGTAGGCTCTTACTTTGTTTATCAGGCGACAGTGCGGAACTGTATCGAACGCCTTCCGGAAGTCAAGAAAAATAGCATCTACGTGGGAGCCTGTATCTAATATTTTCTGGGTCTCATGAACAAATAAAGCGAGTTGGGTCTCACACGATCGCTGTTTCCGGAATCCATGTTGATTCCTACAGAGTAGATTCTGGGTTTCCAAAAACGACATAATACTCGAGCAAAAAACATGTTCTAAAATTCTACAACAGATCGACGTCAGAGATATAGGTCTATAGTTTTGCGCATCTGCTCAACGACCCTTCTTGAAGACTGGGACTACCTGTGCTCTTTTCCAATCATTTGGAACCTTCCGTTCCTCTAGAGACTTGCGGTACACGGCTGCTAGAAGGGGGGCAAGTTCTTTCGCGTATTCTGTGTAGAATCGAATTGGTGTCCCGTCGGGTCCAGTGGACTTTCCTCTGTTGAGTGATTCCAGTTGCTTTTCTATTCCTTGGACACTTATTTCGATGTCAGCCATTTTTTCGTTTGTGCGAGGATTTAGAGAAGGAACTGCAGTGCGGTCTTCCTCTGTGAAACAGCTTTTCTGCCACTGTTTTAAGCCTGTCTCCATATCTAAAGCAACTCTCTTGCCTTGACCAACTTGGTCTTGTCGACCAGTGTAAGCTTGGAGATTGAGAACGTAAGACGTTGCACTATCACATACAGCCCATATTTTCCTGGTTTTGAAGGAATATATTGCCGAAATGGACATCTACCACGAAATGTCACAAGTTGTTTATCAGTTGTTATGTTGCTGTGAAGAACATTGTTGTTGTTGTTGTGGTCTTTAGTCCTGAGACTGGTTTGATGCAGCTCTCCATGCTACTCTATCCTGTGCAAGCTTCTTCATCTCCCAGTACCTACTGCAACCTACATCCTTCTGAATCTGCTTAGTGTATTCGTCTCTTGGTCTCCCCCTACGATTTTTACCCTCCACGCTGCCCTCCAATACTAAATTGGTGATCCCTTGATGCCTCAGAACATGTCCTACCAACCGATCCCTTCTTCTGGTCAAGTTGTGCCACAAACTTCTCTTCTCCCCGATCCTATTCAATACTTCCTCATTAGTTATGTGATCTACCCATCTAATCTTCAGCATTCTTCTGTAGCACCACATTTCGAAAGCTTCTATTCTCTTCTTGTCCAAACTATTTACCGTCCATGTTTCACTTCCATACATGGCTACACTCCATATAAATGGCTACACTCCATAGTGAAGAATATATGCTTCTTGAAATGTGTGTACCCACATTTCAAATATTTCTCTGATGGGAGCCAGCTTGTCAGGAGCACGGTTGTGACGTCTCACATCTGCGTCATCAAATAGGATGCACCTTGAAATTTGCGTAAAGCGATTTCTAGCCATTGCTTCACTAAAAATGGGTCTACCATCCTCTTTGTTCCACAGATGTGTAACTGCTTCATTATGGGCCTTGTAAGCACCTGCTAGGATCAAGACACAGATAAAGCACTTTAGTTCAATGGCATCTGTTGGTTTCCATTTACTACCGTAAACAAGACTACCCTCTTTGTTAGTCCACTTCAGAATTACATCCACAATGTTTCTCCTAAGATACAACTGAAAAGCTGATTCTATGGAGTCTACATTTTTCACTGCAAATTTTGTTGGACCTGCCTTTATTCGCATTATGTTCCATCTCTCTTCTCTTCCACAAGCTCTTCTCAACCCGTGTTTGTGCCAAAATTCTTCTTTGTTTTTAGACCTACACAAAATAAAAAATACAAAGGGTATATCTTGGCGCTAGACCCTAACGCACATTTACAAAAATACAATGTGTACTTACATATAACAGTCAGAAATATGTTCAGGCTGGACATCTGCACTGTCCAAATCTTCTTCTGAACTTTCATCTGACTGAGGAATATTCTCTTCTAAGACGTCAATTTCTCCATCGCTGCATGAGACATCATAAGCTATATTGCTGATATCACTATTTGATTTTCCAGATAGAAGATTATCCTGAGTAATATTTCAAGCACTTCGTCTTCGGAAATGTGACGAGACATTTTACACTAAATGTAACACACAAAATAGTAGTAGCCACTTGTATGCAACAAATAACTGTCGGCTTATAAACCATTTGCAACAATCACACGTTACAACAATATTTACAAGACTAAAACAAAAGAAATACAGCAACAATGCAGCATTATTGGGTAATAATACCGCAAGAGAGAAATGGGGTCGCATTTAACCCCACTGGTATTCAGTGGTTCTCTCTTGATTTTCTGCAAAACTACATATTTTCAAATGTGTGAAATCTTAGTATATGTACCGCCGAAGCGAATACTAAATATTTTCAAAAAGTTATATTAATATATAACCAACCCATTACTTAATTAAGGAAAAGTCCGAATTTTTCATAATTTTTAGGAATAGGAAATAAGCTCTATTTTACAGAAAATTACGGCCTGGGGTCATTATAGACTCCACAGTATTAGGAGGGTTAATTGTATCAGTAGACGGCCATAGTGGCCGAGCTGTTCTAGGCGCTTCAGTCCGGAGCCGCGCGACCACTACGTTCGCAGGTTCGAATCCTGCCTCGGGCATGGATGTCTGTGATGTCCTTAGGTTAGTTAGGTTTAAGTAGTTCTAAGTTCTAGGCGACTGATGACCTCAGAAGTTAAGTCGCATAGTGCTCAGAGCCATTTGTATCAGTACAAAATTTCGTTGTTTTCTGACTTTTGTACTATTCGTACTGTGTTGGGGATAGTCTGTGTATGATGGTATGCAGGGGACTATTTGCCATTTTTGGTCCTTCAATTGGACAAAGGCCAATGGAAAACCCGAGAAAACCCAAGTGGAGAGACTGACTGTCCCATAAGGTTCTCATATTTCACTTATTTTGAGTTGTTTTAGAACAAAATTTTATAAGGTTCAGAAAAATTTGAAAATTTTACAGTTAAAATCACTACAAACATTCTTTATGGTGAATTAATTTGAACACAACAGAATTGCCTCAGTTTAAAAGCTTTATAGTTCAGTGTTTTGATCATGTAGCTATTTTTTTATATTAATTGTTTGCGCAAAATTCACAAATGTTGCCACATACACACGTGATAAAATTTTCAAATTAGTGTTTTTGCTACTCCTAACCTTCAAAATGTGTGTTAATGTGGTCAATAAATGCAACAGTGTTTGAGTTATTAATTTTTGTCGACTGCCGTCGTCTTGAAGTGCTGTCGGATTTCGCCGAACGCCGACGGAGGTCGTCGTAGAGTATAGGGGAGGCAGCTGGGGCCCGTTGGTGTACGCTGTTTGTTATGACGCCCGGGCGGAGCACGCTGTCGGGTCGCGAAGCCCGGACCCACAGCTGCGCAGCTGCACGGCTGGAGGTCTTCGTCAGCCGGAGTCGCGTAGACGCCGACCCATGCTCCGGTGTTCAGCGTGACATTTCGGCGCATCAGAAACGCGAGCACGAAATTAAATTCACGTCGCCATATTATATTCTGACCTGAAACAGATGTTAATTTTACTGTGGGATAGAATGTTATACGGTGATTATTCGCTGTTATTGTTAAGTGGAGAACCAGTTTCGGTCACTATCTATCACGTGGCATCTGCGTAGCTACGAGTGTCCCCGAAGACCGTAACAGGGTTGCTTTGCTTACTTCATTTCTCACAGAGTTCAGCAATAGTTGGTTAAGGATTGGTTCACTCACAAGTGTTTGAAAAACACTGCTCTTGTAACAGATTTGGCCCTACATAAGCGTCCAGCTACGGTGACAATGCAGGCACTGCACTTTGTCTGAAAGACATTTTTCTCAAAATGTTGCACCCAGCCCAAACACAACGGCCCTTATGTTTTGACTGTAGTAAAGTACCACTGTTTTTACGTAGCACTTTCGTTCCGGTGCGCACAATTACACTGTGTTCTTTGTCTTGTCTGGGGACATTGAAGTATCACTAGACACAGTGTTTCCAATCCATGCTGTCTTGTCCTGCACATTTTCCGCGTGTATCCTGACGTCTCACCACAGTTTGTGCTACGTGCGTTCAATATTACATTTCGTCCTGCCAGTAACCACTGTTAATTAACGGCCACAGTCAGCACAATACTGTTCGCCCTTAGTGCTCTCACTAACACAGTTTGCAAGTAAAGTTCATGTTTGCACAGATAAGCAATATTTGTTCAATGTCAGTTTCATTTATACGAAATTGTGAACATTTTGATACAGCTATCTGGGCGTGAACATCAATATACATATTTATTTATATTTCTTTTCCCATTTTAGCACCCCATGTCACGTTCTCCTGACCAATTGATCCTCATGTGTGGTATTCAGACTCTGGCCTGGGTTTTTTGTCCATGTACTAGAGATGGGCAAAACTGCTCTTTTCAGAGATCGGATCAGAACTGTTCACTCCCTGAAATGAATTAGCTCTTTTTCATGACTCACCACTCATTTACAATAGAAAATAAATGGAAGGCACATTGCCCTTTAAACTTGGTTTATTCCAGTACTATACCTGTATTTTGATCTTATTTGATCCTATTTTGAGGTAACACAGATAATGAGTAAGAATTTTGTGTTGTTTATTGAAATTTCCACGATATGACAAAGTTTTTGATTACTGATTTATTTTGAACTATCGTGGTTTTTTGGGTGATCGGAAAATGTTGTAACTTGAGATTTACATTAACAATATATTTGGCTATAATGTATTAAAATTTCATTAACCTCATACAAATACATCGCAAGCCATATATTTTTAAAGTGAACGTTTCCTTCCGAAGACGCCTAAAATCGCAAAATCCGTACCAGAATAAGAAAAAAATATATAAATTTGACTGTAAAACGAAAGTGCTGCATATAGCCTTAAGCAGAATAAAACAAGGAAAATATTGGTGTATCACATTTTGCGATACGTTTATCGGTTCGCTCATAATTAAAGCGTAAATTCGAGTATCCGTAATAAAAATCCTATAGTAAGAGGAGTCGTCAGGAACCTAATCTGATCAGTTTAAACAAATAAAAATAAAATAAAAACAAATGATGTATACATAACATAATAATGTAATATACATAGCGGTATTACTACGAAGAACAATATCCAGTAGACGAACTCCGATGCAGAAGCACTGAGTCGAGCAGGGCGAGCCGCGAGCTGTATTACCGCGTGAGCTAAGACCGCAGAGACCAGAGTGACACCTGAGTTGCTTCGCTCAATGCTCTGGCTAGAGTCGAGAATGGTGGGGTGAGCATTGAGCGGGCGAGTTCCGAGGGTGGGGGGAGCAGTGAACGGCCACCACTCACCCGCTCCGAGACAAATCGTCCGTTCCCTTGCGAGCAGGTTGTTGCAAGTAGTTCCTATGTTATCCGCTAGGTGGCTCTTTGTCCTGTTGCTCGCATCAACTACCCATAGGGCAGGATGTGCGACTGAAACGATCGCCGACAGAGTGCGATGCGAAGTTAAGCTGCGCCAGACACAGCACGCGGCAGACGACGCACAGAGACGGCACGGCATATGTGAAACACAAAATCCAATGGGGCACTGCACAATGCAGGCAGCCAAGGTAGAAGCAGGGCAGAGGCCGGCGCTGGCTGTGTTGTGTGGCGTGCACTGTGCTGTGACCAGCAGAGGCGCTGCTGATATGCTCCGTCTCTCTCTCTCTCTCTCTCTCTCTCTGCCGTGGGAAACGTTTGGAGCTACTGTTCTTTTTTTCTGAATCACTGATTGTTCACTCCTTTGAAAGATTCAACTCTATGAATTAGTTCAAGAGCGGAGGATCCCCCATCTCTACCATGTACTATGTTCCCGTGTAGTCTCCGTCAAGCTCTGTGGCCGTACGCCAACGTTGTGGAAGAGCATGTATTCCCTGCTGTAAAAGCTCTTGTCCTGTAAGCGTAGCCATGACTGACACTCTCGTCGTCTTCAAAGTGTGTTCCCCGTAGAGAATGTTTAAGCAGTCCAAAGAGGTGGAAGACCGAGGGTGCCGGGTCTGAACTGTAGGGCAGTGGCTGTGACAGAGCGGCCCGACTGTGGCTGATCATAGTGTTGTGTTTCTACATTTCCTGATCCTGACGATGTAACTTTCTTTACCCATCGCCCAACTGTGCGCCTATCAACTGCAGCACCACACAAACACACAAACGTTTACTGATGTTCACCACGGTTTCTTTTTGGACACACAAGAATTCAATAACAGCATGCTGCTTGTAAAGTAAGTCGTACGTAGACGCCTTTTTGACGCAGTACCACGGCTCTGCCATCTGCCAGAACGGCTCGAAACTTCACCGACGCACAGAACAAACATCAAATGCGAAGCAGCAACAAGGAGGTTTGTCTATGTACATTAACGGCTTTTTAAAATATGTGAACTGCAAAACGTACAACGAAGTTAAATTTTCACATAAGTTCCACAACTGAGCAGAGGGATGCACTCAAATGGCATGACTTCATCTAAATCGGATAACTCTTTTATATTTGAAATCCTAATAGCATCAGAGATGACTTATGGCGCTTATAAAGTGCTAATAAGCCAATCTCGTGGTCGTCCTTCTCCATAAGTCGGATCCTTTTCTGTAATATGATGAGCATAACTGAATAGCACTAATTACACATAAAATATTAAGGGTTTAAATATGATTATACATATATTCTTTTAAGTGATGATTGCTAAATCAAAATTGAAAGATAAATGAAAAATTCTGTTTACAAATAAGGTCTCTTTCATTATTTAATTCCTTCCCTTTTTCCTCAGTCCATTACCTCGAAATAGACACATGAAATTACTTTCTCTTGAGATGGTTAAAACACGTAACCCTCTGTCAAGTGCAGAATAATTTGGACAGATGCATTTTGCATTCTCCGAGGCAGTTCATAATTAATGATGTTATTACTAGTCACTTACAACAACTACATACATAAAAATTCTTCAAACACATTCTAAATACAAACATGGCATAATAAAGCAAGGAAAACCCTATATCTACAGTACCTGCGTGTCTTACTTAATACAAATCCTCAAATCTTTGTAAGAATACAATCCCATTATCTCATTAGTTTCCACACTTGCCAAAACATAGCTACAACTGTGTGGCTTGTCTACTGCCTTATAAGATTCTGAATACATCATTTACCATTCTTGTTCCTTTTATTCAAAAAAGATGACTTAGGATTGGTAATTTACAGTCTTTTTCACATGTTTGTCATGTTTAGCCTTTCACTTTGTGCATATGTAGTTAAATTCGCTAGTACTTCACCTACTTTCTTTTCTCTACATTATCCATCCTTGATAAACTAGGGAAAGACAGTAATCACTCCTCCATCTCAGATATATACAACACTACCTTAGCTGCTGCGCAGCCCACCGCTGTCTGCTATCCTTTATTGTGTATATTCTCAAATGGCGGCACTAACTCAGGCCATCCTCCATGCTGTTTTGGTGCACATGTTAGCGCAAAACGATTGACCTCTCTAAACGTTCTCTCTACTGGGCTGTCCTAGAGATGCAATCTCATGCTTCACACCATGATCAGCAAGTAAAGCTTTACATTTGAATCCAGTAAAATATCGTCTGTTATCTGATAGGATAGTATGAGGTTTTCCAGTCTATCTCTAAAGATCTTTTTAATTAAAGCGTTCGAAGTTAGATATTTTTTGTTTCATACAATGCTAGAAGATATTTCACTCAACCCCTAGTTATTGGCAGAAGTCCTCCAACAACCACGGAGAATAACTGCTGTGGACGGGTGAGAATACTAGGTTGGAGTTCAGTCTTGCTTGATCTATTGACGAGCTTTACCTTCTGACAAGTGACACATTTTCTTAACAGTTTCTACACTATGTCCTTAAGGTTCTGTAAGTGGCAATATATCTCCCTGATGGCTACACATTTTCCAGTGCCTATGTGGCCTCAAGATTTGTGCATATACAAGCTGAAACTTTTTAAACACTTTCCCGATGTATATGCACATCAGACTTCGGAATTAGTGTCCTTCGTAGTGGTGATACAATTCGTTATTCAGGTTCTGTCTTATTGATTGTTTAATATTCCCTCAAATTGAGTCAAAAACCTGTAACTGCACTACATTCTTGCACATGTTCAAAAATCCTTTGCTATGGGTTTGATCTTTTACCAAGAGAACTTTCTTCTCGGTTGCCTGTTCCACTAATTTGGTTAATTCCGGCAGAGCTTGTAATAATCTAGGAAAGGCATCGGCTATTATGTTGTCGTTTTCATTAACATGCATAACTCGAAAGTTGTATACTTGAAGGGCTAGTGCCCATCTGGCTAGCCTTGCTTGCTTCAGTTCGTAGGTTAACAAGAAGTTCAAAGCTTGCTGGTCGCCGAATACTTTCATCTGTTTTACACAGACAGAGACACGAAACTTTCGCAGTTCCTGTACTACTGCCAATGCTTCTAGTTCCATGACAGAGTATGTATGACCTTTCGCAGGTGGATAGTGCCCTACTACCACAACCAATTATTCATTTCTCTTTGTTCCCATCTGCTCTTCTTGGAAGAAACACGCCCCCACACCCCATTAACACGCGTCCGTCGCAAAAATCATTTTTCCATATTAGGATGGTACAGAACATCTGACTTTGTTAGTGCATGCCTAATAGCTTCGCAAGCTTGCTGGTATTTACCCGACCAGACCCGTATAGTATACTCACGTAATAGATTCAACAGAGCATCGTCGTTGAGTAGCTGGTCCACTACGAGTCGTCGGAGAAAAGGATACAAGGCCGATAAACACTGTTCCTTTGTCCTCAGCTGAGGGAATTCCTCAGTGGTTTTAATTTTCTTCTGATAGGGAAATATTCCGAAATAAGAAATTGTATGTCCCAGGAATTTTATTTGATGCCTACCAAACTTCGATATTTCTAAATTCCCGTTATGCTAGCATCGGAAAAGTTCCTCAACACTCCTCTGAGAGAATCAAGGTGTTCTTACCATGTGGGGATGGCAATCAATAAGTCATCGACATAAAGAGTTACCCTGTCTAATAAGTCAGGCCCTAACCCGGTGTTTAAGTATAAACGGAAGTACTTTAATTTGATAACTCCTGCCGCCAAAAGTAAACGCAGTACACTTTCTTGACTCATCTGTTAGTGGTATCTGTCAATAAGAAGATTTTAGATCTGTAGTAGTTTAATATTTCACTCTGTAACATTTTTTAAGTTGTTCATCAATGTTTTCAGGTTTAGCGTGAATAGGTATAATTATTTTATTTATGTTCCTCTCATCTAATACTAGTCTGGCCTTTGCTCCTGATTTTGCTGCATCAACCAAGGGACTGCTGTACGGCGATGGAGTTGTCTCTATGATTCCCCACTGTCCCATTTTTCGTATTTCCTTAGTAACAACTTCCTTCTTAGCCCACGGAACAGAGTATGTGGCGAGACAAAATGTTTCATGGAGCATAACCCCAATATTATACGTATATCCTATAATGATACCCAACTTTTTAGAAAAGACTTCTAGGTATTCCGATAATAGGCGAGTTACATGATCCTGCCGGTTGCTATTTAAGTAATCACATTCCTTCACCTTGGAGCTAATTAATTTCAGTGCACCAAGAGTATCCTCTCCTTCAGTGTCTGAATGATAATAGTTTTTGCCTGAAAGTCGGTACTACTCTGTAATATTTGGAGCCCCCTGCACTTTATCTGAATACTCTGTTATATTTGCCATATAACTCTATTTCACACCACATCCCGCTCAGTTACGCTCCCATTTATTTCCATAGTAAGTTCACCGTTCGGAAGGCCAATTCCAGCGTTTTATCTCACGATGGAAATCGCATCCCAGAATGCAGGCCACTGACAATCCCTTTACCGATAAAGAAGAGTGTATTATGGGTTCTTCTCCAATTCCCTTTTCCACCTTCACCTGGTGCTTGATAATTTAAGACTGTTCACCAATGGCTCCAGTCACCTTAAAATTTTTGCTGGATTTGTGTGTAGTTTCTGTCCTCGAATTATTGCACTGAATAGTCACAGCCTAGACACTGGCCGTCACTTCTGCATCTATGTGCACATCCACAGGTATACTAATTATTTTTATCACCGCTTTTATCCAGTCGACTAACAGTGGGGAGTTATTGCGGTCGAAATTAGTTTGTCGGCTACGAGGGACCCGGACGGTTTTCCCCCTTCCCCTCCACTGTTTGCACGCTCTGGTTTGATTCAGGACAGTGTGATTGATTTGTATTCACGTTCTGCCCTGAATTCCTCTTATCATTTCGGTACGCACTGTTATTATCAGGTGGTGGCACTGCGCTTGGGTTCCACCGTGGTGTAACCTATTATGCCATTTATGTGTGCCCATTTCCGTTCTGCGGCCTTCCATTACCTTCCATTGTGATTGTTACGATTAAAGTTTTTTTTTTCTTTCGTGCTCAACCAGAGACGCTTGGTTGCGTCCGTGCTTTCTATTTGTTTTCATGAACTCCTGCGCCAAGTCTATGCATCCAGCACCGAAAGATACTTCTCAAGGTCATCCTCCGGTACATTGATTAATTTATATTTAATATAGCTAGGTAATCTTAACTTCAACAACTTGATCACGTCTCGCCTTATAATTGGTTCATCCCAGTACTTCGTTTTGTTGATATCCTTTTCAAAGTACTTCCGTAAACTTCCGTGCTAGATGTTATACACTTCTGGGCTCTAAACCTCAGCACGCAGGCGTTCCTGAATGCAGGGTGACCAGCAATTTCCAAAATTGCCCTTTCAAACTTCTCGACAGAGTCCACCATTTCGTTGGCCCATATGCCGACATCTCCTTGGATATGAGAAACAATAAACTGCACTTTTCGCTTCTCTGTCGAGGCAGTGGGTGGTGTACTGCGAAAAATTTTAGTAAAGAATACCGGGTGAATGGATCGTTTTTCAGCGTTAGGTGTCTGACACTGTCGATGTTTAATAGATCTATGTTCAACCATTATACTCGACACAGACGGAGCTGCCCCCGTAAGATTAGCTGGTGTGGATATTCTCTTTGTGGGCGGTAGTTCCTGGTACTGTAATCATATGGGTGTTCGTCAGTACCTGGAACGCTTGATGCATTACCGTGTGTGTTCATTCGAAGTAAAGAGTTGCTTCCTACCTCCTCCCCGTTCCAAATCGAAAAAGCGTCTTGCTATTTCATGTTGCCGGTGTGGTAGCTCAACTTTTAGTTTTTCGTCCACCCGGTCTGGTCCTGCTGTGGATGCATAAGCCCACTCTGCGAATTAAAGACATACGCCAAACTAGCATGAATCAGTGACTTAGCTAGTGAATCAGGCAGTGACTGAGCTAGTGACTGAGGCCCCCCGGTCAGCGGCGGTCACTTTGTGTAGAGAGGGCGTTGCAACATGTTGCGAGTTTGTCTCTGGCCTCTCTTGTGATAGGAGCACTTGATCCAGCGCCTACTATCTATCTTCAAGCTACGACTTCGCCGACCGGTGTGCTGGCGACAGCTAACGCCAGCACATTCCTCCCACCCCCCCTCCCACCCCTTCTCCCCGAAATGCCGCACCGTGGTCGTGTAGGAAAAATGCGAACGACAACGGGAAGGGAGGCAGGACGCAGGCGTAGAGACGAGCCGGGATCCGTGACTGTGGAGGACGGAGTACTGCCGGCCGTACCGCAGCATCTGCCTTGCGAGGCCATAGTAGGAACATCCTCTGATAAACTGGTGCCAGGGCACACGTCAAGGCAAAGTGGGGTGTCCTGGAGCGATGACAGCGGCGGCGACGGCGACGACAGGTCCAGGTCCATCGGCTCAGCGAGTGGGGGTGGCGTGGGCAAGGGCGAGTCGTCCGTCCACCCCTCCTGGGGTGCCCTGGTGGCACCAGCGGGCGGCTCCGAAGGCCGCGAGGTCCCGCAAGGCCGTGAACCTGGGGGGAGAACAGCACCAGAACCGTGCGGCAAATGACATGCGCGAATTTGGTTCTGGTGGCGGCGCTGCAAATCGAGTACATGAAAGAGCCAACGCGTTCCTGGATCACGCATCTTTCCCAGCGTCCACGGTTGCCACAAACCATGAAAAGAACAAGACACGCTAGAAGATTTGCTTGATGCCTGCTTGCAAATCCCATTGGATGAAGAATCACAAGATGTGTTTGTTGCAAATATACACTTAGGACTGTTCAAGTATTTGCCTTTGCCCTTCGGCAGCGCTTCCGCACCCGCCATTTTTCAACGTCACTTGGAACAGCTGACTGCAAAAGTGCCATTTTGTTGAAACTACCTTGACGATATTGTTGTCTCATCTCGTACACCAGCAGATCACATTGCCAAAGAAATGGTTCAAATGGCTCTGAGCACTATGCGACTTCACTACTGAGGTCATCAGTCCCTAGAACTTAGAACTACTTAAACCTAACTAACCTAAGGACATCACAAACATCCGTGCCCGAGGCAGGATTCGAACCTGGGGTCATTAGTCCCCTAGAACGTAGAACTACTTAAACCTAACTAACCTAGCGACATCATACACATCCATGCCTGACGCAGGATTCGAACCTGCGACCGTAGCGGTCGTACGGTTCCAGACTGTAGCTCCTAGAACTGGTCAGCCACTCCAGCCGGCAATGCAGCAGTTACTTGGTCATAGCTGAGTTCGTCGAGAGACGCTGTTGGGAATTGTTTTTGTATTAACCTGAACACTGGAGACGTCGCAATCGAAAGGAAATATTGTAACCTTACAGTACCTTGAACACAATGAACTTGACAATGTGCTTGGAACTGAGTCAAGTATTCAATACATTCCTCTTCTGTGTCTTGAAACTTGCGGAACGTTGGTATGCTGTTCGGCGGCCGGTTGGTTGGTCAGTTGTGCGGCCCGACGCAGCTTGTGCAGCCAGCAGTTGTTGTACCGTCGTCAGTAGGGTAGCAATTTGTTGGTTCTGAATCTGCAAAACCTGTGTTAGATCCACCACAATGGCCGTCTGTCGCTGAGGCTCGGGGGCAGAGGGTGGAGGGGGGGGGGGGGGGTAGTGATGGTTCACACAAATACATTATAGCAAAACAAAGAAGCAAAGCCTCTGAAAAGAGAAATTTGATTAGCTGTGCGACAGCCCTCGTGAAATACAAGCAAGGTCACAACAACAAATTAGCAATGAGAAATACTATCACCCCTACAAGCCAAAGTACAAGAGAAGGAAGAAAAATCGTCGTCCAAGTTGATTAACTTCCACCGCCACTGAATTATCGTCGTCACCACTGCAGTGTCCTCGTTACTGTTGTGTCTTATACCTTAAGGATCAAATGCACATGTGGGTTTACATGGTTCTTTATTTACATAAACAAACAGCTGCTACTTAACTTCAGTAGAATCCATATATTGTGGCACAAGCTCCTCCGTAATAGTCCCCTCGCAGACAATATCGCTGCTCTTGAGTAGTAGCACAACAGGGGAGTCAGTGCATTTTGTTAGTGCGTGTTGCCTACATCAGGAACAGGTATGCACTCAGGCCCAAACCTATTGTTCTGCTTCGAAGGACAGGTCCTTAATTTATTGTTCTGCTAAAAGGATCCTTCCTTTTGATCGACAAGCACTTACCCATTGTTCCCCTACCCCTCCACTCCCTTCCCCCCTTAAGAAACCTCCCCCCCTCACTGCTACAGGTACGCCTTCATTTCTGAGTTATTGGAATAACCACTCTCACAGTTACCAATTTGACTGACTACTTAATTAAATTGATCAATTAATGAACCTCTCCCCTTCTCGTAAACCCCCTCTCCACCCACCGTCCCTCCTGGTAATTGCCGAAAAGGACTCAGTTGATCGGTCATTTGGAGGGAATTCGATTGTAGTGTATGGAATATTGTTTAAGCAATTTAGACAGTATGTGTAATATTGTTTATTCAGACAATTTAGTGGATTCAAGGCAGTGTATGGAATATATAGAAATTGATGGAGAGGAAGGATCTCATAACAGGAAATTCAAGGGCATATTGTTTATTTATAAAAAATTCAGTTTTTTGGGTTGGATTTCTCTTGTTCATGATTCTCTGCTGTTTCGAAACGTGTATGTCTTGTAAGAAGTAATTACATGGAGCAAGTATGTTGCATAACGTAATGTTCGACAATGTACTGTGGGTGTCTTAGCCTAATGTTCAGCACTTTGTCAGCACTTCACCCATGGTTCTGTTAAGTGGTTTTCCAAAAAATGGTTCAAATGGCTCTGAACACTATGCGACTCAACTTCTGAGGTCATCAGTCGCCTAGAACTTAGAACTAATTAAACCTAACTAACCTAAGGACATCACACACATCCATGCCCGAGGCAGGATTCGAACCTGCGACCGTAGCGGTCGCTCGGTTCCAGACTGTAGTGACTAGAACCGCACGGCCACTCCAGTCGGCTAAGTGGTTTTCCATATCACCCCAATTTCCTTAAACTATTGCACCGCCTTTTATACTAAATTAAGTAATTAGTTATTTCCTGCCACCATTTTATGGTACACTTTCGAATTTCACATGCTCTTGAACGCCATTTCTGGAGCATTCTTCTTTGTCAGTTATACCATTAAACTACTGTACAGAGTTTTACTTAAAAATTATGCAAATTAAGGTAGCGTTCTGCACATAACCTGGTGTTCCGCTACACACATCTTCCCCTTAACTATTGCACCGCCAACACCATGTTGATATAAAAAATTGATGCATATTAATAAAATCGATATTTTTCACATGTGTGGTTTTTTTTTTAATTCTCGACATCCTGTTGGTCGGTGATATAGATGGAATACAGTTTAAATCAAAGATCGTTAGTAAAAACACGTCCCACCACCCGACACCTGACGCCAACGCCGCCGACACCGCCAACTCTGCACACGCCCCCAGGAGGAGTCTGGGTGCACTGTCGCCCCCCGCAACGAGCAACGCAGGGGTCAGCTGCTGAGCCAAGCACAGGTGTCCATTCGGGTCCCACAAGCATGAGGCGGTAGCATCCCTGTCATACACGACAACTGAGAAATTCCGGTCGTAATATGTGTTCACCTAGGCACTATTACTGGCGCAATACCTCTCACCTGTGAATACTGACGTCCCAGGACGCGCTATAGAAATCCGTTCCAGAATAACATCGACTGCTTAGCGGACCTAATGGGACAGCCCGTGCGTCACTGAATTTAACCGTCAAACTGCTGCTGCTGCCGCTGTGGGAGCACTATCCGCCATTGTTCTCTGCAGACGAGATTTTCAGTGGCAAGAAACTACAAGAATATTGGGAACCACGAACACGTTTATGAGTGGAACTAAAATTAAATAAGATTGCTGCTGCTGCAGTTTGACATCAAGCAATGTAATGAAAGTGTGTCCTCTTGATGGCCGCGGCTCTGGAACGAATCTCAGTATCTGTAGCGCACGTAATTTTCAACGTAAAAACCTGTCTCATACCCTCGCTGTTATCAATACGCTGAATCTATATGTGATAGGACACACACTCATTTTCTCTGGTCATGCCACAACATAATGCACAGTAACTTTACACTGAAACATATATGCATTTGACAAACAGTTGTAACACTACCGCCCTGTCGGACGTGCGTTAGCTCAATAAAGCCTGTACTGTAATAAGTTCACGGGCTTCACCTTGTAAACAAGGATTTAGTACATAAAATGACCGCGTGTACCTAATGGAAGCAAGATCGAACCTATATTCAGTCAGTAACTACAGTGATGCGTCAAGCAAATGTAAAGTACAGTTACGCGTTCGCATGGACAAGAAGTACACACAGTAGATACTACCAATGATTAATAATACGGTCGCCAGCCTAATTAGGCATTGAGTGAGTTTTTCCTTGTACAAGTGAGTACACGTACAAACATAACAACGCGTAGTAATGTTGCGTTATATGACAAAGTTTGGAACCAGAAAGAATCTACTGAACTAAAGTTTTCTTCCTTTGTACTAATTTGGACAAGCTAAAAATACACAACACCACACAGCAATGATTACTACGAACTGCATTTGTATATTGATCAGACTGAAATCGGGCATAGATTACCCTAGAATTAGCAATTTTGAAAACACACATACAATGTCACTATTAAAATTGGAAAAAACACTAATACACTTAGGTTAAATATAAACTTTGCTGTCCAAATCTGATCAGTACACTTCAAAATGTGCAAGAATGGGCAAGAGAAGGGGGGGGGGGCCTGAAACTGTTATGGTCGATATACTGAAACTAGTAAGTCCTGGAGGTAAATTAACACTCAAAATTATTAATCTGTGGATAACTACTCTTTTGTCTCGCTTCTAGGTTAATTAATTGTCATTATTTCTGTCACACATTAATTGAATAACATCGCGAGGTCAATTCAAACTTTATCTTTCAATTTAACTAAACTGTTGTTCTTCACTAACATTTACATTAACATACCTACATTTAAACTGCTTTATAGCATAGCTTTATCTACTGATAATTCTCGTTAATACTATCTTTGAACTTTCAGTTCGGGATACTCGGGTTGCACAATATGTGGTAAGGACCCTATCTAGGTCAGTGATAAGGATAAGTAACGACTAAGGCAATTCTGATAAAAGTCACGTTATTATTGAACAGTCAAAACAGTTTCGACACTGGTCCACACAGATACACTTCTAAAGATGAAATAAATGTTTGACCTGTGCAAGTCGGTGCGGCGGGTGGCGGGCAGTGAGATAGCGGGCAGCACAACAGACATACAAGCACAGCTAAGGCACTCACTGCAGCGGCACTTTCCTTCTTCTTAGCGTCGTAATCTTTCAAATTTTGTGCCTAAGAATATCGCCATGCCAAGTAGTCGTCGGAATCGGCCCATCCGAGGCTCAATGGAATCCACTTTTCCTAGATAGCCTCCTCGGTACAGTACATGTTCCTCTGACCGATGCCCAACTCCGACTGTTATACTGAGCCCGTTGTGCCGAACCGCGCCAGTGTGCGTTTTCCCGCGCTCGCCTGCATCCACTTTTCCCCGCTCCCCTACAGGTAGGGTATTCACCACAGGTTTTCTACTACACATATTCTAATGCATTACCTACGTATGGACCAAGTGTATAAATTACAATTTTCACATCATACAATAGTTTTAACATTAAATACACTTTCCTTTGGTTATCAAATTGCTTGAAATCTAACATAAATAATAACATTCATTTCAAAAGTTGTTTACAGTTTTCTTTAACATGACACGAAAAGAAAAAGAAATTAAAAACATTACTTATATTACTTTACATAAATTCAGAAAGAAAAATTTATCTAAATTCATAAGGAAAAAAATTATTATAGGTATAGTGGTTACTGTTACACATGCCCCTGTTTCCAGAAAATTTTCTTAAGTCCAAATTTTATGGGAACACTAAATTTAACAATTATACACTGGTTCTGAATCTTTACGTAAATGTTCAAAAAGATTTACACTACATATTTCCTTTCACTCACTGTATATAGGTTCATACTTTCTCAACACACCAAGAATAACTACTTGTCATTTACTTAAGTGCCTTTTACACAGTCCAACTTCCCATCATAACATTACTAAAATAGCAATTTAATCATTTTTTCTAAATTTCTCAAAGAAATAATTTAAAATTCTGGAATACACACATTTAACTACAAAAACAAATGCATATTTCGTATACACTATAAAATAATTTGTCGCTGCTTGCTTTGAATAGCAGTCCATTTCTTAACTTACTAAACAAAACACACACACAAATTTTTCAGAAAATTATCTACACATATTTGCTGCCTATTATGCGGATTTGGGCAGTCCTTTTCACTTCATATTGTCACATCTCCTGGATCACACTTACAATTTTCCATCGACTATTTATCTGCCCTCATTGGTATTTGGCAGTCCTTCGTATTCTGGTTCATACACTGCCCATTCACTTCCAACTAACACTGAGTTACAGTAACAATAAAGTCTTGCCTAATAATAATAATATATACAAATACAGCACCCTGCCTCCAGTCTCTTTATTAACAAGGCAGTCTTTTCTGGTTCATAAAACAGTCACATAAGTCTGGTGGCTTCTTAGGCCTCTGGAGTTCGAAGTCTTTGCTTACTTGAACTCTTCGCAAAATAAACATTGAGTCGTCAGACGGCTCTTTCTTTCTTTGTTCGGTCTCAACATCTGGATTTTGTTTTGATACCTCGTCATCGTTAGGTACAATATCGTACTTAACTGCATCCCCTTTGATTTCACTGATTTTCTCATACCCTCTTTCAGTAAAAGTATATTCACTTTCTTTTACACCTAAAAATACATCTTCACTAGAGTCATCACTACTCTCTTCCTCCACATCAGATTCGCTTAAGTATGCTACTTTTGCACAATAGGGAAAGTTAGTATATTCAATTTTGTCTGTATTTATGTATGTTTCATCATCTGAACTATCGTCACAATCCGACCATTCTGGATCGCTTTCAGGTTCTAACATAAAGGCTTTTCTGAGACAGGCACTAAGTTCTTCCTCGGTATTGTTGTCAGGCTTAGATTTTAATTTAATCTCCTCTTTTGGCAAAACGGCCTCATCATCAGCTTTATTTACCTCTACTGTGACTTCATATTCAGTGTAATCCTCATGGACTTTAATTACTTTCAGGTAATCATCTGCCCCTTCTCCACGGTGCCTCTCGGTAGCAGCTTGTACTATTGGCGGATTGTTAGCAGAAGTTATTTCTTTGTCAATGCTGAGGATTTCATCCTCCAAATTCTTCCTATCATTAACCTTCCTCATCTCGGCAGCACGCGTACCTTGCGCGGCGCTATTTATTCTCCCCTCTTCAAATTTGGGCCACGTCACTTTATTGACGCCCCTATCATTTCTCTTTCCACCATCTAATTTCGTCGCCTCATACTCCTTCTTAAAATCCTCCCACTCACATTGCTTTAGGCCCTTGTACAGATCGTCGATCTGCACACGCCAATCCGTTACTTCTGCTAATTCATTATCGCCCTTTGCCTCATTGCAAACACTGCTAATCGCACCTCTCTGTGTACTCACAGTCTTATTTATTGTTTCCTTTGCCACGGAATTATCACTCGTAAAATTTTCATTATCTCTTACGGCTACGTTCGTACCTACTACCGCCGTATCGCTAACGGCTTTCTTCCGAACAGATGTTCTGCTAGGCTGGGCCGTTGCCCTCTGATGCTCCACTCGCCTGTTACCTTGGAGTATTCTGTGCGGCAGAGATAACTCATGCGGGCCCGCACCTGACGCTTGTCTCGCCACAACACGTTGCGTCGTTTCACGCCTGTCTCTAACCTGTCTCATTATATTACGGTCGGTCCGGTATCTTTTCTTTAATCGGGGCCGGTATGTATTGTCCGCTTCCATTTGGCCCGCAACGTTCGCGGAAATTAGTTTCCCGCGTCGTCATTATTCTGCGCGGTATACTCTCGACCGCGACCTGTATAATTTCCTCTGCCTCTTCCTCTACCTCTTCCTCTCTGTATTATATTGACGCGAAATCCTTCACCGTCATTTCTTTCGTCATTGTGTCGGTTATTACGGTTACCAAAATTTTGATAATTGGCACGACTTTCGCGCCAATGATCCTCGTCTTCGACTCTTTCGAGAAATGCTTGGAAGCTACGATGGTTGCTTCCTACATACCTCTTTGAATCTTCTGGAAGCTTTTTATATAGTTCCCAGATAATTTCCGAATCTGATCTTCTACCTCTTAAATGCGTCAATTTCCTGTACCAATACTCGCAGAAATCTTTCAAAGAATTCCTGCCCCTGTTATCATGCTGTTTGGCCATGATAAACTCGTGCCATAAATGGTCCTGCTTTTGTTCAGATCAATATTCTTCTGTAAATTTTTGCGTAAATTCTTCGAACGTCATTCGTTCGGTATTTAAATTGATTCCCCAGCGCTTAGCGTCACCTGCTAAAGCGCTAATTACTACATTTATCTTTTCCTGATCGGCCAAGTACTCAAGAAACACTCTCTCGCAATTTTTGATAAAATCTAACGGATGCCAACCGTTATGTTTCTTGGCTGGATCGAAACGTTCCTCGCCTTCTAATAGCTTCGTAATTGGTGTGCCATTACAGACAACACCAGGCCTATCTTTTATTTTGCTCTCCAGATCGAAAATTCTGCCTTGAATTTCCGTAGTATTTTGTTCACAATTTTGAATACATCCGGTTACTATTCCACCTAAATCTCTTCCAGTGTCCGAAACTACCTTTTTCAATTGTGATATTCCGTGTTGACATTCGTTTACGATCTCAGTTTTAAGACCGAAAACTTTTTTGTCTACCTTAGTTACAACCAGAGGTTCTACTTTCTCTTGGATGTTGAGAATTTCAACATCGAATCTACTGTTAATGTTACCAATTTCCTCCTGCATAGTATCCATATTTTTGTTAATGGTGTCAATTTCAAATCTCATATTATTTACCACAAAACTTAAATTTCCCACTTTTTGTTCTACCTGCTCTATTTGTTTACTAATTCTAATTCCTTGATCTTTGACCTGTGCTTTAATTTGATCAACGTGTGTTTTTAGCTGCTCATTCTGTGTTTTGAGCTGCTCGTCAACGTGTGTTTTGAGCTGATTAACCTGATGGCCGACTTTTTTTTGAAGTTGCTCATTCTGTCCTGCAATTTGTTTGGTTAATTGTTCAAATAAGTCGTTCATGCTTAAAATTTTTACACTGTTTTGTCCTACGAAATCGGTGTGTTCCGGTCCTACTTCATAAGTTCCTTTCGGTTCTTTCTTTATCTGTGGTGAATCAAATATGTCAGTGGATTCGTTCACGTATCCACTATCATCTACAAGGTCACCCTCTACTTCCTGTTTTGTCCCTTGCTGTGTTCGAGACGATCTTGACATTTCAATCTGTTCGTTGACGTGTTCATGGTATTGTATGTACGCCAATTGTCTTCCGCTAACGCCATCTGTTATCTGGCCGCGTAAACTCCTGCTACTGCCAGCCGCATTCTCCATTTCGCTTTGCACATCTACCCTGTCTACGTTCCTGTCCATATTGAATGCCAATTACACTACACTATTGTACTTGACTCACACTGCAGTTTATTTTACTGAACTTTATTGCTATTCGTGCCACTGAACATCCAATGTTCGGTCTTTACCTTAATTTGTAACAGACAACACTGCATGTCCTGTCACCGGGAAGCCACTTGTAACACTACCGCCCTGTCGGACGTGCGTTAGCTCAATAAAGCCTGTACTGTAATAAGTTCACGGGCTTCACCTTGTAAACAAGGATTTAGTACATAAAATGACCGCGTGTACCTAATGGAAGCAAGATCGAACCTATATTCAGTCAGTAACTACAGTGATGCGTCAAGCAAATGTAAAGTACAGTTACGCGTTCGCATGGACAAGAAGTACACACAGTAGATACTACCAATGATTAATAATACGGTCGCCAGCCTAATTAGGCATTGAGTGAGTTTTTCCTTGTACAAGTGAGTACACGTACAAACATAACAACGCGTAGTAATGTTGCGTTATATGACAAAGTTTGGAACCAGAAAGAATCTACTGTACTAAAGTTTTCTTCCTTTGTACTAATTTGGACAAGCTAAAAATACACAACACCACACAGCAATGATTACTACGAACTGCATTTGTATATTGATCAGACTGAAATCGGGCATAGATTACCCTAGAATTAGCAATTTTGAAAACACACATACAATGTCACTATTAAAATTGGAAAAAACACTAATACACTTAGGTTAAATACACTCCTGGAAATTGAAATAAGAACACCGTGAATTCATTGTCCCAGGAAGGGGAAACTTTATTGACACATTCCTGGGGTCAGATACATCACATGATCACACTGACAGAACCACAGGCACATAGACACAGGCAACAGAGCATGCACAATGTCGGCACTTGTACAGTGTATATCCACCTTTCGCAGCAATGCAGGCTGCTATTCTCCCATGGAGACGATCGTAGAGATGCTGGATGTAGTCCTGTGGAACGGCTTGCCATGCCATTTCCACCTGGCGCCTCAGTTGGACCAGCGTTCGTGCTGGACGTGCAGACCGCGTGAGACGACGCTTCATCCAGTCCCAAACATGCTCAATGGAGGACAGATCCGGAGATCTTGCTGGCCAGGGTAGTTGACTTACACCTTCTAGAGCACGTTGGGTGGCACGGGATACATGCGGACGTGCATTGTCCTGTTGGAACAGCAAGTTCCCTTGCCGGTCTAGGAATGGTAGAACGATGGCTTCGATGACGGTTTGGATGTACCGTGCACTATTCTGTGTCCCCTCGACGATCACCAGTGGTGTACAGCCAGTGTAGGAGATCGCTCCCCACACCATGATGCCGGGTGTTGGCCCTGTGTGCCTCGGTCGTATGCAGTCCTGATTGTGGCGCTCACCTGCACGGCGCCAAACACGCATACGACCATCATTTGCACCAAGGCACAAGCGACTCTCATCGCTGAAGACGACACGTCTCCATTCGTCCCTCCATTCACGCCTGTCGCGACACCACTGGAGGCGGGCTGGACGATGTTGGGGCGTGAGCGGAAGACGGCCTAACGGTGTGCGGGACCGTAGCCCAGCTTCATGGAGACGGTTGCGAATGGTCCTCGCCGATACCCCAGGAGCAACAGTGTCCCTAATTTGCTGGGAAGTGGCGGTGCGGTCCCCTACGGCACTGCGTAGGATCCTACGGTCTTGGCGTGCATCCGTGCGTCGCTGCGGTCCGGTCCCAGGTCGACGGGCACGTGCACCTTCCGCCGACCACTGGCGACAACATCGATGTACTGTGGAGACCTCACGCCCCACGTGTTGAGCAATTCGGCGGTACGTCCACCCGGCCTCCCGCATGCCTACTATACGCCCTCGCTCAAAGTCCGTCAACTGCACATACGGTTCACGTCCACGCTGTCGCGGCATGCTACCAGTGTTAAAGAATACGATGGAGCTCCGTATGCCACGGCAAACTGGCTGACACTGACGGCGGCGGTGCACAAATGCTGCGCAGCTAGCGCCATTCGACGGCCAACACCGCAGTTCCTGGTGTGTCCGCTGTGCCGTGCGTGTGATCATTGCTTGTACAGCCCTCTCGCAGTGTCCGGAGCAAGTATGGTGGGTCTGAGACACCGGTGTCAATGTGTTCTTTTTTCCATTTCCAGGAGTGTATAAACTTTGCTGTCCAAATCTGATCAGTACACTTCAAAATGTGCAAGAATGGGCAAGAGAAGGGGGGGGGGGGGCTGAAACTGTTATGGTCGATATACTGAAACTAGTAAGTCCTGGAGGTAAATTAACACTCAAAATTATTAATCTGTGGATAACTACTCTTTTGTCTCGCTTCTAGGTTAATTAATTGTCATTATTTCTGTCACACATTAATTGAATAACATCGCGAGGTCAATTCAAACTTTATCTTTCAATTTAACTAAACTGTTGTTCTTCACTAACATTTACATTAACATGCCTACATTTAAACTGCTTTATAGCATAGCTTTATCTACTGATAATTCTCGTTAATACTATCTTTGAACTTTCAGTTCGGGATACTCGGGTTGCACAATATGTGGTAAGGACCCTATCTAGGTCAGTGATAAGGATAAGTAACGACTAAGGCAATTCTGATAAAAGTCACGTTATTATTGAACAGTCAAAACAGTTTCGACACTGGTCCACACAGATACACTTCTAAAGATGAAATAAATGTTTGACCTGTGCAAGTCGGTGCGGCGGGTGGCGGGCAGTGAGATAGCGGGCAGCACAACAGACATACAAGCACAGCTAAGGCACTCACTGCAGCGGCACTTTCCTTCTTCTTAGCGTCGTAATCTTTCAAATTTTGTGCCTAAGAATATCGCCATGCCAAGTAGTCGTCGGAATCGGCCCATCCGAGGCTCAATGGAATCCACTTTTCCTAGATAGCCTCCTCGGTACAGTACATGTTCCTCTGACCGATGCCCAACTCCGACTGTTATACTGAGCCCGTTGTGCCGAACCGCGCCAGTGTGCGTTTTCCCGCGCTCGCCTGCATCCACTTTTCCCCGCTCCCCTACAGGTAGGGTATTCACCACAGGTTTTCTACTACACATATTCTAATGCATTACCTACGTATGGACCAAGTGTATAAATTACAATTTTCACATCATACAATAGTTTTAACATTAAATACACTTTCCTTTGGTTATCAAATTGCTTGAAATCTAACATAAATAATAACATTCATTTCAAAGGTTGTTTACAGTTTTCTTTAACATGACACGAAAAGAAAAAGAAATTCAAAACGTTACTTATATTACTTTACATAAATTCAGAAAGAAAAATTTATCTAAATTCATAAGGAAAAAAATTATTATAGGTATAGTGGTTACTGTTACACAGTGCAGCTATTGTTTACATGTGTACAGTAGCCAGAAAAATTGTGGCAGGCCCACATTCACAACAGCCACGTGTCTCGATTCTCTTCAGTTCTAGCAAATTATTTGATGTTTATGTTTTCCAGTCGGCGCTTCTGGAAGGTTCACAGGGCGTCTGGCACTACGTGATAATCAACAACGCCCCAGCAGTCGAAAGGGTTGGGAAGATATCACCGATATGGGTTGGTGTACTGTAATCAACATCATTGGCGATTATGCGACAAGGGGGTGCCGATGAGGGGCCTTTTTCTTACAGCCGTATTGCCTGTCCTGTTTGTACACTACAACAGGTCCAATTCAACCCTTGCATTACTATATTGTGCAGCCGTTTACGAAATGAGTTTATCACCATTTACGTTCGGATGTATTCCTCAATGCTTTAAAATCACAATTCACCATGTCAAATGTATCCTTACCTTACGACTAGACATACATAATTTTCTTTTTTATATGAATAGTAGGTTGATTACTTCCCACAAACGTGTGTTGGAGCATAAACCACAGCACCTTTACAGGTACGTTCAAGCAGCAGCATAACATTCCTGACTATCAATTATAGGTGTATAAAAAAATTATGATATGTCCGCACTTGCGCCAGCTGGGTGGCGTTTTCGCCCTGCAGAAAAACCTCCAACTATCACATACTTGTCGGTGAATAAAGAATGTAATTGCAATTTAAAAAAAGCGCTAGAGTCCTTTCGCTTTATCGATTTCACCACTTCCATGAAACCTTTTGCTATTTTCGATACTTGTAAATCCAGCCAACATACAGTTGCCTCATTTGTAGATTCAGACCACCAAGTCGGGGTTAGTGTCAGTGTGTTCCACGCATAGCTTCCACCACATGTATCACACAATTTTCCTCTGACTAAGAAATCATTTTGAGTGCAAAATATATTAGAGTACGTTCATTCGGAGTTAATTTTCACGGGCGGAGCAGGTGGATGCAGAAACCGCAAAAACTGTTGTAGTCTGAGCTCGTTTTTAAGTTCATGTTGCTGTTTAACATTTTGGAGCAGGACGAGGATCACCGTGAGATGCATCTGTGGTTTCAACTGACGAAATTGAGTTTGTTTCGAAAAAATAGAAGAGCTTGCTAGTGCGTCATACAAAGATTTTGTTTGTTACATGTACAAGAAACGGTGACTTAGTGATACAGACCTGTTTAGATTCTCTAACGTATGTGCGGGAGCTGAATTTTCAAAAAGGAATATCGAGTTATGTAGAAACCTACTACAGGCCTCAATCTAAAGATTGCTTTATTACAAGCGCGCAATAGACTTTTGTTTTTCTCTTTCAGCGCACTACCTTTATTTAACTGAATAATCACTACGAATCTAACGCCATTCAGTTATTCAACTTCAAGTGTGTGCTGAATGTCTGTGAATGAGGTGATGCCATTGTTCTGAGGAGCGGTAGTGTGCGGCGTCGGCGGCGTCGGGCGTCAGGTGGCGGGGGATGTGTCGTTTACTAGCGATCTTTTGTTTAAACTATATACCATCGATTTCACCTACCAACAGGATGTGAATTAAAAAAAAAACCATACATGTCAAGAAAATCGATTTAATTACTTTGTATAAATTCTTTATATTGACATGGTGTTAGCGGTACAATAACTAACGGGAGGACGTGCGTGAGTGGGTGACATGGAGCAGAACAGCAGGTTAAGTGCAGAACACTACGTTAATTTGCATAATTTTTATGTAAAATGCAGTACAATAATGTAAGGGGGTGGATTACAAAGAACAATGCGCCACAAATGGCGTCAAAAGCATGTGAAATTCGAAAAGTGTACCAGAAAATTGTTGGAGGACATAACTAATTACTTAATTTGATTTCAAAGGTGGTACAATAGTTTAAGGAAATGTAAACCACTTCACAGAACAATAGGTTAAGTGCCAACAAAGAGCTGTACATAAGGTTAAGACACTCAGACTACAGTGCCGAACAGTAGTTATGCAACATGTTTGCCCCATGTAATTACTTCCTACGAGGACTACATGTTTCCAAACATCAGCGAATGATGAGCAGAGAAATCCAACACAAAAAACTAAATTTTTCATAAATAAACAATATACACTTGAATTTCCTGTTATGAGATCAAATAAAATGGTTCAAATGGCTATGAGCACTATGGGACTTAACATCTTTGGTCATCAGTCCCCTAGAACTTAGAACTACTTAAACCTAACTAACCTAAGGACATCACGCACATCCATGCCCGAGGCAGGATTCGAACCTGCGACTGTAGCGGTCACGCAGTTCCAGACTGAAGCGCCTAGAACCGCACAGCCACACCGGCTGGCTGTTATGAGATCCTCTCCATCAATTTTCATATATCCACACACTGCCTTGAATCCCCTAAATTGTTTAAATAAACATTATTCCACATATTGTCTAAATTGCTTAAACAATATTCTGTACACTACAATCGAATTCCCTCCAAATTACAGATCAACTGAGTCTTTTTCCAGCCAATTTCCAGGAGGGAGTGTGGGTGGAGAGTGGATTTACCAGAAGGGGAGAGGTCAATTTACTGATCAATTTAATTAAGCAGTCAATGAAATTGAAAAGTATGAGAGGGGTTATTCCAATAACTCAAACTGTACCTGTAGTAGCAAGGGGGGAGGGTTCCTGAGGGGGAGGGGATTGGGGGGGGGGGGGTGAGAACAGTATTTCAACTGTCTGTCAATCAAACAGAAGGATCCTGTTAGCAGAACAATAGATTAAGAACCTGTCAATCAAAGCAGAACAATAGGTTTGCCCCTGAGTACATACCTGCCCCTGATGTAGGCAACCTGCACTAGCAAATGCACTGACGCCACTCGTGGTCCCTATATGTACTGTCGTTGCCTAAGCCCGCTCAGCGAGTTAATGACAGACGCCACACTAGAATTAGTGAGTGAGTTAGCTAGTGAATCAGTTAGTGACTGAGCTAGTGGCTGAGACCCTCTGGCCTGTGGAGAGGGCATTTCTGCGTGTTGCTTGCGAGTCTGCCTCAGGCCTCTCTCTCTCTCCTGACGGGCGGCCTTGGTCCAGCGCTTATTATCGATCTTCAGCCTACATCTTTACCGACCTGTGTGCTGGCGACAGCTTACACCAGCACAGTCCTAACTGCCTATCGCTTCCTTTATCACCTTTGGCTAATTTGGCTTCTAACTGTCTGTTTATTTTTCTGTTTCGTTCTCCAAGTTTTGTAATATTCGGCAAAAGTGTCTGGCAGTGGCGAACATGTCAGTGCCATTATTGTTCTATCCGTTTGCCACCTACAACCCATCGGAGCATGTCCTGTCTGAACTACTTCTATACTCTGTCTAGCGACGGGTGAGATGGATTCTGTTTGGTTGTCAACACCTATCCCCAGCACTGTATTTGCTGTAGCAGTGACTACACTATCACCTTCGGCATCACGTAACTCAGGCACATTTGCAGGTGACACTAAATACAATCCTGGAAATTGAAATAAGAACACCGTGAATTCATTGTCCCAGGAAGGGGAAACTTTATTGACACATTCCTGGGGTCAGATACATCACATGATCACACTGACAGAACCACAGGCACATAGACACAGGCAACAGAGCATGCACAATGTCGGCACTAGTACAGTGTATATCCACCTTTCGCAGCAATGCAGGCTGCTATTCTCCCATGGAGACGATCGTAGAGATGCTGGATGTAGTCCTGTGGAACGGCTTGCCATGCCATTTCCACCTGGCGCCTCAGTTGGACCAGCGTTCGTGCTGGACGTGCAGACCGCGTGAGACGACGCTTCATTCAGTCCCAAACATGCTCAATGGGGGACAGATCCGGAGATCTTGCTGGCCAGGGTAGTTGACTTACACCTTCTAGAGCACGTTGGGTGGCACGGGATACATGCGGACGTGCATTGTCCTGTTGGAACAGCAAGTTCCCTTGCCGGTCTAGGAATGGTAGAACGATGGGTTCGATGACGATTTGGATGTACCGTGCACTATTCAGTGTCCCCTCGACGATCACCAGTGGTGTACGGCCAGTGTAGGAGATCGCTCCCCACACCCTGATGCCGGGTGTTGGCCCTGTGTGCCTCGGTCGTATGCAGTCCTGATTGTGGCGCTCACCTGCACGGCGCCAAACACGCATACGACCACCGCTCACGCCCCAACATCGTGCAGCCCGCCTCCAGTGGTGTCGCGACAGGCGTGAATGGAGGGACGAATGGAGACGTGTCGTCTTCAGCGATGAGAGTCGCTTCTGCCTTGGTGCCAATGACGTTTTTGTTGCAGTGCAGGAAGGAATTTGTTCTTCAAAACATTTTCGTAGGATGCACCTGTTACCGTAGTGCCCTTTGGAACGCAATGTGTCAGGATTACGCCTTCGCTGTCCCAGAACATGGACACCATCATTTTTTCAGCACTGGCGGTTACCCGAAAGTTTTTTGGTGGCGGTGAATCTGTGTGCTTTCGTTGAGCTGACTGGCGCTTTGTTTCTGGATTGAAAAATGGCATCCACGTCTCATCCATTGTCACAACCGACGAAAAGAAAGTCCCATTCATGCTGTCGTTGCGCGTCAACATTGCTTGGCAACATGCCACATTGGCAGCCATGTGGTCGTCCGTCAGCATTCGTGGCACCCACCTGGATGACACTTTTCGCATTTTCAGGTCGTCATGCAGGATTGTGTGCACAGAACCCACAGAAATGCCAACTCTGGAGGCGATCTGTTCAACAGTCATTCGGCGATCCCCCAAAACAATTCTCTCCACTTTCTCGATCATGTCGTCAGACCGGCTTGTGCGAGCCTGAGGTTGTTTCAGTTTGTTGTCACACGATGTTTTGCCTTCATTAAACTGTCGCACCTATGAACCCACTTTCGACACATCCATAACTCCATCACCACATGTCTCCTTCAACTGTAGATGAATTTCAATTGTTTCACACCACGCAAATTCAGAAAACGAATGATTGCACGCTGTTCAAGTAAGGAAAACGTCGCCATTTTAAGTATTTAAAACTGTTCTCATTCTCGCCGCTGGCGGTAAAATTCCATCTGCCGTAAGGTGCTTCCATCTCTGGGACGTATTGACAATGAACACGGCCTCATTTTAAAACAATGCGCATGTTTCTATCTCTTTCCAGTCTGGAGAAAAGAAATCGGAGGCCTTAGAACTTGAATGCACCTCGTACAGGCCAAAGCTGCTGTTTGTAGTTCGAATATGAAAAACTGTAAACACTGGAAAAACTTGAAAAATATCTTAATGTAGTAAAATTTAAGTGAAATAATTTAAAATAGTTACCTGCTGTTACTGAAAAATGCGAAAAACAGTATTCGAGTAAAGTTGAATTTGTTGCGTAATGGCGGCTAATTGTCGTCCACCAGCGATGCTTCGTTAACTGGCGGCGCTGCAGTTACAAAATTATGAAAGATTTCACTTGGCATGTTTCTCACAAGAAGAAAGAAAATCATGAAAAGTGTAAATTATCCACTGTTATTCACTGACACATATTCTGTCTTTTCTTTTGGGGACGCTATGAATTCTTTCTTGAACAATCTGATGGTTCTCACACACAAAAGAAGTACTGTATATCTCTCTTGACGCAGGTATAGTATAGTGCGCTGTAAAGGAATATCTAATCTTGTTTATTTTAAGGCAGAGAAACTGTTACTTCACCTTGGTCTGCAGTTAAATAGAAAGTACGGAGCACACAGCCGTATTACCACTGTAATAACCGTGAATCTCAGCCGCTAAGTTACGCTCACTTGGTCCAAACATGGGCAACGTTAGGGTTACAGGAGCTGCGAGCTGCGCATAGAACTTCAAGATCGGCTTTCTCAGAAACTAGCTAGTCCTCAGGACAGGACCATCTGCTGCGTATATAACACCCACCAAAAACGTGATTAACAAGTTTCGTGGTCCCGTTGTTACACCAGGCACTTTTGAAGATGTGGACGAATTTTCCTTTTATAGATAAAGGAGAAAGATGCTAGAAATATATAGCACCAAGAATTGTATAAGGCGAAAGAACCTCTGTAAAAAGAAAAACCTTCTGGCATCCGGGATCTGAAAAAGTCCGTGAAAATCTGTGCCCTTTGTGGGTGAAAATGTGGCCAAACGGGGAAGAGAGTAATGAAAAGATTAGAAATATCTGAAATACGGCGTCTCAAGATGGCGTCGAAGAACGGGTGTACCGACTGAGTAAGCAATGCTGCGCAGCGAAGACAAATTCTCGCTGAAGCACGTAATGAGTGGCAGAGGAGAGCCCTGGGCAGGCTTGACGACACTGGGCTGCGGCGTCAGCGGAGAACAGGGGGCTTGGCCGCGCCCCTGCCCCTGCGTCTTCACTCCGGGAAGTGTTTGCGCACTGCCTGCATCGCCGAGGGGAAGTTGCATCGGCTCGCAGACAATTGTGCGGAGAAAGGTTAAAGGTCAACGCCCGGTCGGCGGCGATGGCGGTAGCGCCGCACCAAACACTCTGGAGTAGGTGGCCTCCTAAGCAAAGGGAAGTCTGTGCGCGTAGTCCGTTATGCCACAACATGGCGTAGTAAGTAGGCAGCACGGGATCATTCGCTCTGCGCGCTGTTTCTCGGAATTGAGCTCGTTCGTGAGCGTAACTAATACCTGACTGAATGTGGATTGTTTTTCGTTACTCTGTGTGCACAAAGATGGACGATTTGTGTGTATACGATAAACCTATAGCGTTTTCACTACGAAAATGTCGTTTTGTTGCTCTGTGCCGTCTTACAAAAGAAATTACGATGGAGTCTCAAAAACTGCTGGGCTTAATTTGTGGAGGATGAATCGATGAGGAAGAAATGATTATCAAGATTTCACAGGAAGAACTGTACTCTTCATTCAAGTTTAAGGGAGAGTTATTTTTTCAGGTTCTTAAAAGACGCTGATTTTAACTACAAAGGGCACTGTTCCTCGTAACTGAATGTCATACACATGTTCCTTCGAGAACGTTCTTACATTCATGTGGATCTACATTCCCTATTTAATGTTTGCTGTTAATAATACAAATAGGCCAGGCTGCAATACTTAGTTCTGTTACCTGCTGCAAAAGTTTACAGTAAGCTACCTGTTGAAAAGGCCAGAAATTTAGTGGAGGTCTACCGTGTAAATGTAAACTAAGTTAAGAGAAGCTGCCACACAAGCACATATCCCATACATTAGCCTATGTATTGCAACCTGACGTTCAAAATGCATGTTAGTAACTCAGTGCATAACAATCGGAGCGAAAAATGCTTCTTATCTTACAGTGCACAAATAGGATAACTGTTTTTATTTAATATACCGACAGAGTTCGATAAAACGGGAATATCCATGAGTGGGTGAATATAGCAAATGGAAAGACAGGAGTCTTTTGTTTTTTTACTTTCAAGGATTTATAATCCGTCAGCACATACAAATACCAACGATATACCGTTTCTCCCCTCAAAATTATCCCAGCGTTTCAAGTATTGCGCGTCACTAACAATTTCGTGACTCACTTCATCTCTGGTAAGCAGTATTCACACAGTACTCGAATCCAAAATATCTGAACTAGCGAGGATGAGAAATAAATTGGTCCTTAGCATAGAAGAATGTAGACTGATGTCCAAAAGCTAAGGACGACAGTAAGTTTCGCATGATGTCTCACAACCAAGTAACATGGCTCAAAAGAACTGGGATTGTACATAGAAAGAACTGCTACAATGCAGTACAGATGATAAACGAAAGAAATACGCAATGAGACCAAAAGAAACAACGCTTTTGTTCAAGGACAATAATTACGCTGAAGTCAGTACGATTTATGAGATTTACGATTGTATTAAGCACATTACAAAAAGTGGAACGGGGAGAGGGATCACCACGGACGCAGCACATGTTCTGCAACATGATGTCATACTCGCCACAAGTTTGGTAAGGAGTTCTTGTGGTAGGGCGTCCCATTTCTACACCTGCGGGGTTCATAACTGCTGGTTGGCCGTTGGTGCACGTGGTCGTGCCGCAATACGTCCCCCCAATGCATCCCACTCGTGTTCGATGGCATTTAAATCTGGGGAATGGGAAGTTCAATCCATTCGCCGAATGTCCTCTCGTTCGAAGAGCTCCCTATCTGCATTGTTCGATGCAGTCGCGCATTTTCCTCCATAACGATCAACTCGGGGCCGAATGCACCCCTGGAAAGATATACATCGGGAAGGAGTGTGGCAATTAACTTTGACCGGTGGGTGTATCACTTGGAGGTCAGTACGCCCGTGGAACATTATGCCCCCGACACCGAGACACCAGGATCGTGACAACCATTCTCTACGACAATGTTACACCCCGTGTTTAACGTGAGCCCTCTTTACCTGCTGTACCTGTCCAGCGCCGACCATCTCCTCTGGATTGCAGTGTAGGTGGTTAGAACTCTCCCCATAAACGAGAAAAATTATGAGAGAAAAATCAAACTCCTGGGCTAAGTTCGTCTCACTTTGTACACCTTATTATTTGTCAATGATTCTTCCCCGTGTGAAGTCATTGTCTCAGCGCCACGTTGTAATGAAGAACACACTGTCCTTTCCCACTTCTTGCTGCGGGGCCACCCCCACCTTACTTTATCCATATTTTCCTTACGTTATAGACAGCAGTGTAAATAGTAGTGACAAAGAGAGTTTCATCTTCCCTAAATTGTCTCCTACAAGATGGTCATTCAACGGAAACATTTTCCGACAGTTAACGTTAACAACTTAAAAAACTTTATGCGGAGTACAATGACGTTTTTAAATGCATTCTGGTACTGTATGCGATACAGAGCTTCAACTAGGAGTGAACCGTCTCTTTCCAGAGGAGCGAGCATAGCTGCCTACGCTTGATCGCGTGTTCGCTGGTGCCGACAATTCTCTATTGGAAGACGACGACAAAATATTACACCGGCACTTGTTTTCCTGTACGTGCTATTAACACTCCGTTAATGCCGACAAACGCAGTGCGACCACTGTGATAGCAAAATGAGCGTAGGTAATACCGCCGACAGCGCGCGTGGGGTTAGTCTCGAGAACACAATCCTCCGTTCCGTAATTCTCTTTCTCTGGCGACCTTTTCTGCATTGTAGTAGGAGGCAAGGCACTGGTCTCACATTCGCGAGGACACAAGTCCTACCATTGTCATTTAGGATTTCTGCAGTCAGCCTTAAAAACTAAGTAGGAGTGACGTATGGTTCCTTTCCAAAGTCACGCCGGTCTTGCCTCCATAATCACCTCGCGGTGCTGGTGCTCTATATCTAGTACTGAAATACACAGTGGAAATGTACGTCGCGCAATTCTATGACATCTCCGGTTGCCGAAACTACTAAACAGCAGCTAAAGTTATTACGGCTGCCATCTAATGTTTATGTTGCGATGTTTTATTAGACTGTAACCTCCTTATCTCCTACTACCATAACAACTGAGCTGAAATGTTATATTTTTGTTGTTGTTATTGTGCTCTTCAGTCCTGAGACTGGTTTGATACAAGTCTCCATGCCACCCCATCCTGTGCAAGCTTATTCATCTCCAAATACCTACTGCAACCTGCATCCTTCCGAATCTGCTTTGTGTATTCATCTTTTGGTCTCCCTATACGATTTTTACCCTCCACGCTGCCCTCCAGTACTAAATTCGTGATCCCTTGATGCCTCAGAACACGTCCTACCAACCAATCCCTTCTTCTTGTCAAGTTGTGCCGCAAATTACTCTTCTCCCCAATTCTATTCAATACCTCCCCATTAGTTATAAGATCTACCCATCTAATCTTCAGAATTCTTCTGCAGCACCACATTTCGAAAGCTTGTATTCTCTTCTTGTCCAAACCTTTTATCGTCCGTGTTTCACTTCCATACATGGCTACACTCCATACAAATACTTTCAGAATCGACTTCCTGACACTTAAATCAATACTCGATGTTACGAAATTTCTCTTCTTCAGAAACGCTTTTCTTGCCATTGCCAGTCTACATTTTATATCCTACTTCGACCATCATATTTTGCTCCCCAAATAGCAAAACTCCTTTACTACTTTAAGTGTCTCATTTCCTAATGTAATACCCTCAACATCACCCGACTTAATTCGACTAGATTCCATTATCCTCGTTTTACCTTTGTTGATGTTCATCTTATATCCTCCCTTCAAGACACCATCCATTTCGTTCAACTGCTCTTCCAAGTCCTTTGCTGTCTCTGACACAATTACAATGTCATCGGCGAACCTCAAAGTTTTTATTTCTTCTCCATGAATGTCAATACCTACTCCGAATTTTTCTTTTGTTTCCTTTACTGCTTGCTCAGTATACTGATTGAATAACACCTGCGAGAGGCTACAACCCTGTGTCACTCCCTTCCTAACCACCGCTTCCCTCTCTTGTCCCTCGACTCTTATAACTGCCATCAAATGTTATATATCTACACAACATTCTTGCCAAGTAATGGAGAAAAGTGGAGCGTAACTTGAAACTTGTATGATAACGCCCAACGAATCAGAGCTAGGACAGGTGCTCACCCATAGTAGCAGCCACGGGACCAGCTAAACACTGCTGCCGTACACTGACCATCTTTCGTCGGGAAGTACAGTGCACTGGGGTGCCGAAAGCCGTGGGATATCGTTATACACTTATAGGGACGGCGGCAGTACTGCGTGCACACAGAGTAAGCGCCAAGTGCATTGGCGAAGCTGTCATGTTTACTCAGGTGATTCATGTGGAAAGCTTTCCAGTGGCATTACGGCCGCATGAAGGGGTTCACGGACTTTGATCGCGCTGTGGTGGTGGGAACTAGACGAGAGCGGCATTCCGTTTCGGAAATCGCCAGGTTATTGAATGTTCGGAGATCCACAGCGCCAAGAGTGTGCTGAGAATCACGAATTTCAGGCATTACCTTCCACCACTGACAACGCTGTGGCCGACGGCCTTCAGTTAACGGCCGATAGCAGCAACATTTGCGTAGAGTTGTCAGTGCTAATAGACAAGCACAATTGCGTGAAATAACAGCAGAGATCAATGTGGGACGAACGACGGACGTATTGGTAAGGACAGTGCGGCAGAATCTGGCGTTAGTGACAGGCGTGCCCCTGCTAATAGCAGGACATCGCCCGCAGCGCCCTCCTGGACTCGTGGCCTCGGGTCCTGCAGGACTGGACAACCGTGGCCTGGTCACATTAGTACCGATCTCAGTTGGTAAGAGCTGATAGTACGGTTCGAATGTGGTGCAGACCACACCAAGTCACCGAAATAAGTTGTCAAATAGCTACTGTAAAAGCTGGTGGCGGCTCCATAATGGTGAAGGCTGTGTTTACAGGATCCTAACGTCCAACTGAATCGATCATTGACTGGAAATGGTAATGCTCGGTTACTTCGAGGCAATATGCAACCAAACAACGATGGAATTTTTAAGAATGACAATGAGCCAAGTCACCGGGCCACAGTTGCTAGCGATTGTTTGACTAAAAATATGGACAATTCGAACGAATGATTTGGCCATCGAAATCGCCCGACATGGATCCCGTGGAACATTTAAGGGACACAATCGGGAGGTCAGAAACCGTGCACCGCAACACTTCCGCAGTTACGGACTGGTACAGAAGCAGCACGGCTCAGTAGGGGACTCCCAGCGACGCACTGAGCCCACGCCACGTCGGCGGGTAAAAGTAGGTCCGGCGTGATGTTAGGCGCCATCCCGTGACGTTGGCACCTGAGTGCACGCATCACTTCTATAGGGAGAGCGTACGATCTGAATCTCACGGAGACCACCGAAACTAGAAGAAAAGCTTGGGATAATCTAGTGAATATCAGTCTTTGTCACAATAGTACGTAAGTCTATTGTGTTTCACAATACTTGAAAATGAACATCGCTGGCTGGGAATCAGTCGGATATGAATGAACGGCATAAGACGAATAATCCACATAGATTGTGACTGGTCGCTGCGTGTAATTATAACCTTGATCGTAGCACATTGACGAGACACTAGTACCATCAGTACGATAATGATTATTGGTTTGGGTACCTCAAAGTGATTGCTCATATCTAGATTACAGGGTATTTCCTCAGTTCCCGCCAACTTTTCGTGCAGAAGGATGTACAGGGTTTAGAGAAAAAATGTGTAAACACTGCGAGAAATCCGTGCTAGACCAAAAATAGAAATGCTGATCAAGTCTGCATGTTATGCTGTTATACTTGACCACAGACGGCGTCTGCGGAACTTCTTCAATACGTTGTGGGTGGCAGTCGTGGTCCGAACACTGTTCTCTTAGTCGTGAGAGCGTCGTGTTGGTGCTACCGTGACCGAGGTAGCCTATGTGTTTGGTGTTCCAAGAGACGCAGTGCCCAAGGTGTATTCTACATTCTGGGTAAGCGGAGAAACATTATCCGATAAGTCACTAGGCGGGCGAAAGTGTATACTAAATGGTTTTGCACGTGGTCATTGTAGAGGATTGTAACGAAGAATAGGAGGACAACTGCTACCGAACTGAATGTAGTGCACGCGGACCCTATGAGCACCAAAACAACACGAAAGGAACACCATAAGCAGGAAACTGCAGAGCGAGGTGGGATTGCAAAAGCACTCATCAGTGGTGCGAATGCAGGGAACGGGTAAACGTGGTGCCGAAATCGTGAAACCTGGTCCATGGAGCCAGAGGAGAAACACATTTGGTAGGTTATATGTTGTTTCACGCTCTTTCCCACTTCTGGCCGAGTTTACGTCCCAATACTGAAAAATGGCGGCGGTTGTATAATAGTTTGGGCAGTCATATCTTGATATGCCGTAGGCTCGCATTACTGTCACGGATTATGTGGCCAATTTGGCCTATCAGAGCCATCCCCCCTGTTCGCAAGGCGTGCTCTGTCCAAGGCACGAAGAGTGACTGCCACGTCGTCCTTGTGCACCTTACTCTCACTGAGCCTTCGTGGTCTGCTTTGGAGAGAAGCTATGCACCTCCACAGTCCTTGCTTGTACTTGCAACAACTACCTTGCAGAGAGAATGATAAGATTCAGTTAAAAACCGTACAGGACCTATATTTATCGATTCTGTCGTTTCGTACACCGTATTAGCTATGGAAACGTGCTTTGTTTTTGGTGTTTCCATATCTTTGTGCAACTTCTGTTGCATGAGCAACAGCATTGGAGATAATATCTGTCTCTCACTACTAGAATTCGTACTGAATAGACGGAAACATCTCTCTCCGTCTACTTAAAATGGAGAAAAGGAATAGACAGAGACGCAGAAAGAAGCAGGTGCAGTCTGACACGAGATGGAGTCCACACGCGTGTGGGGTGCCTTTGGAATAAATTTACATACATGTAGCGAAGTGTAATTGAGTGCACACGCTTCTTGAGTTTTTGCTCTGTTCTTTTATTTCATAGGTACCGCACAGAAGTCAGGTATCGGAACGAAGTTTGTCTGCTTGCAAGTCGGAAGAGCCTTTGTTTGTGAGCGCAGAAGAGTCAGAGATAGAAGAACGGCACACGAGGCGCGTGGGAGGGAAAGACACGGCAGTGAGCTGCCAGCAGAGGTGGCAGGATAGGGGTGGGGGAGGGGGAAGGGGAAGCAATTCGGTCGGCGCCCATTGTCTGCCGACAAAGGCCAGCCCGCCTGCGCTTCCCTCTCTGCCGCTCGCACTTGCTCCTCTCAGCCTTCGCAGCCAAATGCACACCACCGTATTGCCTGTTGCATAGCGCGCCTTCAGTAGGCGCTTCTAGCCATTGTATCACTTTGTATCGTGTGACTGTGGGCTCTACCCTGCAGGTTTTTGCGTCATCCAGACCAGTCTGCCCGTGCGTTAAGTAAGGAGACAGTGACCAGTTTCTACAACGGTTACCCTGCTCTTTTGTCTCTCTTATTCAATAAGATGATGAGACGGCATATTCGATAAAACGAGATTTTTAATTTTGTTTATCCAGCTTCAGCTACTCACATACCTCTGCACACATACATACATACATACACCTTGCACCACTCCTAGTCATTTGCTTTCTTGTTGCATTGGCAAACACAGTGACAGAAACTGTCTACGTCCCTCTGTACGGGCCATGATTTCTCGTATCTTATCACTTTAGTCCTGTGTACGTTGGAGGTAGTACAATCGTTCTGCAATAATTTTCAAATGCTGCACCTCTAAATGTTCCCGATGCTGTTCCGCGAAAGAACGTATCTGCCCTTCACGGATCCCCACCTCCGTAATACCGGCGTGTTGGCCGAACCTACTGGAAAGCAATCTAGCAGCCAGCTTGTGAACTACTTAGCAGCCTTCCTTTAATCCGACCTGGTTGGGATCACTAACACTCGAACACTACTCAAGAATGGATCACACTAATGATCTGTACGCGGTCTCCTTCGCAGCTGAACCACACTTTCCTAAAAATTCTCCCAATAAACCGATGTCTTCAATTAGCCTTTTTGACGACCGTACTTAAATGCTTGCTCCATTTTACGGCGCTTTGTAACGTTACGCCTGGATATTTCATGGGCGCGACTGCTTGATGCAGTGCACTACAAATGTTGAATTCGAACGTCACTGCAGTGTTTCTCGTACTCATCCGCATTAACTTACATTCTTCTACATCTAAAACACGCTGCCATTAATCACACCAGCTATAAACAGTGCCTGCAGTCACCTCGGATCGTCCAAGAATCACACAACGACGACACGTTTCCACACACCGCGGTATCATCAAAAGCAGCTGCATATTGCTGCTCACCCCGTCCATCACACCATTTATGAGCATAGAATGTAAGAGCGGTCCTACAACACTTCCACAAGGCACTCCTGACGATACTCTTGTGTATGAAGAACACTTGCCGTCGTACTGGGTTGTGCTTCGTAAGAAGTCTTTGCGCTACTCACATATCTGGGAACCTAATGCGTATCATAGGACCTTTGTTAACAGTCCTCAGTGGCACTTTCGTGAGTGCAAGTGAAAATCTGCGGGGAAAGCAACATCAAGAAAAGTGATCACAACCGCTTCGTTCTTTAGATGTGCATACGTCACAGTTAAACAGAAATTATCGTTCAAATCATACCCTGCAGTAATCGAAATACAAAAGTTTGACTGTTTATCAGTAGGTAATACGATTCATTCTGACAGTGTATGCAGCAATATCGTTATATTTGTAGGAGAAGAAATGAAAATAATCTTGCTCACTTCCTTATAGAATCGGCTTCAAACTTTATTATCATGATGGACGAAAGTACAACAATTTCCATAAAACCTGTTTAATAATATACACACGTTTGTCCTTTGAGGGATTTGCTTGCGTACAGATCTCTGTAGGCCACATGTTACTAGACCGTGTTCTATTTTCAAACTACAGGGCAGCGGCAGATTTATCTTCTATTTTAAGTCGCTTTAAAACGAATGTGATCTGTCTAACTTGTTTCCAAATCATTTAGGGACATGTTCCTAATTTGTTAACTGGATGACTGACTCACCCATGTTTTATGTGAGTGGTCAGCCGGTCACATATCCTGTCCCATTGTTTAAATTCTTCTGACGTTTTACTTCTGTTTTTAACCCGTGAGTTGCACTTTTCACTATTTCTCCTTCGTTTTAGCGTGTGAGATAGAGTGATTGCGTGGGTCCACTCGAGTGAATGAGTGTAAGAACGCTCTTAGACCTTCTACCCACATTCGTTTCTTTTAATATTAGTGAGGCCGTTGATAACCTCTCGCCGTTGAGCGCCCGTGCACACGCGAAAAACAACAACATCAAGGGCTGCTCGAAATTATTTTATCGGTATCGTTGAAATAGAAAGTGGAACAGGAGAAGGTATTTTCAGTGCACTGATATATCTCTTGAAAAGTATGGCGTTAAATATTATCTACTGAAGAACCATCTTGTAGCAACCGCGACAGTTGGTGCACCAACAATGCTTGCACATGCAAAGACGTAGCCGCCCAATTGCGTAATCATTTACGTAAGGATTTAACTGTCGTACACTGTATGGATCACAAAATAGAAGTAGCTGTCCATGATGTTATGAATGATGTAGCAGATGCATGCCATATACAGATTTTTTAAAATTTAGATTGTTTGTTTACTGTCTTTCCTCGAAATCGAAAAAAAAAACAAGAGACTACTACAGGGCGTTCCACAAGAATTATCCTTACAGCTGTTTCTCACGTACCTTTGGTCGCTTCCTCATTTAAGGCTATTCGAGCTCTTCTTGAAAGTCAAAATTCTCTTGTCAGTCTTTCTGAAAAACTGTGTCATACAGGTTCCCGATCAACTCAAGAGGTGTAAATTTGGAGGTTCGCTAACACGTCTCACAAAGTGAGTGCTTATAATGGATTAGTTATCTTTTATGAGGTCCTAGAAGTTCTGCGACTTTATACAAAACAGAAATTCACGGGGTTGTAAAAACTCTTGAAACATTGAAGACAAATGACTCCGAAAGAGGATAGCAGCACAAGATTTGCAGGAAAAGCGCACATTCAAAAGCGTCTTAATTAAAGAACCATATTGTCATCACTGTAACAAATTCCAGACATTTAGAAATAACTTTTTTCAGTCTTTGGAAGACAGTATAAAAACAGCTTTGAAGACTTGGATTTCTTCTTGGAGGCAGCCATATTAAATTCAAAAACATGGCTTTCAGACGATTATGAATGTATGTTTTATGGCGACATGTCAATTCCTCGTTTATATGAGAAGGTGGAGTTTAAATTGCAAGAATGCGTGCGTCATTAGCTAAGACTTTTCGAATCTTTAAAGGAAATCCTCAACTTCTGTGAAGGCTGCATCTAAATGTGAACGAGTATTTAGTGCGATGAATCTAACACTAACCGCTCAGACTCTATCATTTACAAATTCCAACACTTTCAAATCTACCTTTCGTTTCAGGAAATCAACCTCCACTTCATTGTTTCGATGCAGAAGAAATTGCAGCGGGGTAGATCCAGTCTCAGTGCCATAACGCCCTTGACAAAGCAATTGGCAAACCATCTAATCTCCAGGAGCAGTCTCATTCATCTCGTCTGTTCAACTAAACTCTGTAAGTGTGTGTGCAATATAGATGTTGTGCAAACAGTATCATTATAAAACAAGAAAAATAATGAAAGGTAACTTAACTTTTCATAATCAATAATAATACCCCTTAGGTGCTTTGCAGTTTCGGGAATAATCATTGAAATGCTTCGTTCTGAGACGCGAAACAGACAGCTCAGACAAGTAAATGAATCCCCAGGAATCTTATTGTTAGCCGTATCTCTACAGAGATTCGTGTTTCAGTTTCATAACCAAAAAATCTTGTGCAATTTTCAAACAGAGAGACACTGTCATTCTGCATACCTCGCAGTAAGGAACTCCTGTTGGTTGGATACTGTGTTGCCAGCAGTCAGTCGCCTCTGTGACTTGTTCTTCTGTTGCCTTTTGTGTTACAGTAAACCCAGCTCAAACTGCCGGCCAAAGAAACGGATCCGCAGCAGACGGTGCAGCAGTGAGGCAACACGTGAACACGAGCGTGCGCATCCGTAAGTGGCTCTTTCCAATAAATTTTTGTGCATGCGATTTCGTTCCCGTGCATCTGCGACTATGCACGAGGAAAGAGACATCGTCTCAACATGTCTTTACTCCTGCACGCCGAAGCGGCTGAATGATTTGGATGAAATTTGCAATGGAGATAAGTCACATCTTAGGTTAACACACAGGCTATGCAGTTTTAACGTATGTAGTGTATACCGGTACATATATATGTGATATGTAAAGTGCCACATATCTCGAAAAGTTATTGACTGATTTACTTCAAATTTTTACACGATACTCAACATTTGGAGGGACAAAGGCTATATCTTTTTTTATAAATGTATGAGGAGAAGATAACAGACAGAGTGGAGAGGAGGTGATGCACAAACAGACGGGGAGGCGTTGGATATCGACAAAGGCATAGGCTATACATGTTTATATAAAATAATAATAATAATTTTATTAGAGGCAATTTTTGAAATGTCGTAGACGCGTGGATAGTGACTTTCAGCACTAACATTTATTCATAAATAACTGTTTAACCATGGGTAACAGCGCGGGGCAGCGCTAGTGATCGACTATACTAATCCATTAAGACATCGCCCCCCCCCCTCCCACTCCACCGGGTAAAGGCACAAATCGCACACTGCTTCCTACAACAACGGCTAAATGCCACGGTAGCAAAAGTGTGTGGCGGAAGGTAGATTTTGCTGCTCCAGTTTTGCGGTGGAAACGCCGTCGTTGTGAGTAGTCCTAGTGTCTCGCGCGAAAGTAAAGAATAATGCTTTCTTATTGCTGCTTAGGGGCTAAACATGCAGTTTCGCTGTATAACACACTTCTGAAGCATGCGTCAGCCGTGTGTGGCTCGTGTTCGTGCCATATCTCATTTCACATCATGTTTTTGCTATATTACTACTTCGTTATGTTAATTTCAATTACTGGTGTGACTGAGTTGAGCCTTGCCTACCCGTGAGCGGCAGCAACGGCACTTATCGATATAACCCTTGGCGTATTATCTTTGCTGACTGCTATTACTACTTCCCGGTTGTTGTGTGTTCGGAGTTAGTTCGGATCTGATAGTGAGTCGGAAGGTGCTAGCAGTGCAGTTCGGACCTGGCAGTGTTTGACTAGCAGGCGGAAGAAGTTCAGTCGGTGCGCGGCTGCAGTCAGGTCCGGACAGCCGTGACTCGCCCGACGGTTGCCCATACATATCACTTGAGTGCGGACCATCGTGATTGGTCGTCGGTCGGTCGTCTTGTCGGGCGGCGTGTATGTTGGCCAGCGATCGCTTATGGATTGCCTGCGCGTGCCAACTCGTGATTCGTCCTTGCTATTGCACAGTCGCTGCCGTTAGTATTGTCTAGTCCCTCGTGCAAGTGTTCGTGAAACTGTGTGCAGCTTGTGATGTCGACTGCTCAGTTATTTTAGTGCTGTCTCCGTGCTGATGTGTGGCAGTCGGTCGGTTGGCGTGGAGCAGCGAGGATATCTCCGCGGGGCGTGGTTTGGCCCTGCCCGCTGGCCGTCTCCACACAGTGTCGGAGTGAGTGGGGCTGTTCCCATTGCTACGGGATCCGTGGCTCACCGACCCTGGACACGAGTTTGGATTTAATTTACCAGCAAGTCAAGACTGTTCATATTGAGACATCTGGTTCTCGTTGTTAGCTGTTGGGACGTTCCCGCGATCAACAGTGTGTGTGTTTGAGTTGGCGAAGCTTTAGCCACCGTATGTGGTTATTTGCAATTGAAGTGCACTGGCGGAATTTTCTGCCTTGTGGCCCTTAACGTTCCGGTTACCTGCCCTGGCCATTGACATAAATTCAGGCAGTGTCCTTTCCTCACCGTGTTGTCGCTGTCCAGCACGGTGTGTAGTTTGGCAGCTTAATGTGTGCTTGGTTGTGGGCATCCATGCCTTTTACGTTCTGCATTGAACTCCGGTTGTGTGCTGGTCGAGTGAAGCGCAGGTTACCTTGTCGTTGGGTCCGTTGACCGTCTGTTGGTTGGGCTGTCGTCGGATCCCGAGTGGTTGGGCCGACTGCCTGTCTCAACTAAGTGATCGTCAGTATTTCAAATGCTGGCCGACAACCGAAACTTCCGAAAGCCGTTAGCCGCACTGCCTTTCCTTATTTTCTGTTGTGTGTACTTGTAAGGCTCATAGTCGATGGTTCTGAATTAAAGTTGAATTATTTTTAATGGTGTTTTAAGTCATGGGCCTTTAGCCGCTTTAAAATTGAAATTCCTTGCTTGTCTAGAGTAAGATTGTTTGGGCCTTCAGCCTGATGAAAATATTGTTTATAGATAAAACCTTCGGCCTTCTGCCTACTAAAAATTATTTTAGTTGTGTTGTAAGTCATGGGGCCATCAGCCGTTTTTAAATTAAGGATCTTTGTCTTTCGAGCATCAGAATGTTTGGGGCCTTCAGCCTAATTGTAGATAAGGCCTTCTGTCTTGTGTTTTTATTTTTTTTATTTTTTACCTTTAATCACCCGTCTCTAAATTAAGGTTATTCCTTTTCAAGTCTTAGATTTTGGGCATTCAGCCAAATTGTAGAACTTACTGAACATGAGGTCTTCTGCCCTCTAAATATTCTCATTGGCGTCTGAATTTTGAGTTAATGGCTTTTACCCGTTTCTTTTAAAATTAAAGTGGTTGTGGCCTTAAGGCATAAGATAGTGTGGCGTATTCAGCTGATAATTAAGTTTAAGAATTTGTACTATAATGTTTGGTCAAATAAATAAAGTTATATGTCTTCGAGTGTAACTGACAGCCGCTCATTTTGGCCCCTTTCACAATGACAACTACCTGTCCTGTCCTGCGGCTTCAGCAGGGCGTTTCAATGCGTTCATGCCATAAATATTAAGTGTCAGGTACAGCTATAGTAGTCTACCCAAATAACCCACCACCTAACCCTTAACAGTAAATATCATGAAACTGTATCTTTGACTACATGTGTAACTTTGTACAGGACTTATGACCTGGCATACCTGGAGCAGCTAGCTCTCCGGCACTCAGAATGTGTGCTGAGTCCTTCACAAAAACGAAATGTAACTGCTCGTTATAACTATAAACTACAAGGGGAAGTCAAATGAGGACGAGGCGTATGGAAAAAATTGAGTGAAGTGTTTACTATTTCAGAAGTAGTCCCCACAGCTGTTAACACGTTTATCGCGCTGTAGGACAACACTGTCAGCGCCTTGATGGAGAAACGTTTGCGGCTGCGTGCGGAACCACGGCTGTACGCACCCAGGCTTCGGCCGAAGTAAACTGACGCCCACGAACGCCTTCTTCAGGGCTCTAAAAATATAAATATCCCATGGGGAGAGACCAGAACTGTACGGAGGATGTGCAACGGCTTCCACGCGAAACTTGTGCAGGACAGTCGAAACAACTTCGAAAACGTATCGGCCGGTATTATCCAGCAACAGATGACGCTGTCCGTCAGCATTCCTGGACGTTGGGACCTAATGGTGAACTTTTTAATTTGTGCGATATGTCCACTTTAACTGTGGCGAGGTATTCCAGAAAGCCAACGAACAGCGGTGCCTTGCACTCAAAGAAAAAGGTCATAATGATTTTCCGCGAGGCGGCGTGTCTGCTATTTCGATTATGCTGTAGCATTTTCACTCAGAAGCTCCTTACTTATCACCCGTATAGTCCTGTTCTCTCCCCAATGCAGTTTTATATTTTTGAAGCAGTCAAGAAAGATATTTATGCCCGTCTATTTGCTGCGGACGATGAGGTGGAAGCTCGGGTGTAACCGTCGTGCGGTAGGCAGTTGCAAAACATTTTTCCATGAAGGCCTGTGGTATAAACGTGAGCCGCTTGTTCCCTACTGGAACTTCTCGGCGGACCGCGGCATCGGAGCCCCACTCAATCATGCTCCAAAGACTGGCTTCCAGTACTGCTTCTTTCGTCACTGATTTTCTGTAGACTCTAGACTACTCTCATCGTTGACCTCGATCCTATCATCAATCCTTTTATGCCGTTTCCGTGCCTTAGCGGTCGGTGGAACTCACAGCTCGTGTAATTCTTAATGGACTGCTCTCGCTGATACTGACTGGACTTCCTTGCTCGAGACCTCATGCAGTCAGAGTGTTTACGGTAGAACACTATTGTCTTAAACTCAAATTACTTTACAACTATACTATCACGTTCAAGTAACGATCTTAGGGGAAAGTAAACGTAAACGCGCAGATCGAAATACGTTACGAAACAGATGCATAAAAATCGGAGACTAAGAGATGAATGCAGTCAGCAGATTCAGAAGGATGTAGGTTGCAGCAGCTACTCGGAGACGAAGAAGCTCGCACAGCATAGAGTAGCACGGAGAGCTGCATCAAAGCAGTCTTCGGACTGAAGACCACAACAACAGCAGCAAATTTCATGAAACCAGATTCATTAGGTTGCGGCGTACGGTCTCTGAAGGTCTGAAACGTGGTGAATAGCCGATTTTAAAACATAAATTTCATATTTCTTCACCATTTTATGAATGTTTCTTGAAGCAAAGATTGAACAGTTCAGCTCAATTTCATGCAAGTAAATTTAAGCAGGTAGTTTCGACTGTGTAAGGTCTGCTTTCTCTTGGCAATTGTGAAATAGGGTGAAACTCATATCTCATCTGAATGAATTGTATATTTATTCGTTGTTGGCGTCATGATGTCCGTAGTTAGGCTGCAGACATGTTGCTAGTTGTGGCGCTGCCCAGATCAGTGACCGCCACTGTATACCACGCCTACCAACACACCGCGCACGGCGGCGATCGTACAGTGACTCGTCGATGTCCGTATCGTGCCGTTCTTCGCTAAAGTGACTGACGAAATCAAACTACAGAAAATATACAGCAGGGACGTTCTTTGATTCGCCTTTCGTACCTGTCTCTGTCTTAGGTGTCTCATCTCTCTCTCTCTCTGTCACACACACACACACACACACACACACACATGCACAGAAATATGATCATTGACTTCAGCAAGGCCCGCCTTTCGACATGCATTGCTTTCTCTAGTCTTTCTCACGGTTTCTACTTTTGCGCCGTATGCACCTACACCGGCCCTGCGCGTTTTCCAGCGCCTCTCAGCAGTCCTCCGCTGCCACCTGGACCTTTCCTCGCGTCCTGGGATCCAGGACTTGCTGAGTAGCCTCTGGTTCCTTCGCAAGGCTCGGGGCCCCGTCTTCGTCAGACCTCTGGCGTCAGTTCTCGACATAACTATGAAGCTCTTCATGCACTGCTACTTAGTAAAAGAACGTGGCGTGTATAAAGCATTTGCAAAGTACGTAAGTATTTTTACAGTCAGCGGCTTGTGTGTCTCTATAATCTCGGTTGTCGGGGACAAGCTGCACTAGGAAAAGCATCCTACGCTACTTTTTCAATCTGCAAAGAAAGAATTCTTTGACGAGGAAATGGACAATGGTAAACACAAATTTCTGTCTTACTTCTTCATGTCTGCAGTGCTGATATCTGTATTACATGAATGGAGGAGTTCAAAATTAAACTGTCTCTAAATAAAGATTGTTATACTAGCTATTATACGCTCAATCGATAATTTTTCCAATGTGTGCTAAGACCGAAATTAGATTCGTCCGTCGTTGACAAACACGGATTCAGCTATCTGTGCCGTGACGAACTTTGTCCTCTGGTAGTTATTTCTATGTTTGGAGGTCATACGACAGCTGTCAGTTTAATTGATTTACAGAGAAATCAATTATATACACGAGGAGAGCCGCCAAGGCGATAAGATGTAGTGCTTACCAGCGCCAGCGGCAGAGCTTTAAACCAGTAAGACGTGATTTCTTAAACTGGCGTATCGTTCGCTGCTCTAATCTGATGAAGCAGGATCATCGTGACTCCACTCAGTATTCATCCGAGTTAATCGTATGCTGCGGTGCAGACCCGTATTGCGGAATGGTCTTACTGGAACCAAAAATAATGTTCCATCGAGTGACTACATTTTCAGCAATTTCCAGTTGCTAAATATACAGACAATCGTTTATCATCCACAGTCACCTTGTTAATTATCGCCGATCTGCGGTGCTCGTGGCGTACAGATCACTGTGCACCATATTTTAGTAGACGGTGTTTTATTTTCGGACCAGAGGGCAGAGGCAGATTTTGTCTACATATCTGTCCTCTATTTTAAGTGACATTCAAACGAATGTGGTTACAGTTTTAAGCTTTTGTGTGACTGTTCTTAGTGTGTTAACTGGGTGGCTCGGTCAACCACGTTTTTTGTAAAAGCTCACATAGTCACTTTACCCCTTGCTACTATCTTAGCTCTTCGTTCATATTTCTTATTTTGTTATCAATTTGAGTTACTGTTAGATATTTCACAGACTGGTTGACCATGGTTTTTGTGTGTGGTCTGCCAGTCAAATTTCTCTCTGTTGTTATATTAGCTCCTGTGTTGTTTTCCTTCTGTTTTAGTCCCAGTTACAGCACCGCTGACCCCTTCTCCGTTGCTTTAACGCGTGTTAGATGCAGTGATTATGTGGGTCAGCATACGAGTGAGTGTACGTCAACTTCTCACGGTGTGACAACATTTTTAGCCGCTTCTATCCACATTTCGTTTATTCAATATTTGTTAAGGGCGCCGCTGAGAACCGCTAAACTCTGAACAGACACACACACACACACACACACACACACACACACTTTTCAACTCCCTACGCGGTCATCGTGCTCGCTAGACTGCTGGTAGCACTTTGTAGCTCCGCAGTGGTTCCAGTCGCTGACTGCACGCGGTTTTTTACACCCACCCTCGTTCTGCCCTATCCGTCAGTGTAAGCGATCTGCCTGGCACCGGCTCAGCTGCGGTCGTTCCCTCGCTCTTCCACTTCACAACGACATCACCAAAAGTCCGTTTGGCCCGTTATAGAAGAGCTGAAGTGTGCCTGACGCATTTGTTACTCAGTTGACGGCCAATGAGCAGCGCACGTTCAGAGTCTCTGGGCTGTCGTTTCCGGCGTGTTCTAACGTCACTGCTTCTCTACTGACAGCACGGGACTCACCTTCTCCTCTCAGACTGGCAAGTCCGCTTCTCCAAACATGCAGCATTCGTAAATTCCGCATCACACAGGTGTGTTTGCAGTCTCTTGATACGATATTGTATTGGGAGTGATCGCAGTTGCGTGATTCTGTATGGAAGAACCAGAAACCTTCTCGTTAGGTGTCAGATGTATCATTAAAGGTTTCTACGTACTGTTTACTTATCTATAAAAGCTACGGGTTGTCAGAAAAGGGTCCGTCCAGCAGTTCATTGCGCACAAACTGCAAAACCTGTTTCCGCATCATGCTCATGTTCTTCGTGTAATAATGAGGATTTTCAGAACACCACCATCGATCGTTCTGTGAGTTCCATGCATCCCCACTATTGCAGCACTGTTCCCTCAGAAAGAAAGTGGCATTTCAAGGTGAGTGTATCTCCACTCGTCAGTCGCTGCAGTTCGTGAGGTTGCAGTTTGCGTTTGTTCACGGCTGCGCGAGCGGATGTTACTTACCTGCCAGTCTTAAGTGACGCAGACATTTTCTCAGACATAAATAAGTTTGAGAAGACTGTTATTAGAACAGAAGGCGGTTTCTTCCTCGTATTGTTTGGCCGAATCCAAAATGCCACACGTTCGAGAAACGGGCCGCAGCGGTCACGGCCTCCCCGGTAGTGATTCAGCAACCGACCCGTCTGAACAACCGATTCGCCAGTCGACTGTTTATTCACGTGGTCGCTTTATTAAGGACAATGAAACAACCGCACTGAACGAGTCCCTGTTGATACGTCAGCTGTTTCAGTGTTCCTCACTCGCTCTGTGAGCCTGAAATGTTTCACTTAATGTGAGACAATCGATTGACACAAGTCACTGAACGCTACGTCAGATGTATCAATGTTTTCACTCGCTCTCCTGCTTTGAGTGGTTTCGCTTACATACTTCTTCAGCAATTTCGTATCTACAAGAACCATGTCTTGGGTTTCCAATTTTTTCGAGACAAATAACGTACATTTCGAATTATGAATGAAAGCCTGTGTTACAAATAAAAATTATATTTCTGAAAATGAAGTATTTTCAAAATTTATGTATTTATTTACGTAAATACGGGTTTTTCCTACTTCTTGGACTAAATATGGCTTTCTGGTTACTTATAAAACGTTAGTAACTAGTGGTACATTGTAAATTTATGATTCAATCAATGAAAAATTACTCTTTTATTGAAATGTCTGTCCTTTTCTTCCCGTGATTTGTATCCATCGCCTACGTTTCTGCTTCCGAAAATGCTGAGGTGACGTGAAAAGAAGACACGTAAAATACAATTTTTATTATATGATTAAATGGAACACCTACAGCTGTCATTACGGTGTTATTTATTATACGGCTACCAGTTTCAGCGCCTCATTGCACCATCTCCAATCGTATACACGATTCATCAGTGGCCAACATCTACTAGGAACTGGTTTTCGCAAACTACGTGTAACAACGATATTGTGTCTCCAGCTATCTACATCTACATCTACATCCATACTCCGCAAGCCACCTGACGGTGTGTGGCGGAGGGTACCTAGAGTACCTCTATCGGTTCTCCCTTCTATTCCAGTCTCGTATTGTTCGTGGAAAGAAGGATTGTCGGTATGCCTCTGTGTGGGCTCTAATCTCTCTGATTTTATCCTCGGGGTCTCTTCGCGAGATATACGTAGGAGGGAGCAATATACTGCTTGACTCTTCGGTGAAGGTATGTTCTCGAAACTTCAACAAAAGCCCGTACCGAGCTACTGAGCGTCTCTCCTGCAGAGTCTTCCACTGGAGTTTATCTATCATCTCCGTAACGCTTTCGCGATTACTAAATGATCCTGTAACGAAGCGCGCTGCTCTCCGTTGGATCTTCTCTATGTCTTGTATCAACCCTATCTGGTACGGATCCCACACTGCTGAGCAGTATTCAAGCAGTGGGCGAACAAGCGTACTGTAACCTACTTCCTTTGTTTTCGGATTGCATTTCCTTAGGATTCTTCCAATGAATCTCAGTCTGGCATCTGCTTTACCGACGATCAACATTATATGATCATTCCATTTTAAATCACTCCTAATGCGTACTCCCAGTTAATTTATGGTATTAACTGCTTCCAGTTGAAGACCTGCTATTTTGTAGCTAAATGAAAAAGGATCTAGCTTTCTGTGTATTCTTGTCTACATTGAGATTCAATTGCCATTCCCTGCACCATGCGTCAATTCGCTGCAGATCCTCCTGCATTTCAGTAGAATATTCCATCGTTACAACCTCTCGATACACCGCAGCATCATCTGCAAAAAGCCTCAGCGAACTTCCGATGTCATCCACCAGGTCATTTATGTATATTGTGAATAGCAACGGTCCTATGACACTCCCCTGCGGCAAACCTGAAATCACTCTTACTTCGGAAGACTTTTCTCCATTGAGAATGACATGCTGCGTCCTGTTATCTAGGAACTCCTCAATCCAATCACACAATTGGTCTGATAGTCCATATGCTCTTACTTTGTTCATTAAACGACTGTGGGGAACTGTATCGAACGCCTTGCAGAAGTCAAGAAACACGGCATCTACCTGGGAACCCGTGTCTATGGCCCTCTGAGTCTCGTGGACGAATAGCGCGAGCTAGGTTTCACATGACCGTCTTTTTCGAAACCCATGCTGATTCCTACAGAGTAGATTTCTAGTCTCCAGGAAAGTCCTTATACTCGAACACAATACATGTTCCAAAATTCTACAACTGATCGACGTTAGAGATATAGGTCTATAGTTCTGCACATCTATTCGACGTCCCTTCTTGAAAACGGGGATGACTTGTGCCCTTTTCCAATCCTTTGGAACGCTACGCTCTTCTAGAGACCTACGGTACACCGCTGCAAGAAGGGGGGCAAGTTCCTTCGCGTACTCTGTGTAAAATTGAACTGGTATCCCATCAGGTCCAGAGGCCTTTCCTCTTTTGAGCGATTTTAATTGTTTCTCTATCCCTCTGTCGTCTATTTCGATATCTACCATTTTGTCATCTGTGCGACAATCTAGAGAAGGAACTACAGTGCAATCTTCCTCTGTGAAACAACTTTGGAAAAAGACATTTAGTATTTCGGCCTTTAGTCTGTCATCCTCTGTTTCAGTACCATTTTGGTCACAGAGTGTCGGGACATTTTGTTTTGATCCACCTACCGCTTTGACATCAGACCAAAATTTCTTAGGATTTTCTGCCAAGTCAGTACATAGAACTTTACTTTCGAATTCATTGAACGCCTCTCGCATAGCCCTCCTCACACTACATTTCGCTTCGCGTAATTGTTGTTTGTCTGCAAGGCTTTGGCTATGTTTATGTTTGCTGTGAAGTTCCCTTTGCTCCCGCAGCAGTTTTCTAACTCGGTTGTTGTACCACGGTGGCTCTTTTCCATCTCTTACGATCTTGCTTGGCACATACTCATCTAACGCATAATGTACGACGGTTTTGAACTTTGTCCACTGATCCTCAACACTATCTGTACTTGAGACAAAACTTTTGTGTTGAGCCAACAGGTACTCTGAAATTCTGAAATCTGCTTTTTGTCACTTTTTCTAAACAGAAAAATCTTCCTATCCTTTTTAATATTCCTATTTACGGCTGAAATCATCGATGCCGTAACCGCTTTATGATCGCTGATGCCCTGTTCTGCGTTAACTTTTTCAAATAGTTCGGGTCTGTTTGTCACCAGAAGGTCTAATATGTTATCGCCACGAGTCGGTTCTCTGTTTAACTGCTCAAGGTAGTTTTCAGATAAAGCACTTAAAAAAATTTCACTGGATTCTTTGTCCCTGCCACCCGTTATGAACGTTTGAGTCTCCCAGTCTATATCATCAACTAACGGTTGGTAGGAAAATGCGAGTATAGTCACCGACATTAACTCAATTTAGATTTATCTATAGAATTCCAAAGACTCAGGCTGGGCAGCTGGCGCTCTACAATATGTGGCGGTGCCGTAAGACCCACAAATACAGTCCCGTGGGAACACTGCCTGTGAACGAAACCCGCCAGGGCTCCCACGCAGAATATAACGAACTGTAATTCTCACAATATTAGCATGCGGCGACATTATAAGACTCGCAAATAGATTTGGAAATAATCTGGATAATATACACTCTCAACACTCACGAACAAATCTGAACAATGGCTACAGTGCAGCAAATAGAAACTCTTGTTGCGTACAATGTCATAGACTCTTATAGGTGACAATACCTGCCTCGTTATTCGTTCAGGAATCCCACTGTAGGGATCGAACTCCGACTGTCAGTAAGAGTGTGTCCTCCACAGACCAACTCACCTGTCCCCAACGTGATTCAAATTGCGACCAGCACATCAACTAGTGCTGTAAAAACATCTGCACATACGCGATAATGGTAAAATTGCTCCCACATTTATTACGATATGCTCTGCCTGTCTTGCTACTGCAATCCCACGTCCGGCCATCCTGATTTAGGTTTTCCGTGATTTCCCTAAATCGCTCCAGGCAAATGCCGGGATGGTTCCTTTGAAAGGGCACGGCCGACTTCTTTCCCCGTCCTTCCCTAATCCGATGAGACCGATGATCTCGCTGTTTGGTCTGTTTCCCCAAACAATCCAATCTTGCTACTGACCCAGACCTGCAGATGGCGACTCGTGAAGAAGCCTGACGTGGAATGCCAGCCGACAGCGACGTCCATCATTCCTGATCCATAGTGGGAAATCACTGATATGTGTACCTCTCCAGTCAACCGAAAGAAAATTCCTTCCACATGCACCCATGATCAATACGCCCAGAAGACGGTGGTCGTAATGCGGACGCTATGAAAAGATACACTCCTGGAAATGGAAAAAAGAACACATTGACACCGGTGTGTCAGACCCACCATACTTGCTCCGGACACTGCGACAGGGCTGTACAAGCAATGATCACACGCACGGCACAGCGGACACACCAGGAACCGCGGTGTTGGCCGTCGAATGGCGTTAGCTGCGCAGCATTTGTGCACCGCCGCCGTCAGTGTCAGCCAGTTTGCCGTGGCATACGGAGCTCCATCACAGTCTTTAACACTGGTAGCACGCCGCGACAGCGTGGACGTGAACCGTATGTGCAGTTGACGGACTTTGAGCGAGGGCGTATAGTGGGCATGCGGGAGACCGGGTGGACGTACCGCCGAATTGCTCAACACGTGGGGCGTGAGGTCTCCACAGTACATCGATGTTGTCGCCAGTGGTCGGCGGAAGGTGCACGTGCCCGTCGACCTGGGACCGGACCGCAGCGACGCACGGATGCACGCCAAGACCGTAGGATCCTACGCAGTGCCGTAGGGGACCGCACCGCCACTTCCCAGCAAATTAGGGACACTGTTGCTCCTGGGGTATCGGCGAGGACCATTCGCAACCGTCTCCATGAAGCTGGGCTACGGTCCCGCACACCGTTAGGCCGTCTTCCGCTCACGCCCCAACATCGTCCAGCCCGCCTCCAGTGGTGTCGCGACAGGCGTGAATGGAGGGACGAATGGAGACGTGTCGTCTTCAGCGATGAGAGTCGCTTCTGCCTTGGTGCCAATGATGGTCGTATGCGTGTTTGGCGCCGTGCAGGTGAGCGCCACAATCAGGACTGCATACGACCGAGGCACACAGGGCCAACACCCGGCATCATGGTGTGGGGAGCGATCTCCTACACTGGCCGTACACCACTGGTGATCGTCGAGGGGACACTGAATAGTGCACGGTACATCCAAATCGTCATCGAACCCATCGTTCTACCATTCCTAGACCGGCAAGGGAACTTGCTGTTCCAACAGGACAATGCACGTCCGCATGTATCCCGTGCCACCCAACGTGCTCTAGAAGGTGTAAGTCAACTACCCAGGCCAGCAAGATCTCCGGATCTGTCCCCCATTGAGCATGTTTGGGACTGGAGGAAGCGTCGTCTCACGCGGTCTGCACGTCCAGCACGAACGCTGGTCCAGCTGAGGCGCCAGGTGGAAATGGCATGGCAAGCCGTTCCACAGGACTACATCCAGCATCTCTACGATCGTCTCCATGGGAGAATAGCAGCCTGCATTGCTACGAAAGGTGGATATACACTGTGCTAGTGCCGACATTGTGCATGCTCTGTTGCCTGTGTCTATGTGCCTGTGGTTCTGTCAGTGTGATCATGTGATGTATCTGACCCCAGGAATGTGTCAATAAAGTTTCCCCTTCCTGGGACAATGAATTCAAGGTGTTCTTATTTCAATTTCCAGGAGTGTATATGACCGTGCCCATGTCGGTGACGGCGTCTGTTATCACCAGATGTCGTTTTCATAAGATAACCTTCGTGTCACCCATCGATAGCCTAAACATCCAGAGCAACCTGTATGAATAAAAATATTCGAATATTATTTTTTATCACACGTCTGTTAACGGCAGGATTTACACACAAAGTCTTATTATTAACAAAAATGCATTACTTAGTTGCAAAAACAAACCTTATTTGTACCGTTTAGCGTAATATCATCAGGTGTATACTGTTTGGTGTTAAGATTTTACGTCGAGTCCATTATTATTGGTTCCATATATCTTTAGTTCTCTAACAACATTCTCTTCTACGATATTGTCATCCTTGACAAATCGCAAATCAGGTAGCGTAGGAATGAAGTTAAGTGCTTGATGCTTCAGAGGGAGAAGCAAGCTGTAGAAAGAGATATTACTAAAACTTTTTTTCGTTCTCTTCTAAGACGATAAATGAAACACCTCATTTGGAAAAAAAAAAAAAAACTGCTGGTAATCCCTGCGCGTAATGTATTTCCACACAAAACTGCCAACATAGCACGCGTCTCATACAGACTAGGAAACGCCGTGATGTTGTTTTCAAAGCCGCTGACTTCTCTTCGTAGCGGGGAATCTTTCGATGCTGTAACACACAACTTACTTGAGACAAAAGAAATCTGTGCGGTAGCGTTCTCGCTTCCCGCGCCCGGGTTCCCGGGTTCGATTCCCGGCGGGGTCAGGGATTTTCTCTGCCTCGTGATGACTAGGTGTTGTGTGATGTCCTTAAGTTAGTTAGGTTTAAGTAGTTCCAAGTTCTAGGGGACTGATGACCATAGATGTTAAGTCCCATAGTGCTCTGAGCCATTTCAACCATTTTGAAAAAAAGAAATTTTTCCCCCTGAACCAATGACGGAGTGCTGGACTTGGCACCAGTGGCTTCAATCAACAAGCTAGTATTACGTGAAGTGAGATTGGACAACGTTCTTTTCTCGAAAAAACACTAGTGAGATGTAACATTTGTAACCAGTATACATTTCAAATAAGGTAAGTGAATTAGGGATCTATAGACACGTTCCTCTCCATAGCATCGTTGTTTGTGGGTGTCACATCACAGGGCACCAAACTTTATATGTGTGTGTGTCTTTGTCTGTGTGTGTGTGTGTGTGTGTGTGTGTGTGTGTGTGTGTGTGTGTGTGTGTGTGACGTGCGTATGTCTTGGGAACAGAGATGTCCTTTTCGCATGATCCTGTGATAAATAATAAGAGACCTAGAATTCAGATAAACATTTACAAAACATCATGATTTTCTCTCTAATATTTGTTCAGAATTATACGTATGTAACCACTGGACTGTCAGTAAAATAGGCTTCAATGGAAGTAGTTGTCGTGATAATTATAGCCTACACCCATTACACCAACCCGGTAAGTGTCGCAGACAGTCGATTAAAACTCGTATTTCGTCATAAAACGCCACGACAATCCTCACCATGTTATGTATGTGATAAATAATTATTGATCTAAGATCAATTGTAGGTAGTTATTTACAACACCATGTTAACATAGCACTTCGTAGTGGAACCATAACACAACTGGAAAGACAATGATTCTACAAGCCATAGCTGTGAGGGCATAACAAAGCTAGTTTCTCGATCTTGGTTCTATAGGAAGTAAAGACGCGGACAAAACTACCACTTCAAAACAGCTGCCAGTATTACTGTTCTCTGTGTAATCGATTTCCAGATTTAAATTATTGGTATACAGCGAATAGTTTTGTAGACTCTTGCAGGTATTAATTGTGTTTCTTTTAAGTATGGTATCGAGGTATTACATCCTGCCATTGTCCGCCCCAGTAGCTGAGTGGTCAGCGTGACGGATTGCCGTCCTCCGGGCCCGGGTTCGATTCCCGGCTGGGTCGGAGATTTTCTCCGCTCAGGGACTGGGTGTTGTGTTGTGTTCATCATCATTTCATCCCCATCCGGCGTGCAGGGTGCCCAATGTGGCGCCGAATGTAATAAGACCTGCGCCAAGGCGGCCGGACCTGCCCCGCGAGGGGCCTCCCGGCCAATGACGCCAAACGCTCATCATCATCATCATCCTGCCATTATCAAATAATCGGGCGAAACTAAAGTCTTCCACGATACTTACACATCCAGCTAAAGATATAAGACCTGTTCCAATTTTAGGAACCAGTAAAAACATATCTTTATCAACAACAATAATTAAGTGCTCGAAATTTAAATAGGTAGTGATCTAAGATTGCTCGACAAACAATTCCTCCCTTACGTATCAGGTAAGTATATCACGGTATATTACAAATTTTTACTTGTTGACCGTCTAACTACAGCTGAATGAAACACAATTTTCGTGCATACGCGTTTCGCCCTTATTCTCTGCAAGGCATCTCCAGTGGCCTGGAATATGTACGGATTTCTGCTATTTGGTTTACATTTTGGGACAAAATTCTACATAAATGTTCCATGGGTGATTTTCTACATGTTGTGTTTTAGTACCGTTTTTGGCGCGCTGTTATTCTTCTTATAATAGTCAATTGTGTTTTTGTTTTCCACACTTCACAGCACTAGGAACTGAACACTTGATTTGCTGCTATGTTTTGGTTTGTGTCGCAGAATGTCGGATCTGGGTGCCAAAGCTCGAATGTTACTGGCATCTTTCGAGTGTAATTATTTTAATTTTCTGTGAACTGGTTGTGTATGCATGTGTGTGTGTGTGTGTGTGTGTGTGTGTGTGTGTGTGTGTGTGCGCGTGTGTCAAGTTGTGTGGGCGACCAGAAGGCGGGAAAGAGAGACGGAGAGAGAGAGAGAGAGAGAGAGAGAGAGAGAGAGAGAGAGAGAGGAAGGTGTGCATTTGTTTTAATGTGGCTGCATGTCCAAGAGGGATAATTTTTGTCTTACCATTTCTTATATTAAGTGCAGTAGGGATTCTCTGCTGGTGTGTGTTTGCACATTTATCATATGTTTCTTTTCAGCGATGTATTTCTGGATGTGGAAGTTTTCTTGCATTTATATAAGGTATTTGTCATGGTTGTTTATTCTCACTATTTTCATATCTTGTTCTATGTTTGTAGGATGGTGGTTATGGTGTTGTAGCTGTTCTGCAAGTGTGGATGGTTTGTTTCGTACTTCCAACACCTGATGTCTTCTTTGTATTGTGTTTTGAAACTGCTTTCTGTCATGCCTATGTATACTGCATCACAACTTCGACATTCAAGTTTGTATATTCCTGATCCCTGGAATTTATCCCTCTTGGTTGTTGATTCGCTTACGTTTGATTTCAGGGTTTGCACAATTTTATATGCTGTTTGGAAACCCTGTTTCTCTAGTATGTTTGCCACTGAGTGTGTTAATTTGTGTGTGTAACTCATAGTGTACCATTTGCTTCTTTTCTGTGTAATGTTGTAATTGTCCGTGTTGAGTGTGTTTGTGAGTTTGCAGCTTGTGAGTTTTACTGTATTCTGTAAATGTTGTGTTTGTTTTGTATTTGTGATTTTATTTTATGATTGAATCTTTCTACTACATGTATGTCATAACCATTGCTCCTAGCTATTTGTATGACTGCAGCCAGCAATTACTCGGACCTTAAATTACTGGGACTATCATATCACTGCAAGTGCCACTACTTCACGGACGCTATCTGTACTGGAGCTTAAAGTGACTGACAGCTCATCAATTACAATGAGAATGTGTGAACTGAAATGGAACAGTTCTCCCTATAACTTGCCCCAACAACTGACTCAAAACAGGTTGTCAGGGCAGTTCCCCTGGACAACTGCTCTTTCCAGGCGCCCACGAAGTCCGTCCGAACGAGACTCGGAAGGCCCAAAGGTACCGACCGACTGCCGTGTCATCCTCTGGCGATGGGCGCCGCTGGATGTGGTGGATACGGAGGGGCACGTGCTCAGCACACCGCACTTCCGGCCGTTGTTAGTTTTCGTCACTAGAACTGCCACATCTCAATGAAGCAGCTTCACTAGCGCTGGGTACATCCCGCTTGCGAACAACGCTCAGCAGACCCGGACGGTCACCGATCCAAATGTTAGCCAAGCCTGACAGTGCTTAAATATGGTGATCTTACGGGAAACGGTTTTACTACTGAGGCAAGTCGATTGGCAGCTGCCCATAAGGTCGACGTTGAACCATTTACCGAAACAAATCCGCAGCGACACCATTACTTTAAACATTTAAGTCATTAGTTCAGATGGCCGTCGCCACTGCTCATTGCTTCTCGTGATCGGCTGCTACTACAATAGAATCTTTGCCGCCCGAAACGCTACTGCCGTCCGCCACCAATATAATCACAGTCTTTGCCGCTGAATGCAGTATTTGCTTTTGCATGGTTTCTCTATGACGTTGAAATAAATAACGATGGATATTCAGCCCATTTTAACGTAAATTGGTGTTACTACCCCAAGAAGTCCCGTTTTGAATGGTCACACGATATTAATAAATATCGATAAAACGAATATCACTCTCGGCTAATTTGGGATCGCTCCATCGAATGACCACCTAAGACTGCAGTTTAAAAATAATTTGGTTGGCAGTGAGAAACAAGCCGACGGTTTCTGTAGGCACCTGACATCCCATGGAAGACATGATGAGCAGTACTTGTCAGCATTGGGGCAAGGCGGATTCTGGAGCAATGTACCGTTATACAAGATGGCAGCGATGATGTCACACAACCCAAGACGGTTTCTGGTGCAAAGTACTGTTATCCAAGACGGTGGCGATGACGTCATCCAAGATGGCTGATTTTGGCAGGAAAGAGCCACGCCCCCTCCCCTCCCCTGCCACAGAAAAATGGTGGGAAGTTCAAACTCCAGCAGGATAATGCATCACACCTAAGAAAAGGGTGGGAAGGAGGGTCGATTGGGCTACTTCCACTAACCTAAGTGAAACGCCCGCCACCTCTTCCTATGAACTGGTGCCAAGTTTGAATTTTGGCTGTAAATAGAGGTCAATTCGCATATCTCTACTAAGCTGAGAAAATGGTGCGACGGAAAGGACACTTCGACTAACCTAAGTCATCCGACCGCCACCTCCTCCTAAGTATTTGTGGGAAAAGGACTCGACCAGTGCTGGACATAAGTCTTTATTTTGAATACACCAATATTTATTTAAACAATTTCATACAGCACAGCCATCCAGTGTGTTCACCATGAGGTCCAGGCTCTAACTGACCTAGTACACAGTACCACCACCAGATGGTGCTCTCATCTGTGATTTAATCCAATATGGTGGTGGGAAATGGCAAGAAAAAGTGTGTTCGCCATGAGGTCTTGACTCATACTGACCTACTACACAGCGCCACCACCAGAGGGCACTGTCGTCCAAGATGGTGGCTATGACGTCAGGTGATGATGCAAGTACCATTATCCAAGGTGGGGCAAACAGTGTGTTCACCACGAGGTCTGGACCTAGTACATATTGCCACCACCAGAGAGCATGTCAGCTGATGATGCCAGTACTGTTATCCAAGATTGCGGCAAACAGTGTATTCACCATGGTGTTTGGTACACAGTACCAGCACCAGATGGCGCTTTCGTCCATGACGTCACCCAAGATGTTCTGCATCTACATGGTTACTCTGCAATTCACACTCAAATGCCTGGCTGAGGGTTCATCGAACCATTTCCATACTACTTCTCTCCTATTCCACTCTCGAATGGCGTGTGGGAAAAAGGAACACCTAAGTATTTCAGTTGGAGCCTTGATTTCTCTTATTTTATTATGATCACTTCTACCTATGTAGATGGGTGTCAATAAAACATTTTTGCATTTTGAACAGAAAATTGGTGACTGAAATTTCGTAAAAAGGTCTTACTGCGAAGAAAACCGCCTTTGTTTCAGTGTCTGCCACCATAACTCGTGTCTCATATCAGTGACACTCTCACTCCTATTGTGCAATAACACAAAACGAGCTGCTCTTCTTTGCACTTTTTCGATGTCCTCTGTCAGTCCTATCTGGTAAGGATCCCACACAGCCATGCAATATTCCAGCAGAGGATGGACTAGATTAATGTAGGCTGTCTCTTTAGTGGTTTTGTCGCATCTTCTAAGTGTTCTGCCAAAACAAAGCACAGTCTTTGTTTCGCCTTCCCCACAATAAAATCTATGTGGTCTTTCCAATTTAACCGTTAACTGGTCCGGTAAAAAAAGTTGCATTAAAACTCTAGTGGGGTCTGAGAAAACCCAATGATTGAAAATAAGATGTTATCACAAATAATTGCATTTACTTGTCAAATAAGTTACATATTATTATGTGTCAATGTGTAATAGATGAACTAAGTGTATACACATAAATTATGTGTGATCACATAATTAAATTGTGCATATAAAGTAAGCCATTTTATTTTGCACAGTCTGGGAAAATACATACACTATGTTCCAAAGAAAGCAACTTATGACACTTCACAGAAGAAAATTTTGCCTTTCTGTCTTTTTCTCGAGGGCACAACTGACAACGCCCCTTTCTCACGTGAGGCTCTGGACTCCCCAGTCCTTCGTCTCCACCAGTATTTTTTACAACAACCTGCTGCAGCTCCCTTGGAAGATATCTGGTTTCACGTCTATCCATATGCTCTTTGATAAATGCCATGCCTAATGAAGTCAAAAATTTCCTTCTTTGGATCTACTGTGCTGTTGAATTAGGCTTGCAGTATGACACAATAGCACTGTTTACACCAGCAATATCCCACATTGCGAAAAAAATAACCATAGGCCATCTCCTTGTGCGTCTCGAAGTAGTGTATGTACCACACAGCTGGTCAAGGGTATCAACCCCACCCTTCGTCTCGTTGTAGTTGGTTATCATTTCAGGATTTTTAGACTCTGTTATCTTCTGGTCGTAATGCGTGCTAGACAAGAAAATAACTGCTTTGTTCTTCTTCGGAACATATGAACAAAGTGTGAGGTCTGCAGCATGTCCAAAGAGAGTAGATACAATTTGTCAAGGCCGGCTAGCTTTGAATTCTTGTGGAATTTCACGTTTTTTGGCTGTCACTGTTCCCAGTATGGTGAGCTTCTGTGTTTTCAATTTCTCAGCAAGTTCAATGGAGGTGAACCAATTGTCAACAGACACATTTCGATTTGTCCCTTTGATGGGTTCAATTAATCGCAGCACTGTTTGCGTTGCTACTGAGATGTTTTTGCGAACTTCACTTTCTGAACCAATAGAAATGAAAGCATTATTCACATAGAAGCCCCTAGAATCTGCAAGGCATAGAACTTTTATTCCACATTTATTAGGTTTTTTAGGCATGTACATTTTAAAAGGGCATCGTCCCCGAAATGGTACCAGCATTTCGTCAACAGTCACAAGGCTTTCAACAACGAAATACTGAATACAATTATGGATGAATGCATCCCAAATTTCACGAATAGGAGCAAGTTTATGTGTTTCTCTTCGCTCTGCTCGTGTCTGGGGACAGTCAAACCGCAAGGCTGCAAGAACGACCAAGAATCTCTCGACACTCATAGTGGCCTGGAAGATCTCTCTACGTCTAACATCTGAAGCAAAAAGGCTAGAAACATCTTCGTTTCCTGATTTCAATACACCTGCCAGGTATAACAGTCCTATCACTGCTTTGATTTCAATCATATCAACACCACCCACAAATGATGGCAGAGGTTGTTTACGCCTGCTTCTCTGACGGATTTTGTCATGATTCAATAAACTTTTTAGCATGGTGTCAGTGAAGTATAATTGCCAAGTACCTAAAACGTCACCGTCACGGACATCCTTTACAGCTCCACGAACTGCTGGCAACATGATAACAATGTTATGCGCACGTGTACGTCCAACTGCAGCGGGATTCTTGCTCCACATTTATTCTTCCCATAGAAATAGTTGGATTAACAAGTGGGCACACAATCTTCTTCCTCGCTGACATCAGTTTCATCTGAAGATGATATGCTCCAGGCTCCACTACACCATCTGAGATTTCCGAGGAAGATAATAACTCATTCTCACTGATATCACTGAGAGTTGGTCATCCAGTAAAGGCTGTAATTCTTCTTCTGTCAAACGCTTCCTCCAAGCCATGGCACTGTGACTGCTGCAGATATTACAAAAGTTTAGAGCAAAAAATGGGAGAAAGTTTCCTAGAAAATGTTAACCTTAATGGAAAAAACACTAACGTTACCGCTCTGGTGGGGTCTCACGCACCCCGGACTGCTCCCAACTGACAAACCGTTTGGAATGAATTCAATGTGATGGCGCACACAGTCATCTACAGACCATTAGAGAATACCAAAACCGCCAGCGCCATCTATTGCCTAGATATAGAGGTACGTGTAGAAAAAAATGTTCTGGGGTCTGTCAGACCCCACTAGACCAGTTAAGGGTTAAGTTGCTCATAATTATAATTCCTAGGTATTTAGTCGAATTGACAGCCCTTAGATTTGTGCGGCTTATCGTATACCCAAAATTTATCAGATTTCTCTTAGATCCCATGTGGATGACCTCCCACTTTTCTTTGTTTAGTGCCAATTGCAACTTTTCTCACCATACAGAAAATCTCTCTAGATCATTTTGTAATTGGAATTGATCGTCTGATGATTTTACTAAACGGTAAATTACAGCGTCATCTGCAAACAATCTAATGGGGCTGCTCAGATTATCACCTAGATCATTAATGTGAATCAGGAATAGCAAAGGGCCTGTGACACTACCTTGCTGAACACCAGATATCACTTTTGTTGTACTCGATGAATTACCGTCTATCACTAGGAACTGTGACCTCTCTAAGAGGAAATCACGAGTCCACTCACACAACCGAGACGATACTCCATATGCACGCAATATGATTCATAGTCGCTTGTGAGGAACGGTATCAAAAGCCATCTGGAAATGTAGGAATATGGAATCGATCTGAGATCCCTTGTCGACAGCACTCATTACATCATGGGAATAAAGAGCTAGGTGTGTTGCACAAGAACGATATTTTCTGAGTCCGTGTTGGTTATGTATCAATAAGTCATTTTCTTCAAGGTGATTCATAATGTTCGAGTACATTATATGCTCCAAAATCCTACTACAAACTGAGGTCAGTGATATGGGTCTGTAATTCAGAGGGCTACTCCTATTTCCTTTCTTAAATGTTGATGTGACCTATGCTACTTTCCAGTCTTTAGGAACCGACCTTTCGTCAAGTGAGCGGTTTTATGTCGGCAAGCATTGTGTTCGCGATGTGGTCTAGGACACAGGCAGAGCAAGCGTCCATTACGTAATGCAAGATCGTCGCTCGCAGTACGTGAAACACGCATCAACCGTCGCCCCAACTGTAGTCAAGTGCTGAGAGAGAGATGTTGCAATGCTTTCTCTCTCATGCGTTTCTAACGGCGCATACGTCACGTGTATAGCGCGCGAGTGTGAAAATGCTGACGTCATGGCGTCTATCCCGCGCTCTCATACTGACACCAGAGACCTTCCTCTACAAATATGCTAACGATTGTAACGGAACACATGTGGCACATTGCTTATCTAACGTATTAATTACAGAACTACTTAATCCAATGCAGTTTTAATGGTATTCGATAACTGAATGTATTCAATGATGAAATGAGAAGTTCGAGATTTTCCCACTAGGAGCGCAGTCATCATTCATTCATGATGTAGCAGCTCCCACCCCTAGAATGCTGTACTCCTATTTGCTACTGCATCAGGGACTTGATTCGACGTCATAAAGCTATATAAGCCAGGCCACAACAGAACTCGCCGTCATTCTGCTTCTGTACTTCTACGAGTTTCCCAGACGTCAATCGTTTGAAATTTCATCATGAAGCATTCTAACAGGAGCAGCAGCAGCGGCAAGCGCCGCCGAGGAGATGAAGATCAATTACCTAGTAAGTACTTTTTCGGTGTTCAAATATCCATTTGAGCCCCAGTCCACAGATTGCTTCCCCCTTTAACAGATTCTGTGTCTGTATTCAATGTTTGTTTCTGCTATATCTGGTTTGGACTGCAGTCTACACAAACTGCTGCGCCCTTTAACAGAATGTGTGCATGTCTGTGTGTGCGTGCTGCAGAGAATTTTTTTTCCATACTGGATATTATACTCAGTCTTTTCCGTCTTTCTAGAATTCATCCCTGGCATGTTAGCTGGGCTAGCCCATCAGCTAGAGGGTCGAGAGGGCTGGATCACAGTGCAAATGTAAGTACATTTGTAAAAGGTAGTTCTTAGATAAAATAATTTCGTGTAATATATATCGGTCTTCCAGGTGTCTAGATTGATCTGTCTGAGACATTTTCTTTTCTTTTCTTTTCTTTCTAGATGATTCTATGCATTGGGAGGGGGCTGCCGAGGGTGTCGTGGAAGGCGGCGGTGAAATCCCTGATTGGCTACACGAGATTAATCTTTCGAATAGAATATGGGATAAATGTATCATTATTCTATCCACGACAGTAGCAAGGACAGCGACAGTTGAGAAACGAGACAGGAACAGGGAGAGCCAGCTGAATGGCTAGCTGCAAGTATTAAAGTGCACAGACCAGCCGTGACCGGATGGAAATCGGTCTGCAGCGGTTCGACGGCGAGGGTCGGTATGCCGGCGGGCCTGTATGCTGACACACACACACACACACAGAGTTGAGGTACACACAATCCGTCCCGGGAAAGGGCCTGGAGGGGCAGGGCGGTCACCCGTTGAGCTGACCGTGGCACACCCGGCAACAGCCGCCCCGACCCGGCGTCGATGCTGGACAAAGGCCGCTGGGAGAACAGGCGGCGACGCCAGACGTGGCCACGTCCCGGAGCTGGCAAGTGTCGTCCACGTGGCCTCCTGTATCTGAATTTGAACTGAATATGGTAGCAACATTTCCGTTTATTTGAGATGCCATTTCAACACAATTCACTGTCGTCTATATCAATTACAGCCGTTAGAATAGACCATTGTTACTTAATTATTACTTATTTGTTACTTAATTATCACCGCCCCTATACGCACATCAAAACAAACGAATGTGGAAAAAATTACGAAAATGTTATCACAGAATGAGGAGGAAACCTATAAAATGACACTCATGCACACACTTCCCCCTCACTCTTGTTGGCCACACAATCACTCTATCTCACGCGGTTAAAGATAACGGAAAAGTTTGAAACTTGCGATTATAATAGAAATAAAACAGCAGGTGAAGTGAAAGACAGGCACAGAGAAATGTGAGTGGCTGACCATCTACAAAAAACATGGCTGAGCCATCAAACTATTAACGCGGTAAAAATATCTCCGAAAAATTTTGGAAAACAAGTGGGACAAATCACAAAACCTTAAAAATTTTCACCACGTTCGTCTGAACGTTACTCAATGTAGAGGCATGTCTGCCGCTACCCACTGCTTGGAAAATAAAACAGAGTCTTGTAAAATGTGTCGCACTGCGGTCTGAGCAGCACAAGCACCCCACTATCCATTATTGCCAAATTTATTGGAGATGGTGGATCCAAGACGATATATATGGCAACGTTGCAATGATGTCACGGTGGGAAGTTGAAATTTTGCAGGGAAGACAGGTCAATTGGACTACATCCACGAGCCTAACACCCTCCCCTCCCCAACCACCCTCTCCCTCCCCTCCCCCACAAATGGTGGGAAGTTCAAATTCCATTAGGACAATTCAGCACATCATGGCTACATCCACTAACCTAAGTCATCTGACCGCCACCGCTTTCTAGGAATTGGCTGGGAGAGGACTCAGCCTGTGCTGGGCTGCTGGATAGGATGGATGTAAGTATTCATGTTGCATTCAGTGTTTATTTAAACAATCTGAGGTAGAACTCCCATTCAGTGTGTTCACCACGAGGTCCAGAGTCCAACAGACCTAGTGCACAGTACTGCCACCAGAAGGCAACATCGTCCCTCCCATGACGTAATCCAAGATGGCGGTCTGGCTGGAAAAATGGAGGGAAAAGGACTCAGCCCACACTGGTCTGCTAGGGAGTTTACTTTATCTATTTTCGAACAATTTATTTAGAGATGTATTTCACATAGTTCAAAAATGGCTCTGAGCACTATAGGACTTAACATCTGAGGTCATCAGTCTCCTAGAACTTATAACTATTTAAACCTAACTAACCTAAGGACATCACACACATCCATGCCCGAGGCAGGATTCGAACCTGCGACCGTAGCAGTCGTGCGGCTCCAGACTGAAGTGCCTAGAACCGCTTGGCCACCGCGGCCGGCTCACATAGTTCATCCACTACACTCATACAAAATACTCGCTCTGACATGCTTGGGGGTTACAATACGCAGATTACAGACCTCCAAAGTACTTGTAAATCACAGAAATAATGCAGTACACTGATATGCATACACGCTCACTAATTATAAAGTGTCGGAATAATGCATACAGTTTATTTAGGGATGGATTTCACGTAGTTTATTTATCACACTGGTACAAAACACTCACCCTCGCGTGCTTGGGGTCACAATACACAGTTTGCAGACCTGCGAACTACTCTCAAATCACTGAAATAATGCAGTACTCTGATGTTCAAGGCAAACAACTACTAAATTGTCAAAATAGTGCATGTAAAAGACTCTGCAAGCACACTTGCTAACCATCATGCATTGCACAGCCTGCACACCTGTTCACATAATAATGTAACAGACATGAAAACAACTTCTAAATTGTCAAAAAATAATGCATGTGTAACGCTATACTAACATGCTGACAATGCTTTAAGACCCAAAAAAATGTAGTGCACAAACACTCAGTGACCATAAGAAACGCAACGAATCAGCAAACTGTTCTAACATGCACACGCGCTTTGCAGAGGTAGCTGGATGCAAGCCATTGCCAGAGTGGGAGCCACAGGTATATCGCCACTGTTGACGGCAGGTGAAATTAGTGGCTATTTTCGGGTATACAGTTAGAGTTCTTTGAGTGTTATACTGACGTCAAATGCCTATGTAACAATTTGGCAAGTCACCCTCAGGACAGCGCACACGTGTTCACCACCGCTGGCGCGATCCCTCTCTCTACCTGTGGTCCAGTGAAGACCTAATTGCCAAGCGACTCACTCTTGCAGTCGTTGCAGAAATCTGTTCCTTTGCTTCCCAGAATAGCACAGGCTGCATGGTTCCTTGTGATCCTAATGGGACCTGCAAGCTGCATCTAGCTGTGCACACATTTATGAGCCAAGCGTGACTGACGCATCGCCGTGAAATGCTCATGTGGCTAAACACCATTGCAAGCACATCCAAAAGGTTCTCAATGTAATACTGATGTCACGTGGCATGAGCCAAGTCGACCTCTCGGAAATTATATAGTGTCCTGGAAGTTGTTAATGGTCACTTTCGTGGCAGGTTTTGTGATGTCTCAGCTTCTAAGCACGGAAATTTTTGCATTAACAGAACCTGTTTACGAAAATAGCACATAATAACACCGAAGCATTCCTCCTGATTGGTCTAACGTGGCACCCCATCCATCGTGAGTTAGCCTTCCTGCAAATCGTTACGTCCTGTTTTCAACAAACATCTCCAAAACGCAAACGTTCTCACTGATGTGTAGAGGCTCCTATGTCTCAGCACAATGGATCTCTTGTAAATGAACGGAGCATTATGATTGGTTCTTATTCAATTTACCTGACAAATTACTGATGCCTTTTCTCTTTTCGTTCTGCAGACGAGATTTTCGGTGGCTAAAACCTACTTTGTACAGATCACTGTATTGCACTGACAATTAAACCCTGCAAAGTGGCCTGCAGATCATCAAATATGGAAAGACTCGTACTCAGTTACATCACTCTGCCATTGAGGGTGGGAGCTTGAATATTAGATTATGAAACTGATCTCCAACCTGGCAATATATCACCACATACCGTGTCGATGTAGTAAATATGCAATTCGAACATATATAAGTCCACATACATTGCCAGAATATCATACCATTTTCGCTATACGTCTAGATATGAAGCACAGACCATTATCTTGTGCATAACAGTATCGCTCATGCAAAATAATATATACTGGAAATTATTTCTCTAGCAACCTGAAACTTTAGCCAGGTTCAGCATGCTGTAAACCACTGAGTAAGTAGAAACTTATCCCCTCTGTGAAGACCTTTACATCAAAACTCGAAAAAAAAAGAAAATTAGAGGAAACTGATATTTCTACTCATGAATACTGATGTCAGTGATGTAACAGATTTCAAATCATTCCTATAATTTACAAAGTCAACTAAGGTGTTTCTCATGTCTAGAGAACCAGCATCCACCGGCCGCTGTGGCCGAGCGGTTCTAGGCTCTTCAGTCTGGAACCGCACAAACGCTATGGTCGCAGTTTCTAATCCTGCCTCAGGCATGGACGTGCGTGATGTCCTTAGGTTAGTTAGGTTTAAGTAGTTCTAAGTTCTAGGAGACTGATGACCTCAGATGTTAAGTCCCATAGTGCTCAGAGCCATTCGGAACCAGAATACATGTCTTCCAGCTGTTTTTCCTCTGATAGATGCACACACCACAATCAATGTTCATATGGCTCTGAGCACTATGGGACTTAACTGTTGAGGTCATCAGTCCCCTAGAACTTAGAACTACTTAAACCTAACTAACCTAATGATATCACACATCCTTGCCCGAGGCAGGATTCGAACCTGCGACTGTAGCGGTCGCGCGGTTCCAGACTGTAGCTCGGCCACTCCGGCCGGCCAATCGATGTTCCCTCAGATAAATAAAGGTGCTAAATTTGCAGAAGCAGACAACTAGACAACTTACATGTGACGGAATAATGGTCCAACGCAAACACACGTCCATATTAATTCTTCTCAAATTTTCATGCGATCACGAAAGCTATCCAACACATACTAAGTATTAGTTCGGTCATGAAGCGTCTAGAGAACACCATTGTTAAGTCAGCTACATTCCTGCACCTTAACAGACCTATCCATTTGGACACCTCCTACCGTTAGCTCGAAACGTGTATAATTCCCACAATAGGACACCGCCGGCGTGCCACGCACCCCTAGACAGTCTCGTCCTAGGAAATCAGTCACATATGTATTTGATCGCTATACTTACAATTAAATGTTACGATTGCGGTCTCAGTTGAACTACAACCGACATTGAGTGCAGTATCGGAAACACACCCTGCTGACGGCTGTGGCTCTGGAAATATCTGTACCGGTCATTTAAATTCATCTGCCACAGAGCCATCCACGAGACATGCACATACACAAACATACAGAAAACAGAGCAAACACACTGCAAATGTGGACTATGTGGGAGGAGGCGAGTGGATGCAATCGAGTGCAGTGTTATGCTACCCCTCCCAATCAGACAAATTGTGAATTAGTGATAGGTGTTGCCAGCTGTACTACATTTACAAGCAGTTTTAGAACACGGAAAAATGGGTTATGTCATGATCGCATGGGTAGAAGTGACATAAAAAATTAGTAGAACTGCAAAAAATGATGGAAAATACGTATAAATTGAGGGAAAATACTCTAAAATGCTGGGAAATTGTGGAAGTAATTGCATGTCTTCCGGTTTGCGCAGATCAGTTCTACATGGGAACAAGTGTGCGACAGCAAGAGGAATCCGAGAAAACGTCGACATGGAAGCAGAGGGAACCAGGGAAACAGTTACTTTTTTCCATCGAAGCAGCATTCTACTGTATGTCCATTGTGGTATTCTGTATTTGACGCTTTTAAGAAAAACAGGGAGACATCTGCCTCTGAGCTCACATGTATCTGCGTTAAAGTATAACAGAGAAAGGAAAGGATGATCTATTTAGATGGAGCTGTAACGATGTACGATTTAATGGCAGATTGATGACTCATTCTAGACAGGGAGGGAGTTGTTGGCGCAGGTCATTTGACCGTTTTTTCCGCTGTCCTGTCAGGATGCATCAGTCGTGTGACATAGTCTGCTTCGACTTGTATACAATTAAGTATTCTGTATTTGACTTTGAGCACTATCTACTTGCGATCGTTAACAGCAAACCTGTCGGTCATCAGAAAACATCGATCTTATATGTGATGAAACGTGACCACCCTGTTTCGACACATTCCTCTCAACGAAAGAAGATTTATGCGATATACTCCATTCTCTTGTCGCATCTTGAGTATAAAATCGAGACTTCAGTTTCATAACTAAAATGATTCTAAGTTAGCGATAGTTGTTTGTGAGACACTGAAATCCCCATGTACACATCTGCTTGACAGACATACTGTTTACAGAGTTAGTAGCAGCACGATGAGTAATTTCTCGTGTCGGAGGCCGCTGCTATGTATTTATGTGTTTGGTTGTAAGAGGTATTCTCCTTTACTACCTATAGTTTTATATAGGAGTGATGTGAGCACTGTAGGTTTCTGAACCTTGATCAGATCTGTACAGTGGACGCTATACATCTCTGAAAAGCAACATTGTGCACGTATAACAAAGAATCGATATTTTAAGGAAGTAGTTTTTTCATTTTAGAGTTTATTACCATAGTTTATAGTAGAGAAACGTGCAGGATGGATGTATGTCATGCCCTGGAACTATATTTCTTACACTGAAATGTTAACAGTGCTGCATTGCACATGACTGATAGGTCAGAAACTGAAGCGACCTAACATTACAGTCTGCTTTAAGAGCCGAACCGTGTAGATTTTACAGTGTGTGTGTTTATCTTCCTTCTTACCAGTACCCTCCTGGTACTGATCCCAGACACTAGAACAATATTTTAAAATTGATAGCGTAATTGGTTTACGTAAAATGCTTCGAACACCATCTGTCTGGAGATCCATCAAGCATAAAAATCACCCATTTCTTGTTCTTCTATTACATCACAACACTTTCGCATCTGTCACTACACATTGATAAAAAGTGCTCCCTTCCACGACACAGGTGCATCTTGAGTAATCTTGTGCGCTTGAGACGTGGAATGTAGCGGTCTACTTCTACTCGGCTCCAGATTAAACTGGTGACGGTGCTGCAGGGCGGGTTGGTCAATGACAGTACGTGGGGGTCTTTCAGTCTTTAATTTTATCATAAGACTGCAAGAACGCTCTCTGACTCCCATCCACATAGACTGTAAAATAAGTCCTACGCTACAGGTGCTAGAAATATGTCTGGTGTACTTTGATGATGTATTTTTTGGTGCTTAAGCGTTGTGAGCGTATTTGAACAGCGTTGCAAATGCATTATTTTTTGACAATTTAGAAGTTGTTTCCGTTTCTGTTGCATTATTTTGTGATCGGGTGTGCAGGCTGTACAATGCATGATTTCGACTTTTGCTGATTAGCAAGAGTGCTTGCAAAGCCTTTTGCATGCATTATTTTGACAATTTAGTAGTTGTTTGCATCTCATTACATCAGCGTACTGTATTATTTCGGCGATTTACGAGTAGTTGGCAGGTCTGTAAACTGTGTACTGTGAAACCAAGCTAATCAGAGCGAGTGTTTTGTATCATTGTAATAGATGAAGTATGTGAAATTTGACGCTATATAAATTGCTCCAAAATAAGTTATGTGCACTCCTTCCTCTCTCCAACAGACCAGCGCAGGCTGAGTTCTTTTCCCGCCATTTTTCCCCTCCAGATTGCCATCTCGGATTACGACTTCAGACCTCGTGGTGAACACACTGGGTGGTAGTAGTGCCTCAGATTGTTTAAATAAACATTGCATGCAAAATAAATATTTCGTCCATCCTATCCAGCAACCCAGCACAGGCTGAGTCCTTTCCCAGCCAATTCCTAGAAAGAGGTGGTGGTCGGATGATTTAGGTTAGTGGAGGTAGTTCAAGTGACCTATTTTCCCGCCATTTTCTTAGGTTAGTTGAGGTAGGCGTCGTGTGTTGCATTGTCCTGATTGACTTTAAACTTCCCTCCATTTTCTGGGACTGGTTGGAGGGGAGGGGGGAGGGAGGAGGAGGGGAGGAGATTAGGTTAGTGGAGGTAGCCGAATTAACCAATCTTCCCACCACAACGTCTTTCTGACATTGCCATATCTATCGCCACCATCTTGGATCCGCCATCCTGAGTAAACTTGGCAACAATGGAGAGTGGGGTGATGCACAGGGTGTTCTACTATTACTGGACGGTCCTCTCGCCAGACCAAGAAGCCATGCGTCATAGGGCTTTGGCCTATGCGAAGACGAGTGAGGGGGACCTCGTCCCATCGACGTGGCTGGAAAAAGGTAAGCCACGGCTGCGTTGTGGGCCTTGATGAAACAGGGCTTACTGTCTGTCAGTTCTATCGACACACGACTCTGTATCTCAACAATGAGGCGATAGCATGCAGGGGCTTGGCACATCAAAGTAAGTGACAAGGCCATGACGTAGGGTCGCAGATTTACTTTAACTTTGTTCACCTGTAATAGGCCATTAAAACAACATAATGCGCCAGTAGTAAAAGCACTAATGTAGCAATTCCGAGAAAATCGCAAGAGAAGTGTTACACATTTGCTTTATAACGGATGTGCCTGTGCGCAGTTACGTGCTGCCAGGGTTCATGCTCATCAAGTGGTCAGCGTTCGAGCTTAGCGAGACCAACGTGTATGACGCGACACTTCGACTCCCGCTCATACTTAATTTTTAATCTATACTTTTTTCATCATTGGTCATATAATTTTATTTATATGACATCTGAGAGATAATACAATTAAAAAACCATGTGTATTTTCATAAAGTTTCAGCGAGTTTCATGTTATTTGGCTAGTTACTATTTTTAAATAAATTTAATTATTAGAACAAACAGATTTATAACTATCGACAATTATTGAAGAAACGCATAGAGTTACTCTAAAAACGTATGTCTGTCGTGTTTTGCGAAATGCCTTATACATGCAGTTTGGTGAGGTACCCAGAACTACTTTGCACCTGGACGCTTCGAGCTGCAGACACTGACGCAGGCCCTATTTGGCAGTTAACCTACGTAGCTGTGAGATGTTGCTAATGTAGCAAGAACGAATAGTGTAGGCGCAAATTTTTTGAATATAACAGAATTTACACTTGCTCTATAAAAAGTGAAGGTCTGAATGGGAGTCGAACTGTCGCCTTATACGCGTTGTTTTACGATGCTCGAACGCTAACTACTTGACCACTATCAGCTCTAATATTGGCACGTACTTACAAATACATCATTTACATAACAAACGCGTAAGACTTCTCTTGCTATTTTCTCGGATTTGCCAGAGTAGTGCACCCAACTACTCGCACATTATATTGTTTTAATAGCCCACTAAAGGTGTACAAAGTTTGCAGTAAATCCGTGATACCAACGGCGTGGCCTCTCCTTGTGAGTATCGTGAAACCCCTCCTTGGCTGCTACGACTGCCCTTTCGTTCCCTGTAATAATCATGTGCCTTGGCACCCAGTAGAAAAAACACATCAGGCTGTCAGGACGGGTCGCAAGTCGTGCTCGGATAGCTCAGTGGGCAGTCGTCCTTCGGCGACCTAGCAGCAGGGACGTCTTGTTTGCATTCTCGCGGCGCAGCCTGCCCGCGGATTTGTTTACGTGAGTCTGTTGTCTTGACATGCTATACTTCTTTCGAAAGGAAATGGCTTATGCCCACAGAAAATCGACACTGAAGATTAACTTTTCACCTGAATATGCCCGACCAGAAGCATCTGAAATCGAAAAATTTATCAGAGTTGAAGTCAAGATTGATTGCAACGATTTGTTAACTAAGACATATGTGACGAAATTCTAAGTGCAACTCGAATAGGTTTAAGTTACGTCACTCTGATGGACACATCAGCGACGTCACTGGAACTTGGACTGCGAACGATCCGTGTATTTGAACTCACTTTCGAAGTGTCTTCAGAGGTAGTGGTACTGCATTCTGCCCATATGGGAAGGTGATTAGTAATACAGCTGAAAAGTGGGTTCAGTTCACTACATACCTGGTTCTCAATGGAGTACGAAAGATTGGCACAGAGCTAACCAAACATGTGCCATCGTACTTATATATTGGCGGCTGCCGTGAAATGATAGTTTGTGGTGGCCAGCAGAAGGCGTACTCGGGATGTGGCCGAGAAGTACAGCCCTGTCCCCGCTGTCACACAGTTACGGCTGCCTTTGGATCTGCAGGCCACGGCCGCGCCGACCAAGCTCCCGCTGACGTTTGTCCAAGTTCTCCATCACGACCCCCGACTGCGATCACCGCTGTCTCCTACTATGAGACGTTGTCGTCTCCAGTAATGTTTCAGGCTGTTGCGGACAGACCGACGCCCTTGCCTCCTCCTCCCGTCATGTGTAGTGGTGACCGATCTCTACTCCATGGTTGTGCCTACCGATGTTTTCGTGCCTGACTATCCGGATCCCCTACGCGTCTTCAGGCACTGAAGATCACGTGCGCAAGCAACGGTCGCCGAAGAGACGTTGGGAGTGGTGAATCACCCCGTCTGACACCTGCAGGACGCAGTCTCAAGACGGTGAGGATCAGAGATCTGAAGGTGTTCCCGCGATGGACGATTCCACGGTGGAAGCACCAGCCTGCCCCCAGTCGGA